>NW_026590925.1:0-3074 GCF_907164565.1 Psammomys obesus | reverse complement strand
ATTTATTTATTTATTTATTTATTTATTTATTTATTTATTTATTTATTCAAAACCCTGGGAAACTACTACCATCTCATAGTTCTAAGGATGCTGCGAAATGGTTGCACTTTTCACACCAGATCATAATATCGCTGATTTGGAAAGGATAATGTAAATATATAGCATCTTAAGTGTCTTATATTGGAGGATAATTTGAACACTAAATGAATTTAATATTCATGAAAATGCCAAAGTGTCCCATTCCATAATCAGTATTGCTAATCCTAAATGAGATTGTGAGGAGCCTGGGATGCATATATTCTATAGCTAATACTTTCAATCATCTGCAGCATCTCATATGTCCACAGGCAAGTAGATTTCTAAATGTGAAATCCGGAACCTTTATAAAGACTCTCACCCGCTGTGGCCCAGGAGACGTTTATGTCTTCCTGGTTATACAGTCCTTGGCTGTAAATGTAATCAGCATGTAATAACAATGTACACATCAAGTCACAAGAAAAATGGTAGACATGCCAGTTGATTTGGCTTGGGGCCATCTCATCGGCAGCATGGTGAGACAACCTGGTATTAAACCATCTGTTATTAAGCATATATTTTTAAAGTGTTTTGTTTCTCTTGGGTTACACATTCCCGCTAATAGCAGCACAATTATCAAGACTCTCCCTTTTATTCCTAGCATCACTGTGTAGACAACAAACTTCAAACATTTGCATTGTTCCCTCACTGCATTTATGCTATTTGGAATTTTATTTAATAAAATGCCTTCCATATGATATACCCTTCTTTTCCACTTTCTCATAGCAGTGAACAAGTGGCATTTAATCTGTGTTACTTAGCATGGTTGTACCGTTGGACCCTGAGTAAAATTGCCCAGAGCTTTTGCCCTTATGAATAATCAGATGCCAATCTGTAATAAGACAATAACCTCACTACAAGCAGAAGGGACTATGATTTTCAAATAACAACAAAAAAGTGCTCATTTTTTCAAATCTGTTTGCATTGATAACTTTCATTTATATTAATTTAAGATATTAACTTTTCATTATGACAAATCTGCAACCAGGTCCTTATTTCCACCTGTTGCCATCAGTAGCAATATCCCACTACACAAATTTTTAGGATTAAATATTATGCATGACAGAAAAGGACAATATTCCTTTGAAAGATGAGCAGTCACATTATTTAACAAAACTAGCCAAGGTACCTCAATTCAGTAACTACCTTACATTAAAAAAGTAAAATTTACAAATTTGTACCTTATTTCAAATCACTTTTGACAACTATAAAAAAAGGTAACTTTTATTTCAAACTTATTACCTATGCCTTAGAACTTGGTGGAAACAGGTTTTTCAAAATTCCTTTCACAGTTGCCTTTTATAACTGACTGTTCCTAAGTATAACTAAAATTTCTCTGTAAGTTTGCTAAGCACTTTCACATTCCCATATTTAATTGCATTCAGACTGAGAGTTTTATGTATGAATTGAGCACAGCCAAATCTTAACTCAATTGACCACAGTGCCCTTGACATTCGCCTTATTCATCACTTGCACCTTATATAGAAACAGGCACATGCTAGTTGTCAAAATGCAAAAGTGAATTTCTATATGTTGTCTAGAACAAAGGAGCCAGCTCTGCTTCTTTCTTTCCCCTGTGTCTCAGGTGTCCTTTATTACATGTACAGGATGCAAGTATTTTGCTCCTCGGGAATGAAAAATGATACCCTCAGACTGCCTTTTTTAAATGACAAATTCTGTTTCTGTGGGCTATCACCCTTCTTATGGATTTAAGAATCCCTCTTAGATTTACTCTTACTTGCTTAGGGACTCGGCAGCGTTTCCCTGAAAACACCCCCAAACTCATCTGCATTGTTTCAGAGTGCAAGAAAGATGAGAAAGTTTGCTCTTCACGATGGTCTGGAAACTCTTGCCCAGAAAAACAAAACAACAACAAAAAAACTTTCTGGAATGTCTAAGGTGCTAGAATTATTGCCTTGGTAGATTTTTGCTGTGCAAAGCCCACAGAGAAAGTTGGCTGGAGGTAAGGCGGCGAAGCATTGTGTTTGTTCAGGAAGGAGCTGTGGGGTTAGAGGCTGAGAGCAAAGCCTCTCCCTCTGCTTCCTGGGTGAGAGCAGCGAGGCGTGCCCTTAGCAGAAGCAAGCGGAGAGGGAGAGCAGTTAAAACTCACCGGCTTCCCCATTTTTCCCAGGATCGTGTAGGTTTGTTCCTCAGTTGGGAGCTGGAAGAAGCAAACTTGTGGGTCCTCCAAGCTGGCTCCTTAGGGGCAAGTACAGGCTCTCCTCTTCGCCTCGGATCAGCTGAATGGCTGGGGCGTTCAGGAAGCTTGCTCTGTCCAGCTGGAAATCACTCCCCCTCTCCAGGGTGTGTGTGCTTACATGCTTCTCAGTCAGAGCAAAAAAATAAGCCAAACTCAGGTCAGCCTAACAGGTTTCCTTATATAGGTAAACACGAATTGCATTCCTGGTGAAAGAAGTTAACTAGGAACCCCCAGTAACCTAGTTAACTCTATACGTGCCAGGAGGACTCAGTCAGTTGGCCTGCGGAGGTTTTGGTTGCAGTACAAAGGGATTTGTGGGATTTAATTAAAATCATCTTTATCCTGGCAGTCTGAAGAAATAGGCCCTTTTAGTGTAACTGAGACTTAAAAGCTCGTATTTTATATCATGCACTGTGGCCAACCCTATATTATCTGAAAGCACTGAAGGGAGAAAAATCAAAGTATAGGATATGATGATTTATCTTTCATGATTTTAAAAATAGGACAATTAATTTTGAGACTTTTTTTGGACAGTATTTTTTTTTTTTTAATTTCCAACTAATACTAAGGAGCAAAGTAACATGTGACCCAAAGAACTGAGGTGTTACAAGCCTGGGATCAGGGCACACTGATCCTATCTGGTCCTTGGTGTCTGCTGTAAGTCTCAGCTCTAGTACTTAACTTGACCCCAGTCATCAGCACAACTTAAGCGAGTATATCCAGAAAGAAAATGAAGCCCTATATTAACTTATTCCTGTCTCCTCTGACATGAAGATTAAAAACAAACAACAAAAACCTC
>NW_026590924.1:0-4578 GCF_907164565.1 Psammomys obesus | reverse complement strand
ATATTATATTATATTATATTATATTATATTATATTATATTATATTATTATATTATAATATTATATTATGTAATAATTATATTAAAGGTTATATTAAAGGTTAGCCCTTTAATATTAGTTAGTCCATCATTATATTAAAGGTTAGTCCTGTCTCTAATATGAGTGTTTTAAAATACCTGCATATCACACACGTCCACCAGTCAGGAAACATTCACAAAGGAAAAAGTTTGCCTCCTTGAATACCATGGATCATGTATTTACCTACGTTTCTTCAAATGAAACATTGCTGAGAAACTTGGAACATGATTTCTGTAAACTGAATACAGAAGACTGGAGTTCTCAAACACTTAGGCATGTCTGAGTCACCTGGAGATTTTTGCGAAAACACTGGCCACTGTACCATCCTCAGACTTGATGGTCTAATGTCTGAAGTGGGTATTGAGAATCTGCTTTTCCAGAAAGTTCTCCGCTGCTGCTGGCTACAGCTGCTTCTTTGAGAAACACACCTATAATCCCTTCACTATTACTAGCTTCTGTGTAGCCTACAAATGGTCCCCCCCCCTCCAGTCCAACACCCTGGCTGCAAGAGTCACCGGCAGGCTGGGTAACTCATCACTCAGAACAAGAGTGCCTGGAACTGCTGGTCTCATACCCTGGGAACCTACCAGGTCTCACATCACTGAAGCTAGATCTGCTCAGCTCTCTGAAGCAAAACATATCCTAGACTATTTGATAAACAGTTGTGTATAGGAAAAGAAAATGAGGTAAAAAGGAACAAATGGCATATCTTCATTATTGGCTTCTCCTCTGGTTTGGCCAAGGACACCTTTAACGGGTGGCTTTGTCTTTGTTAATGTGATGAGCACATTACAACCAGTTAGAACTTGTGTGAGCATTTAGAAAACCTCTCCAAAGATTCTGTTAGAATTTCTAATCTCCCTTTTCCTTAGTAGTAAGGAAATAATACTTAGTGAAATTACCTTTGCAAATGTATTAATTTATTCTACCCTGAGGGCATTATATTTGGTGATTTAGTAAAACTAATCTGAACTAATAACATGCATTTACTGAGACAGGAAATGTCCTAGTAGAGAGCGACAGAGACAGAGAAACAGAGACAGAGAGATTCAGAAATCATTAGGAACCATAAGGTTTTAGCTATTTTCAATACCACCACCTTCGAAGAATAGTTTCACTCCTGTAAATCTTGTGTTTAATGCACACATGTGAGAATCTTCAGAGAAATGTGCTGGATCTTAGGAACACCTGCCTGCCATGCATGATTGCCTTTCCTTATCAAATTATTGGTTGAAATCCTCTATGAGGAGACTGTGTATGTCTTTCATTTAGGAAGTTGTTTTTGTCTGAGTCTATATTTTATAAAAGCCTATACATAGAGGACACTTATATATCACTGATCAAATGTGACATCATACCCATGTTTGACATAGCATCAGAAAATTTTCAATAAATATGTATTTAATATATGTTGATTTAGTAGAATATCTGGTTAAACATTTTTTAAGGTCACAGGCCTGGTCATGACATTTATCATGTCCAAAGGAGACTGTTGATGTGAACTAAGAATAAATGTTAAAAAAAAGATGAAACAAATACTTTAATGTATACTTGTTCCCAAATAACAATGACTTTCAGGTAAATAGCTCATATTTCCTGTGTTTTCATCTCATCCTACAGATGTCAAAATATTACTTATCTGTGGCCTGTTCTTTAAAGAGCTTAATATTTGTATCAAGATCTCTTGGCGATTTTTTTCAAAAGCTTTTATCATGAGCTTCACTAAATTATTTTTTTCTCAAACTCAGGTGCACTTGTCAACTACACTCAGCTTCAGACATGCATTTAAAATGTAGACTTCTAGTGAATTACTCTCCCTGAATGCAGTCTTCCAGAAGAGAGGCTGCTATCTACATTGTGATACCTTGTACAGATTCTCACACATATAAGAAAGACCGTTCTGGGCTCTCAGGATGGGAAAAAGTGGCTCTCCCAAAAGCTCATTTGTTAACCCAGAGCTTGAGAGGTAGAGCCAGGAAAATCAAGAGTTCAAAGCAAACCACAGCTAAATAGTGACCTTCAGGCGAGCCTGGGCTTCAAGATGTCTTACCTTCCCTTGCCTCCAAATTAATAAAGCACAAAAAAAATAATTAGGGTATTTTACTTTTTTGATTAGAATATTTTAAAATAAACTTACCTTCATAGCATACATATAGTATATATGTTATAGGTAGTCTGATATAAAATGTATTTTTAAGAATTAGAAAAGCCACTGTTCTAGAACATTCCAGACACCCTTTTCTATTCCTGTCTCTAAACTTCCCAGAGGACATTCAACAGCCTATTAAGTGAGTACTTTCATTACTACGTATATCTGGAAGAAATATTTTAAAATATCAATCAATAAAAGAAACAAAATCACAAACTGGATTAGGAACCCTCCTTGTTCAACACACATATAGCGTATAGATAGTACAAGCTTTAAGAATTCTAATTTTCTTACAACAGGAACTCACAACTGTGGAGAGCTCTAAACTAAAGGTTACAAAATCAGCTTTGAACTGGTTAGAATACTTCTTGTCAGTGACATACACACATGCACTCACACTCACACACACACTCATACATCCTCACAGTCACGCACACACACACATTTTCTAAAATACATAGCCTAATCTTCAGAGAAGCTGCTCAACCTGGGCATTAAGTGCCTACTTTATGTTTGGTGCATCTGTGTGGACTGAAGTGAACCAATCTCCTCTATGAGGACTAGAAGGTCTTCTGTAGTCTCAATATTTAAAATCTCAGTAGAAAAGCTTAGACACTCAATACCTCCAGAGCGCTGACTCTTTGGGGGTGGGTTGTTCACTAAGAAGGTTTATAGGTTGCCACAGTTGCGAAGGCCTAACAGAAAGGCCTACCTGTGACTCTGTTTTCTCGATGCATGATTACAGCTGCAGGGTGATAATCAACCTGGTTGGAACTCAACTTCAGAGTTAACAGTATCTTCAACTGAGCATAAGCCAAGCAGAGGCAATCCTTAAAGGACTCAGGCAGGAAGGTCAGTGCTGGAGAAGAAGAGCGGGAGTCCTGGCACAGAATGTGAACTTCCTTTCTCTTTGGCTCTGCCTCCACAATGTGGTATCATCCTTTCTGTGAAATATTTAATTTCCTCTATTCACAGTGTGGTATAAATCCCATGAGAGTGCAGCGGTTGTATCCCTAATAGACCCTTCCTCAACACAGAACAAACAGTATAAAAGAGAACATTTATTAGGAAAAAAAGAGCAACACAGACTAAATTTGCAAACTGCAAACTTTCTTAATACTAGGAAATAGGAAATCATATTTTTCTAGTATAATTTGACTTGCCCTTCTCAAGACAAAAGAGATATTAAAAGAAATGCATTTCTAGGGCAATCAATTCAAGGTTATTTTTGGACCAAGTTTCAAATTATATTCATACTTACATACTACTATCCATGCCAATCATAAGTCAAATCAAACATATACCCCTCCCTCCCAATTTCCTTTCTCTAGTCTCATCCTAACATGGAAAATGCATTCTGGTTTGTAAGTAGCAAAGAACATTTGTAATCAGAAAAAAAATTATTTGAAAAACATATATTCTCAATGCTGGGATTTCCCTTATTTTTGGACTAGAAATGACTTCAGAAAAGATTCATATGAACATACATACTGCAGAAATAGATGTGCGTATTCCCCACACATGCAAATCTCTGTTTTTCTTCTAAGTCTTCCTTGATCCATAGAATACAAATTTCTCTGCCTTATTTTGTAGGCTATTATGCTTGATGAAATTTTTTTTCCTTGATGTTTAAAGATGAGCCAAATGAAATCTAGAAGACTCAAAGTGATTTCTTCAAGGCCTTACCATCATGCAAGAATGATGACGAGAATCCATGCCTCCTGATTTCTGAAACAGTACAACTTTCAAAGGCTAAAAATCTCTTACTTTACAACTTTAAAAGTTCTCAACCGTCCTAATACTGCAACCCTTTAACATGGTTCCTCACGTGTGGTGACACCCCCAACATAAAATTCTTTTGTTGCTACCTCATAACTGTAATTTTGCTACTGTTATGAATAATAATATAAGTATTTTTCTTCCAATGGTCTTAGATGACCCATGTGAAAGGGTCATTTGAATCCCAAAATGGGTCATGACCCACGGGATGAGAACAACTGCCTTAGGATCTCTGCCGAATCCCATGCAGTTTAAAGAGAAGGAAGGAAAACTGCTCTGCGTGCTGTCACCCAGGGTGGGAATGGAAGACACAGCCCAACTGTGTTAGAGTTGCACAGCTTTCAGCAGTGATGCTGTCCCCACATTATTCAGTACTGACAGAGTTGATGCTCTTTAAAACATGTATGTGCTGCAGGAGGTAAGTGAGAAAACCAGTGAATCGAAGCCTTCGGGCCATTTGACATTTCTTCTAGCTCTTGGCAAGTTCCATTCAATTCTGTACAGTAAGAGTTTATCGCACAGCATGGGGGGGGGGGGTTAGCTCTGGGCCGTAGTCATTTGGCACTGGCTGTT
>NW_026590923.1:0-7818 GCF_907164565.1 Psammomys obesus | reverse complement strand
ACAAAATAAACTATATGTGTGTGTGTGTGTGTGTGTGTGTGTGTGTGTGCGCGCGCATATATTATATTTTCTGGTTTTCTGTGTTTGCGGTGTTGGAGGTGTTGTTTTGTTTTGAGGGTTTTTTGCTTTGTTTTTAGGGATTTTTGTGTGTATGTATGTGTAGGTGCATGTATATATGCTTCTTGTGTATTTCTTTTTTTGTTTTGCTTTGTTTATTTTGTTATTTGGAGTTAGATGTGTAGAGACATGGGGAGGATATGGGATTAGGTGAGGGAAGTAAACTTTATTCTCAATAAAAATTACTACTCCTTCAAAATATTAAAATTATATATATATATATGAAAAAGAAAATAAGCTAGAGATCTGAGCACATAAACCCCAAAAGAAACACACGTGTCTTACATGAAGAAATAAAATGACTAACCACCAGAGAGTGCAAATAAAAACCACCATAGCTATCTAACCTTATTAGAATGGTTACCATTAAAAAAGCAAAATAAATAAATAAATATTAGTGAGGACAAAGGGAGATTTCTCTATACCAACAGCTTTTAAACTCAAAGCTTGTGTTATCATAGCCATATTTACTCAATTCATAAACTTAATTTATATTATATGGCCAATCAGAATAACCAAATACAGAATTTTTAGTCAAATAAAACGAATATTCAAAGCCATTTGTTAAATAGTTATTAAGAGTTTTAGCACAGACTTCCTCTAGCCTTTGTCTGAAGATTAATGCATTTGTCAGTCCTCATCAGAGAAACTTCTATCTGCACTAGATGCTAGTCAAAAGAGACCCGCAACTGGTGAAGGTGCAGAGAGTAAGATATTGGTGGGATGTCAGCCTTATTGGCCTTCTACATCACATCTTGTCTTCACAAGGCTCAGGGATCATTGAAAAAGAGGAGCAGAAAGATGCTAAGAGCTGGAGGTTGGAGGACGTCAAGAAAACTATTTTCAGGATATAGCAGGGTATTTGAACATATGTATTCATAATGGTTGTGATAGCACACACCAGACCTTTGAAAGCTCAAGCCAGACAAAGTCTCAGCATGAGGAGAAGAGGAGGGCATGAAGCCCCACCTCGCTGAGGAGCTATTGGCAAGTGGCAGCTACTGGAAGATGGAGAGTCAGATTTTAAAAGAATGCAGTTTGCTAAGTCAGCCACACTCCAATGAAGGCCATATATCCAAGAGTATATGGCAGCATAAATGTGGCTCGATTAAGATTTTTTAAAAATAAGAACACCCCAAGGACCATTGATGGAGATAACCTAGAACCCCTGCACAGATGTTGCCCATGGCAGTTCAGTGTCCAAGTGGGTTCCATAGTAATGGGAACAGGGACTGTCTCTGACATAAACTGACTGGCCTGCTCTTTGATCACCTCCCCCTGGGGGGAGCAGCCTTACCAGGCCACATAGGAAGACAATGCAGCCACTCCTGATGGGACCTGGTAGACTGGGATCAGAAGGAAGGAGAGGAAGACCTCCCCCATCACTGGACTTGGGAAGGGGCATGTGTGAAGAAGGGAGAGGGAGGGTGGGATTGGGAGGGGAGGAGGGAGGGGGCCACAGGGGGATACAAAGTGAATAAAGTATAATTAATAAAAATTAAAATAAAAAATGGAAAGGAAAAAATTTTACATAAAAAAAATAAGAACACAGAGTTGGGTGGTTAGGGAAATGGGATGGATTTGGAAGGAGTTGGGGGAGTGAAATGGATACTCAAAATGCATTGTATACAATTCTCCAAAAATCAATAAAAAGAAATATTAGCATAGTTTAGCTCAGCATTAAACCAGAAATTCACATTCACACAACAAAACATTTATTGTTTGGAATCTTACCTTAAAAGCTGGTATATATATGTACATACACATTATATTTTATATATATATATATATCACATTATATTATACATATTTAAGTTTATATATATATCACATACTATACATATTCAAGTTTACCTTCTATACTATATAGTGTTCACACACACACATATGTACTTAAGTTTACATCATATATATGTAATTGAAACGATACCAATTGAGGTGTCAGTGCTCCTCCTCCCCCACCATAAACTAACAGCCCCTCAGTGCTAGGCATGAAACTCCAAGAGACACAGTCTCCAAACAATACAGGCTATGGCTGCTGCCCCTGGTGCCTTCCAGTAAAAGAAGGAAATGCCCTATTCCTGTGGACAGCACCCACTTCAGACACTGGATCTGAGTGCTCTGTGTCTGGCCTGAAGCCTCCTTACTAAGGACTAACTAGCTGTCATAGTTTTGGAAGGAGTTATGAAATCTGCCAGCAGTAGTTGCATTTGTGTCCTGGGGGTGACCGATAACCACCTAATTAAACTTAAAGCCTAATAAAGCAAAAATGTTGACCTAGACTATTTTTTTATTGATTATTTTCAATTAAAAATACGTTATATCAAAATTGAGCTTCGGATCAGTGTTAAAGTACCTATTACTAGTAGTTTGGTTTCATTACACAGTACAGATAGATAGGTGTGAGAGTAGACCTCTAAAATATTTCTGAACCATGGCAAAGCCTACATGTATTAGATGGGTCAGGGCACACTGGCAGTATAATGACTTGCTCACACCCCTTGAATTACAAGGAGCTATTCACAAGCGCCCCAGGATGAAAGTTTTCTCCATCACAGGTCAAAATGTAATTTTCCTCAGCATCCCTACAGAATAGCATGATTGATTTCTGAATGGACTTGAACAAAAATATTTCTAATCTAATCCTTCAGCTGGCTTCAGTGACAGCAATCCCTAAGCCCCTTTTCACCAGGATCTGCTTTGTCACCCCATCCATCTTTTTACTCACTTTTTTCTTTCCTGGAATCCTCACAGGACAGTCAAGAGTGAACAAACTACATTTTTTTTCAGAGATCAGAACTGTAGATAAACCCTTCTCTACAACCTGGGACACATTTTTTATTCTGTGAGCATGAGGAGTCAGAAGATTGCAGTCTGAGATAATACAGATGGAATAAACTATTTAATAAAAATTATCACATGCCTTTCTCTTTCAGCATTTACCCTGTGGGTAAACCTGAAACAATAGCACGTTTGCATTTGAAATGCTTACAATTCATTTTCTCTCTCTCTTTTTTTTTTTTCAGTGCATTTCTTGTTCAACTGAGCGTTGGCTTTAGAATTTGATTGGAAGGGTGAAGCAACAGAAGAATTGAGAAAACAAATTGCAACCTAAATACTACTAGGTACAAATGGATACAGAGTGTTCCTTGTGCAAAATGCTAAGTATATCACTAAGATTCAGGAAGTATTGGTTTAAATAATAGGCATAAAGCCTTACAAATACTCATGCATAAACCATGCCTTTCTATCTAGAAGTTCGGTGCTGAAATGACTGGAAGATGATGTCTGCTTATGAACATCAACCTTAGAATTTCCAGTATTCATATGTGTATAATTCAAACACCCTTGTATTGGATTTACTACATGCCTGTTAAAAGTATTGATAAGACCACACCTCTTTCAGAATATTTGACATATTTTTATGTGTTTAAGTAATCACTTAATTCACTCATATTGACCAAAGCCTTAAAAGTTTTAGAGATGCATGAAATGGCTAAAGCATTATAGAAATCCTGGCATTTTGTAGAAAAGTAGAACGTTATTTATCCCAGGAGGGTCAAACAGAGTGACAAAATGTCTGGTGCCAGGGGCTTGGGCGATGGGTCAGTTGGTAAAGTACTTGCAGCGGAAGCATGAGAACCCAAGTTAAAGGCTGGATGTGTCCACCATGTCTATGATCCAACGCTGGGGAGCTGAAGACAAGAAGATTTCTGGGGCTTCACACACACACACACACACACACACACACACACACACACACAAACACACAAACACATGCACATGAGAGAGAGAGACAGAGACAGAGGTACAGGTATACCAAACAAACACAAACACAAAATCCATTGTGCCAGAAACTGATGATGAACAGTGAAAACGAGACAAATTATTGCAAAAAGGAAAAGGAATGCGTCACTCTCTGGCAAAGCAAATAGTACTTCCACAGCCCTTATTAATGAGGAAGAGAACTAGATGGGAAAATGCGGAAATGGCCAACACCGTGACACATCTGTACCTGATCTTCGTGTTATCTATCTTTCATTCTCTCTGCTACAGAGAGGACTGACCCATTCAGTGAACACAGTTAACAGTGATCCTTGATAGTACAGAGGAATACACTTTTGACAGTATCTGCTTACACAACCAGAAACTTGTAGTTAGATCCTTAAAATGGTACATGTTCTTAAGAGTGATTTAACTATAATGGACTAATTGACCCTGTTTTTAACTGACTAAATGTTAACTTGGTTAAGAATTAACTAGGAAGAATGAGGCTGGTAGTTATGTTTGTCATAAAATGAAAGAATATGTGCAAGCATTTTGAACTATTATTGAACATTACTATTATGTCTTCCCAGGATTATGAATGCCTCTTTGGATGTAGTTAGCATTCTGAATTTTTACTATTGGGCTCTAAGCCAATAGAGGAGACATTTCAAAACAGTAGAATGCAATGATGAGATGGCAGACAACTTGAACCTGACCTTCACCTTTAGTGATGATCTTGGGCAACATAAATCACTTGTACTTCAGAGCCTTCACCTATAAAATTGAGGCAATAACAGTATCTATCTCATAGGATTATAGTAAGAATTAAATTAAGTCATATAAAACAGTATAATACCGGTAAGCTGGTATCTTCTCTATAAATGGAAGTCTGGATTCCAGTTTGTATAGGAAATAAGTTTTTTTTCCCAAAGGAGAAAATGTTTTCTGCAAATGAGCCCACTAATAACAGAGCTTCCAAAGCAAACTAGTAAAACTTAAATTTCTAGTCCAGAATGGATATCACTAAATAACCAGCACATTTATAGAATGTTCTTTGGCCAAAGACCCCATGAATACTTTGTGTTTGTACCTGTGATGGGGATAGTGAGCACCGCTGTGCAGTGTTGCAGAAGGAGGGTGTGAGAAAGAACTTACAGGCTGGGGCATTGACATAGGCACCTGAAAGAAATCCAAAGAAGCAGGCTTCGCTCTGGAGTGGGAAGCAGGGATCAAGCAGTCTCATGTGCAGGCAGGGCTGGGCACGACTGAAATTGTGGCTGGTAAGGCAGCCACTTCCCCCAGTGTACAAAGTGAGAACGTTTGCTTTCTGTGGCTTGGACACTGTTCATATTTTGTGTGTACTCAGATGAGCACTCAGGGTGGTCTTGGCTTTTGTTTGCAGCTCTCACAGTCACAAAAAGGCCTTTTGCATGATGGTATTTACAAAACTGTGTGGTTAGGAGGATGACAAGGCCCTGTGGTAGTTCCAGGACCAGGGCCAGGGATGGCTGCCCTTCCCTTTGCAGGTTAATTCTTCCTCTTGATTGGGTAAGTGATTTCCTGTAAAATATCCAGTCCTGCCTTTTTTGAATATTACTTTCAACATCAGCCTTGAATTCTAAAATTCTAAAAATTCAGAGTCCCATAAAACCGTTATAATTCTGGCGGGAATATACAATTAAACTTGACTTAAATAAAAATGGAAAGATGTCCAACTTCCACAGGAGTAAAATGTAGACTACATTCTTAATTCACAATTTGGATTTTAAATACCTACTTAACTATCTTTTTTTTTTTTTTTTTCTGTTTGCTTGTTTTTGTTTGAGGCAGATTCTCACATTGTACTCCAGGCTGGTTTTGAACTCACTGTGTAGCCTAGGCTGCTCACTAGTTCAAATCTTCCAGCCTCAACCTGCTAAGTGCTTAGATTATGAGCATGAGCCACCATACCTGGCTGGATAATGTTGTGAATAAAACTGACCCACAGAAGTGGATGTATTTCATCATATTCATGATACAACACATCTGGAGAAAAATTTGATCGTAGAGTATGAAGTCTTTTATACCCCAAATCCATTACAAAGACTGAGAGAAATACAGCAAGCCCCCCTCTAGGAGGACTCAGGAAGAGTGTACTAGGGAAGGATATATAAAGACTTACTTTTCTAGGTTTCTCACAATGCTTATGGGCTGAGCATAGAGCCTAGTGGTAGAGGGTTTGGCTAACATGCAGCAGGCCCTGGTTTAATCCCTAGAACTATAAACATAAAAACAAATTAAGAAATGAATAAATGCATAGTGGCTGTTTACTTTCCAGACACCAGGGAACTAGGTGAAAGTACTAAGTCAGGTACAAGGGTCAGGGGCTGCCTAATCCCTGTGGCTGCTGGGCCTCCTGGAATTAAGGGTTTGGGAATCTCCATGTTGCTTCTGACATTTTCAGGACATGCCCATGCTTCTACTATGTGTTCCTTAGAGTGCTCTGAAGCAGTAGCCGAGATTATGTTAATTCTTGTGAGGTATATACAAATCATACATCACTGCCTTTAAAACAAAATATTTTTTGTTCATGATGAAATAGCATTGTATATTTGACTGAATTATTTGCCATTGTGTGTGGTATCAGGAAGTTTAATTGATGATCCCAATTTAAAGCAATTATTATGACAAATGTATTAAAAGTTTGGTTTTATAATTCTAAGAATAATTCTACACCTTAAGGAAACTTAAAGGTGGGCAGGATGGTGCACGCCTATAATCCCAGCACTTAAGGGACAGAGGTAGGAGGATCACTACAAGTCTGAGGCCAGCCTTGTCTACATACAGAGTTCCAGGGCAATGAGGGCTACCTACCAAAACCGGGTTGTTGCAAACAAACAACCTGACTGATTCTCCAACTAATCAAAGAGGTTATAAAAGTAATCCCTATATTTCTTGGATATATTGTTCATTATTTACATCTAGAACACCACTGCTACCTGACTAAGTTCTCAGTTAACAATCACTTCACAATCAAATTGTCTGCAGGAATCAATCAAATCACTCTTAAAAGCAGAGAAAATGATCAGATGAGCAAGGCTATATCCTGGGTAATAGTAGAGAGGCTATTTTAAAGATTTCTCAATGGAAAAATTACTCATGCTTCAATGAATTCTTCAGAATGACTAGCTTGCTTCTCTCCCCCCCACACAAAAAATCTAAAATGACACAATACATTCATTTAATGTGTGAAGTCAAATACTCTGACAACTAAGTATTGAGCATTGCCAATTGCTCAAAGGATATAACACTTTTTGTCGCATGTATCTCCATGGTATAGACCAAATAGATGCTCTGGATAAAGGGGTTGATCCTATCTTTTTGATGTATAGGCAGTGGAGAAGAGATTGTTTAGAGAGAAGATATAGACTGGACAATAGCTCAGTCTGTAAAGTACCTGCTCCGTACACATGAGGGATCAAGTTCAATTCTCGGGATTCACAGGAAAAACACTAGGCATAATGGCACACATTTATAATCCCAGCGCAGGGGAGGTAGAAATAGACAGATCTCTGAAACTGGCTGGCCAGCCAGCCTTGTGCCCTTGGTAAGTTTCAGGCCTGAGAAAAGATTTGGTCTCAAAAAACAAGGCAGATGGAACATAAGGAATGATACACAGGCTTGTCCACTCTGGCTTCTATATGCACATACACGTGCACACACTCGGTCACTCAGCTCCCAATACACACATGCACCCATACACATGAACGCTTACATGGACCTACACATGCACACAAAAAAATTAAAACAAAGATATCCAGCCATTTAGGCTGTATGGATATCCGTGGACTAACGCCGAGAAAGGACCCTAAACAACGATAAACAAGAAATGTTTCATTCACCCATTATATTATATTATATTATATTATATTATATTATATTATATTATATTAT
>NW_026590922.1:0-2582 GCF_907164565.1 Psammomys obesus | reverse complement strand
ATGATTGTGTCTTCCTAAAAAAACAAAAAACAAAACAAAAAAAAAAAACTGAGCAAGTCATGCCATGGGAGAAAGCCAGGAAACAGCATTTCTCCATTCTCTCTGCATCAGCTCCTGCTTCCAGGTTCCTGCCCAGTTTCAGTTCCTGCCTTGGCTTCCTTCAAGTGCTGTGACTCAGAATATGTAAGCCAAATAAATCCTTTCCTCCCTAAATTGTTTTGGCCACTGTGTCTTATCACAGCTATAGAAACCCTGACTAAAACACACAGGCAATTCCTCATGCCATAAGCCTAAGCAAGAGAGTAGCTGGTGGTTCACTCACTGAGATTTCTGGATGGTGAGATGAAAGGCAAAACTTCCCTCCTTTACATAAGTTTTCTCACTTACTTATCGTATTTGCAAGAAGCTGACTCACACAGCTTCCCTAGCGAGAAGTATTTCAACAATTTCTTCAACTATCATGCTAATGTTGAATAATTTAATTGTGGAACAATGACTTATCTTAGTCTTGGTAATATGGTGTTGTAGCTACCAGCATAGTAATGCATGTTTTGATGCAAGAAAGGGCTAGCCAGCAGGTATTCCCAGAGCCTGAAGAGCTTACAAGTTAAGTATTTCATTAATAGAAAGGCTCATGGTTTCATGGTAAAAAAAAAAAAAAAAAAAAAAAAATTCCATAGGAGGCCATGGTATTCCTAAGAGTGTCAGTTAATCCTTTGAGTTTTCCACTATCACTGCAGACTTCCTGCCATTAGACTATTTACATATCTAGGAATCATTATAGAAGCTTCATTATGCAATCTTCACAGGGAGGTTGTTTTCTTTGGTTTTTTTTTTGTTTTGTTTTTTTTTTTTTTTTTTTTTTTTTTTTTTTTTTTTTTTTTTTTTTTTGGGCAGTGGTGAAAAACATTTTGTCCATTCCAAGATATTATATTTTTCAGTCTATTAAAACAGCTGGCTTTACATAAATTACATATTGAGATGTCAGCAAGTTCTGAATCTCATAGCTTTATTCATTTTGGATGATGGTATCAATGCCTGCTGTATATAACATACCCACCATAATTTGTCCAAGATGATGTCATTGTTTGTATTTTCCCTACGTGAGGCCTAAGGAAACTGTGAGACAAAACTCAAAAACCTGCTAGGCTGCGGCCCCCTTGTAGACATTAATCATGGTTAGACGCTCCAATAGATTGCCATTGATTTTGCCACAACCACTTTAAACAATGTAAACATTCTTTTCTCTATGCTCACACTCATAAATTTTCACTTCTGTTGTAATTGCTTAAATTTTCAGGAAATCGTTTGACTAATTCCAGTGCTAGGCAGTGGGCATTTTTCTATGACTGGTCCTAGTTGGAGTTGACAGTTTGACACTGACTTCCCTCAGGTGACATGGTTTTTGATATAAGCAAATAACCACACAGTCCACATTCCTAAGTGTTCTGCATTCCTCTACCATTTGCTGGTACCTATGCCTTGACTATGCATTTTTTATTCACTGCACACCTAATTACTATATCACCATTTTCTTCCAAAATACATGTTTTTGTTTTTATTTAATGAATTACAATTGTGTGGGAAGTCACTGGGTAAAGAATGGAATCAATTTATGCCATGATCTTCTCTCCTCCCTTAGGGGTTAGTATAGTGGGACAGGACAGGGACCTAGCTTGGCTGGTCCCTGATGACTCCCCTTAGAAGAGAGGCTAACAATAAGATAATGTGTTTTCATAGAATATTTGTCATTTCATTTCTTAGATTATTTATCACTTAACCTGCTAGCTGTAGTTGGCATTTAGTCAGCCTTTCCAATTTAAATATTTCTATCATTTGATTCTGGACAGTTATTTGTTAATCATTACTTAAGTACTTTTTATTTGTGCTGTTATTAGCTTATGAACTTCCTAATATTATAATCAAAGAATTCTGGAAAACTCCTTTATTTATATTGCTAAAATGATTTTTCTCATATTTTCTGTTTTTATTCAGTTTTCCTGACCACTAATATCTCTTCAATTCTTTCCACAAGATACTTATTTTTTTATCAGAATTTTATTCTATCAAGTCTCTTCTTTATTTTTTACATATTTTTATAATGCCATGGTTTTATAGTTAGAACTCTTCCTCCTCTTTCCTTCCTCCTCTCCCCTATTCTCCTTCTCTAACACTTGTTTAAATCTCAGACCTAGAGCTTTGCATGGTCTGGGGAACATTCCACAACTGTGGCCTTCCACTGAGGCCTTCCAGGGCTTCCTTTATTATCATTCATGTCAATGTCTTTTGTTTATTGAGTTAAATTTGTTTCTTCTGTTTTTTTTTTTCCATGTGGCACAGAGTGAACAGAGTGAATTAAAATTATTTCAACCTTCAGTTCCTCATTAGCAGATCACCCAAATGTAAGAACAAAATAAGAGGAAAACTACATTCCGCTGGCACAGGGAATCAATGTTCCAGAGTAGCTATGAACGGAATCATATGGAGAGAGAGTCCTTCGTGAGCCAGCCATTCCTCTGTGTGGCAGAGTCGGTACTCTAGAATGGATAGCCCTTCACTCTATGCTTTTCAGTTCTACTGAA
>NW_026590921.1:0-8219 GCF_907164565.1 Psammomys obesus | reverse complement strand
GCTTTGTCCTTTTAATTTCTAATCCTCCCTGAGGTTTTAGTGAGCTCACTGGCTCCTCCTCTTTTGGGACTTGTCTCATGCACAAATTATGAATAGTAGCCTCACTTGTTCTCTTTAAAAATTGTTGGTACTTGTCTGATTTCCAGTTTTCAAAAATGTGTGAAATTATTTTTATGTGTTCTCCTGTTTGATTTATATTTTGTTTTTACATAACATACATTAATTCTAATAAACATTTACTTAACATTGTATTAATTGAATCTTTGAGAAGTGGAGAGATAATCATGTGTGGTAAATCATAAGCCAATATAAAAAGCCATATGTTGGAGGCTGAGGATGTGGCTTGGTGATATGGCATCAGCTTAGCATCGTATGTGCGAGTCTTCAGATAGAGTCTCAGTACCGCACCCCAATTCCACAAATTTGTGTCAAAAAGATGATCCTGGCACCACAAAAAAGATTATAAAGGGAGATAAGTAAGAGAAAGCTATTCAGAGGGGGGATTCTGAACGATACTTGCTAAAGTGGCAATCAGCAGAGAAAAGACAGAGCCTGGATATTTCGGAACTAATGACACTCAGGAGGGAGTGGGGCCCTGGTTTTTTATTGTTGCCCTAATGAATTACCACAAATGTAGCTACTGGAGAAATGCCTGTTTTAGTTGTTGTTTTTGGTTGGTTGGTTGGTTTTTTTAATCTGTATTTTTTTATCCCACAATTCTACATGTCAGAAGGCTGGGTTTCACAGGACCAAAATCATGATGTCACAAAAGGCCCTAAAAGAAAATCATCTCCAGGCTTAATTAGATACTCAACTCAATTCAGTCTTGCCTGGCTTTCGTACTCAGATCTCTTCTTTCTTGCTGGCCATCATGTGGGGAATTCCCTGACCTCCCATCAGTATTTCTCTTGTCCTTATATGTAGTTCAAATATCTCAGAACCAGGAAATATACAACCAGTTTGTTTTACCCTGCCTCATCTCTCTGCTAAGTCCTCTACTACATTTTAGCACTGCTCATGAGGCTTCTGCGACTGCGTTGGCTCTCTGTGGTTGACCAATGGTAATCTTTCTGTCTTCAGATCAGCTGACAAATTACCCTAGTGCTTTCTTATCTTGCATCAATATTTCACTGAATAATCAGGAGTCTAGAGCAGTTTTCTAGAAATTTCCAAGTTCCAAAAAGAATTATAAAAGAAAAAAAGCAGAGATATCATAAGAGTCTGGTTTGAGTGGCACGTTGGTTGGTTAACTTTTAATGTCTACAGACTAGTGAGTCACCTCAAATGAGGAATTGCTCTAATCAAATTGGCCTCCGGCTATGACATCCAGAGATTGTAATGACTGATGATTTGCCAGGGAGCTCCCAGGCCACTGTGGGCAGCATTATCCTAGGGTTGTATAAGAAAGTTAGCTAAGAAAGCTAGAAAGGAATAGAAGGAGAAGGAATGAAGAGGGTGGGGAGAGAAACACCAATTACATAGACATCACCTTGAAATTTTAAAATGACCCTTGTGATGCAGGAACTATTCTCCTAAGTACAGCAAAAATATGAATAAACAGGGCATGTTTGAGAATGGTTTAATAAACTTCTTTCTGAAAACTGAATGTTGCACTTATTTTAATGCATAAACAAGGCTCTTGCTTTGTTCAACAAATCCACTTTGCTTTGTGTGGGGAGTGAGCCATTCCAAGGAGCCTGCCCCCACGCAGTGGCAGGGCCCTCTCCGTGGACAGGAGATTACTATCTGCTGGGTGCTTTTAACAGGGCTAATTAAGTTCATTCACAAATCCTCTTTATTAAAGATCTCACACAGAAATATCTCTAAACATGCAACAGGACACTATTATTGAAAAGTCTTTGTTTCTAATCACAATACCAGGGTGATAATTAAAGACAGTACAAAGTACCCTCATGAGAGTACGGATTAAGCACATCTCCACTATCTGCTAAAACACTGTGAAGGGACATGTGGGGGACAGCTCTCTGGTAGCACATGGCCTAGACATCGCTTTTAAAGTGAAAGCCTAGGGTCTACAGATTTCAGATGTTTTATTCTAAAACATACAAATGGATTTTGTGGCAAATGTTTTTGTTAATGATATTATTCAGAGCACTCTCCGTACAGATTTCCAAAGACTCTTCTTTGGAACAATATTCCTGTTTTATAATTAGTGACCACCTCCTTAAAAGAAACAAACAAACAAAAGCAACATTTTAGCTATTTAAGCCAGTAGTCCTCAAATTTTTAAAGTGCCATATATCTATTCAGGGAGAGCATTCGTGGAAATGTTTGCACTCTAGATTCCACAGAAGTACTGCAAAGCCATTTCCAGAAAGATTAAATTTAGAAAATAAAACATATCTTAATTGGAATCCGGTGTCCTAGTTTACATGTCTCTATTAAAATAATCCTTTTTCCAGTTTTTTTTTTTTTTTTTTTTTTTTTTTTTTTTTTATAAAGGAATTTTGTTTTGATGCCTGAGACTCTCAAGCCAGGCATTTCCTTACGTTCTCTGTGAAGAAAATTTACAAGGACATTAGTGGTGCCTGTGGGTTTAGTTAGGGAATCGTGTAAAATTTTCAATGTATTTCCCTAAATGTAGACTCTTCAAATGATGACTGTGAAAGCAATTTATTCCAGCCAAACACACTTCCACATTTTCTTTTTTAACAGCACCGTGTGCTTCAACTCATTTAATGGCTTTTTAATTCAGCAGTTATTCAGATTTAATAGAGCCATGTCTTCATCATTTTGCATTTAGTAATAAATGGTGCCAGAATTTATGATAAATTAAACTGCAAAGGACCATGTTACAGTTATCTTAAGAGTTTTACATAAAAGAAACCAGAACCTATTTTGTTCAGAACAGGTACCTGAAAGTTCACATGGAGAGAAGAGTGTCTTACTGGGTATAAACTATGAAATCCATTTGAAAGTTAAGTTTTAATTATACTTTGCTCTTCCCACTTACCATGGGCAGGAGCTGTCCAGCTGGGGGACTAGCAACACGGATGCTTTAAACTAAGGATTCTTTCTTGTTTTAATATTGGTTTAACAAGTAGAACATTCAAGGTTGAAGCTTTGATGAAAAAAAAATCCTTACATAACAAGGCACCAGATACAGGGGGCAACTTTTAAAAAGTTTGGTGGAGAGACAAGGCATCATGGGGTATGGAAGAGATAAATTGGGCTGGGCCAAGTCGTGGGGGAGAGGAACGGTGTCAGTGGACAGCCCTGCCAATTACTGCTCTTATTATCCTTGCTTCCTCCTCGCTGATGCAGGAGCTTAACAGCTACTGCAAAGGGATATGAGAGCTGAAATCACAGCCTTCTTCCTTCTTCTCCTTCCCATAGGCACGTTTTACAAATGGGGAGAAAAAGGGTCCCTTCAATAAAGTATTAAACATGGTTTGCAGCCATTACCTATATCGCTTTCCAGACATGTTAGCGTGTATAAACTAGCTTAATTAGGTCTTTTTCCCTGCTCATCTATACTCAAAGGGCAGGCAAGCTGGGCTGGTTAGTCAAACAAGGCAAAGTCTATCAGGACAGAGATCACGCGAAAACCATGTAAATGAAAGACTCTGTCCTTAAGGTTAAAAACCTCTAGGTCACTCTTGACAACTAATGAGAGACCAGGGAGAACCTGACTACAAATATGTTCATTTGTGCTGGAAGATATGTTTTGGTCCCTGAAACTTTCAGAAATAACACATCCATTTCCTTAACTGTAAGCAAAGCACATGTAAAAGAGCATGGTGTGTGATACACACTTACTCATGAAACCCAAGGAAAGCACAGCTTAATCATCATTTTTATTTCTGTTAGAATTTTCATGTCCTTTTGTGATTACTTCTATAAGTTTATATATTCACCATAAAATGTTTTTTTCTTTTTATTTTGCTGAGGACCTATCATGTGAAAGGTGGTTGGTGACATTGTCTTCTCTAGGCTACACTCGGTCTGAAGTAGAGAACATTGGTTTTGAAACAATTCTGCTGTCAACAACCTGTAAGAGTAGAAACACTGCAAGCTGGCTTGGTCCTGAGCAACCACAAAAATCATCTGCATGATTGCTTAAGATTAAGAAGTCTAAATCCTTTTGAAAGCAGTGCCAAAGTCATTAACACTGCCTCACATGTCTCTGCTTTGTACCTATTCTTTCTGTCACAGCTCATGTGTGCATTAATGTGTACACGTGTTTGTGCACACGGATCTTTCCTGCTTCCTACTGTATGGCTTTACAATAATTACCGACGTCATGTTTCTGTGAGACAATTCAGTGGACATTTTAAATTTCCCATTATATTTGATTAAAATAATAATGATATACTACCAGGAATTTGGAAGCTTCAATCATAAAACTAGAAATGAAAGATGTTGGATTTCTATCTTAAAATGTGCAAAATTTGATAGCTCTTCCTAAGGACATTTCCAAAACAAGTCTATAAAGCTCTGATTCTTAATGCCTTTCTTTGTTTTGAAAGGGCAAAGCAGTATTTTCTCCTTCACTTTCTGAGAGTCTTTTGCTCTATAGAAACCTACAAAGTGGAAAGGGGATTGGCTACTTATTGAAAAAATATTTTTAATGGGTAGATGCATTGATTTATATATATATATATGTATATAATATATGCCATTTATACATATGTTACAAAATCAAACTAATATCAAAACATTTTTAATTTCCTGATCATTCCAAAAAGGTAAATATTTTGCCACAAAATTTTAAGAGGTGATAATCTATTTGTCCCTTAATTATCTATCTATCTATCTATCTATCTATCTATCTATCTATCTATCTATCTACCTACCTGCCATCTAGCCATCTATTTATTCATCTACCTATCTATTTTGGAGGCTAGGGTTAAATTACTTGATAAGTGGCTTTCAAGTCAGGAATCGTCTACCTCCAAGACTCAAGTGTTTGATTACAGATGTTTGCCACTGTGGATTCCCCGGCAGTATTGTCTTAAAGTCCTAAAACTGTTGGTACAGTCTCTCCTGTTATAAAAACATTTTTAGGAGTGATCACTGGGCATTGCTTAACCTGAAAAATGGAGCACCCAGGTTTATCTAGTCATTAACTTGCCCATTGCTCTGCGCAAGGCTGCTTGCTACCTTCTTGCTGCTTATGTTGCTTGTTATTTTTTTTTTTTTTCTGGGCTGTTTATTCTGCAAAGAGCAATTGCAAAAGAGTTGGAAGCACTTTTTAGCACAGGCTATTCTCCAGCGCAAGTTCATGCCCTTGGTTCTCCTGCTTAACAGAAGCTCACATCGCCTGCAGCATCTGTCCTTTCCGTTCCCTTCAGGATTGTGTACATTTCTTTGTCATAGCGTCATTTCTCAAACCACAGAGTTCCTTTAAATAGCAGCCCTGTCCCAGGAGGATTATGGGGAAATCGTAATGCTATAATTTAAAGGATCTCCTGCTCAAAGTGCACTGTCCTAATTGACTTGAATATTTGAGACATATCATATTGTATTTCACTGTTAAAACAACCTTGTTTATTCAATGAAATAGGAAAGGCAATAGGGAATTTTTATTCCAATTCCATTGGTTAGTTGATAGTATTACTCAAATCATTGGAATACAGAGCATAGTTGGTCATCTTGAAAGATGCAGAAAGAAAAAGAAAATCAAGCTGAAAATGTCAGGTACATTAAGAAATAAAAACCTGAACGTGTGTTGGATTTGTTGCTGCATTCTAATTTATGTAAATTATTGTTTTTTTCATGACTATCATCATTAAATATACAATAATTATTTAAATTAAAATTCATGTTCATAATACATAAATATTTTAAAGAGTATTCTGCTTAAATATTTCACATAACTAAATATACACAATTTATAAGTAAATAAAAATACGTCCCAGCTTATTTTTGTCATTTTTAGCAAAGAGGAGAATTATAGAAATGTTGCTTCATCAGTTTCTAGATTTAGGTATGTTATCTGCGAAGATGGTAATTCTACAATGCTTTCTTAGTATTATTAATTGTGCAAGTCAGTAATTGGCAAATCAACTGTACACAAGATGCTTAGGTTTTAAGAATGGTTAACTGCTCTCAACTTTGTTCATATGCTCACCCTAACAATACCCACAGAAGATTAAACGATGCCTCACCTTTTGTCTGGAGGCTGTGATGAAGTATAATAGATCTGAAGGTGGCTACCCTTTACATGGTCAGACGTTTTTTTGTGGGCACATTTGTAAGCGAAGAATTCATCTGAGGTTCTTCTTGTTCAGTTTCAGTTTCAGTTTTTTTTTTTTTTTTTCCTGGCCTTTGTTTCACAATGAATTTCGAAATGCTGTTTAATGTCCAGGTTACTAATCACCCACCCACCTTTTCATTGACTGCCTTTCCTGGGCGTTTTGTTTTACCAGCGAGATTCTTACCTTACTGCACATTCTTTCAACTTGGCCATTAATATCTAAAGTAGAGAAGCCTCTGTGAGGCGGGTGCTTGCAGCAGCCCTCCACTTATCACTCCTCTCCATCCGCAGAGGAAGGCTCTATCTGCCGCCTGAAGTGGCTGCAGACGGTGTCTTTGCTGTGCCTACATGGAATCCTTTTTTTTTTTTTTTTTGTAGCACTATCATCTAAGGCTCCCCTAAGCTCAGGAAAGTATTGCCACTCTAGGTTGGTGAGGTTTGTGTTTCTCTGCCTCTGTGTCTGTTTTGTGAGATTGTCAGTATAACTTTTGTAGAAAGCATACAAGGACACGTTTGAATAGATCCGAAGGCGTCTTGGTTCGATTCTCCCTTCTAATTTGTATATATTACTGCTATTTTGACCACTATCTTCAAACATTCTATTACTTTAAAAATAAAATTTATGTTTTGTGACACATATATAAACATGTGTAGATACATGTATATATCTAGTCTAAGAGAAAATTGTGTGTGTGTATGTTTCTATCTTTCCTTGTAGGCATAATATAAGTTTATTTAAAATTTGGCATTTCTGCTAAATATCTAGAAATGTCTTCAGAAAACAGAGCATGGAATAGTACATACAAAGCATATGAAATAATTCTATCAACCATTCAAAGGCGTTAGTACATATGATGCTATATGCCAGGATATTATAGTATCATATTTAATAATATATTTATATGAAAAGCATCTTCAGAAAAGACATTGAGTTGCTTTGTTTCTGTTGTGTATATTTTTTTTTCTTTCCCTAATAATGTGTTTCAGTATATTTGTATAAAATCTGCAAATCTAGTGAGTTCATTTTATAAAATCTAAATGGAATCAGACTTGGCCTTGCAACATCACCCCAAATGTTTATAAACAAAGCTACATTACTTTCTCTCAGCTCTATTTTGGCAACATTACTTAAGTAATCAGAGAGTGGAAAAATTCATTCCTTTCACAGCTTTTGTTCATTGCAGTGTTTCACAAGGAAAAGACAGGCCATAGAAAACAGAAAAATAACAGCGTGCACTCAGGCTTTCTTCTAAGATGTTTCCCTATAAACAAAGACATTAGCATTCATGTTAGCGAGGTGTTTGTTCATTTCTTATGCTAACCGCACTACTTTTAACTATTTCTTTTAGAATGCCTGATGGAATAAAACATGCATTCTTGATGGAAAAGCTATGGTCTTTAAGAAACATTGTCACCCAGTAACAAAAGCTTGGCTCTCAGAGTCATGTTCAGAGTAAAAAGTTTAGGTACAGCTTATGCATTGACTGGTTACAGAACAGATCCACCAAGCAAAATTAACAGTGTCACACCACATTATCCCTTAAATTTGCTTTCCTAGGAATTTGAAGAGAGCAACATAAAAAAACAAAACAAAAAAAAGCAAACAAAAAAATACCAAACTTAAAATGAGTTTATCAATGAAAAGTGCACAACAAAAGACACTTAGCTATAAAGGCAAATGCTATACTTAACTATCAAGGCAATTTTTAAAATCCTAAAATGTATTTTTGGATGGCAGGGATAGGAAATCAAACTGGAACTGCAGACATATAAGCTTCTCCTCTGTTCTCTATGAGCTAATTAGAATAAAATTTAATCTAATTAGGGATTCACCACTCCTAGGTATTAGTCATGACAACCAGGCATTTACCAGGATCTAATCTGTTTAATGATTTATGTACTGAAGCATTTTGAATGATCAAGGACGCATTGAGCTAACCATCTCTCACCCAAAAAATGCTGTAGTAAGGAAGAGCAGACTCAGGGGCAGTTTGCGTAC
>NW_026590920.1:0-12392 GCF_907164565.1 Psammomys obesus | reverse complement strand
AGTTTGATGTTGGCTATAGGCTTGCTGTATATCGCCTTTACTATGTTAAATATGTGCCTTGTATCGCTGATCGCTCCAGTACTTTAAACATGAATGGATGTTGGATTTTGTCAAATGCTTTTTCAGCATCTAGGGAGATTATCATGTGGTTTTTTTCTTTGAGTTTGTTAATATGGTGGATGACATTGATGGATTTCTGTATTTTGAACCACCCCTGCATACCTGGGATGAAGCCTACTTGGTCATAGTGGATAATGTCTTTGATGTGTTCTTGGATCCGGTTTGCAAGTATTTTGTTAAGTATTTTTGCATCAATGTTCATAAGGGAGATTGGCCTGAAATTCTCTTTCTTTGTTGAGTCTTTGTGAGGTTTAGGTACCAAGGTGATTGTGGCTTCATAGAATGAGTTTGGTAATGTTTCTTCTGTTTCTATTTTGTGGAATAGTTTGAAGAGAATTGGAGTTAGCTCTTCTTTGAAGGTCTGGTAGAATTCTGCACTGAAGCCATCTGGTCCTGGGCTTTTTTTTGGATGGGAAACTTTTGATGACTGCTTCTATTTCTTTGGGGGATATAGGACTATTTAATTGATTTACCTGGTCCTGATTCAGCTTTGGTGAGTCAAATCGATCAAGAAAATTGTCCATTTCATTTAGATTTTCAAATTTTGTTGAGTATAGACTTTTGAAGTAAGTCCTAATGATTGTTTGGATTTCCTCAGTGTCTGTAGTTATGTCCCCCTTTTCATTTCTGATTTTGTTGATTTGGGTGGTGTCTCTCTGCCTTTTAGTTAGCTTGGCTAAGGGTTTGTCGATCTTGTTGATTTTCTCAAAGAACCAGCTCTTGGTTTCATTGATTCTTTGAATTGTTTTATTTGTTTCTAATTGATTGATTTCAGCCCTGAGTTTGACTATTTCCAGCCATCTACTCCTTTTTGGTGTGTCTGTTTCTTCTTTTTCTAGGGTTTTTAAGTGGGCCATTAAGTTGCTTGAATGAGCTGTCTCAAATTTCTTCTTGAAGGCACTTAGTGCTATGAACTTTCCTCTTAGCACTGCTTTCATTGTGTCCCACAAGTTTGGGTATGTTGTGTCTTCATTTTCATTGAGTTCTAGAAAGGCTTTAATTTCTTTCTTTATTTCTTCCCTGACCCAGCTGTCATTTAGTAACAAGTTGTTCAGTTTCCATGTGTGTGTAGGCTTTTTGCTATTTCTGTTGTTGTTGAAGTCCAGCTTTATTCCATGGTGATCAGACAGGATACAAGGGATAATTTCAGTCTTCTTGTATCTGTTGAGGCTTGCTTTGTGACCAACTATATGGTCTGTTTTGGAGAAGGTTCCATGAGGTGCTGAGAAGAAGGTAAATTCTTTTGTGTTTGGGTGTAAAGTTCTGTAAATGTCTGTGAGGTCCATTTGATTCATGACCTCTGTCAGAGATATTGTTTCTTTGTTTAATTTCTGTTTTGTTGACCTGTCCTTTGTTGAGAGTGGGGTGTTGAAGTCTCCCACTATTAATGTGTGGGGATCTATATGTGGTTTAAATTTTATCAATGTTTCTTTTACAAATGTGGGTGCTCTTGTATTTGGGGCATAGATGTTCAGGACTGTGATGCCTTCCTGGTGGAATTTTCCCTTGATGAGTATGAAGTGTCCTTCCTCATCTCTTTTTATTAATTTTGGTTGAAAGTCTATTTTATCAGATATTAGAATGGCTACTCCTGCTTGTTTCTTGGGCCCATTTGCTTGGAAAGCTGTCTTCCAACCTTTTACCCTCAGGTAATGTCTATCTTTGTGTCTTAGGTGTGTTTCTTGTATGCAACAGATTGCTGGGTTTTGTTTACGTATCCATTCTTTTAATCTGTGTCTTTTTACTGGAGAGTTGAGTCCATTGATGTTGAGAGAGATTAATGACCAGTGTCTGTTAGATCCTTTGATTTTGATGTTGGCTGTGTTCATAAGGTTGTATGCTTGGTTGCTTTTTGTTTTGCTGTAGTAAGGTTAATTATTTCCTGTGTTTTCTTGACAGAAGCTAATTTTCTTGGGTTGTATTTTCCCTTCCAGTGTCTTCTGTAATGCTGGATTTGTGTGTAGGTATTGTTGAAATTTGTTTTTGTCATTGAATATCTCGTTTTCTCTGTCTATGAGGACTGAGAGTTTTGCAGGGTATAGTAGCCTGGGCTGACATCTGTGTTCTCTTAGGGTCTGCATGATATCTGTCCAGGCCCTTCTGGCTTTCATAGTTTCTGTTGAAAAGTCAGGTGTGATTCTAATGGGTTTGCCGTTATATGTTACTTGGCCTTTTTCCCTTGCAGCTTTTAGTATTTTTCCTTTGTTCTGTATACTTACTGTTTTGATTATTATGTGGCGGGAGGATTTTCTTTTCTGCTCAAATTTGTTGGGTGTTCTGTAGGCCTCATGTATCCTTATTGGCTTCTCTTTTAACTTGGGGAAATTTTCTTCAATGATTTTGTTGAAAATATTTTCTGGGCCTTGGAGAAGGGAGTCTTCTTTTTCCTCTATTCCTATTATTCTTAGGTTTTGTCTTTTCATATTGTCTTGGATTTCTTGGACAGTCTGTGTCAGGGATTTTTTGGATTTAACATTTTCTTTGACAGATACATCGATTTCTTCCATTGTATCTTCTACACCTGAGATTCTTTCTTCCATTTCTTGTATTCTGTTGGTTATGCTTACCTCTGTAGTTCCTGTTTTCTTCCCTAAATTCTTCCTCTCCATTTTTTCCTCCCTTTGTGTTTTCTTTAATTTTTCTAGTTCTATCTTCAGGTCTTGAGTTGTTTTGTTTACTTCCTTCACCTGTCTGCTTGCATTTTCCTCTTTTTCTTTTAGTTCCTTCAACTCTGTCTCTTTTATTTCTTTCAGTGATTTAATTATTTCTTCTCTGAAGGCCACAAGCTGTTTGGCTGCATCTTCCTGTATTTCTTCACGGATGGCCCTAATCTGCTTGTCTTTATCTTCCTCCATTTCTTTACGGATAGCCATGATCTGTTTGGTTTTATCTTCCTCTAATTCTTTACATATTTTATTTGTTTCCTCTATTATTCTCTTCATCAACATAGATGTAAGGTCATCTTCTTGATTTTCTATTATGCAGCGTTGTTCAGGGCTGTTCGCCCCTGGATGGCTGGGTTCTGGAGATGCCATATTGCTCTGTCTTTTGTTGGTTGAGCCTTTACGCTGACTTCTACCCATTGGGCTGATTTAGGTGTTGGCTGTTAGTTTCTGTGCTTCCTGGAGTCCTGAGGTAGGGAGTATTTCCTTGGCCGGAAGATGATTTTTCCTGAAGGAGTCCTTCTCTGCTTTTCGGTTATGGTCACTATATGGCCAGTGTTTCTCAGGAGTTGCCACTGCTCACCTCAGGTTTATAGCCCTGAGTAGTAGCTGTGGTCTATGTTAGGCAGGGGGGATCTCCTCTTACCCATAGAAGTTCTCAAGACAGCTGCCCCACTGCTGGGTTTCTTGTTATAAATTTAGTGTGCTGCTGCTCACTAAATTTCCATGTATAGTCCTCTTGAAGAAACTGCTGGTTCCCTAGCTGTGGGGTTTTCTCCCAACAGGGAAACTCAGTCTGTTATCCTGGGGCACACAGTTCTGTCCGGGAAATTGGGAGGTGCACTCAGCAAGTCTCTGGGCCAGAGGCTGATTGCTCTGCTCTGGACCTGGAGAATGTGCACCTAGGTTGAGTTGGCGCCTGGGGGCACTGTTCTGGTCTGGAGGCTGGGTGCCTCACTCTGGACCAGAAGCTGTGTGTCTCTGTCTGGGATGGCGGCTGCAGGTACCGCTCTGGTTCAGATGCTGTGGGTGCAGCCCCCCTGAAGGACCAGGGATTCCCACAGTTTTGACAGTCCAGCCAGGGACAACTGGCTGATCCCTGGCACAGTATCTGAGGGCTGCTGTAATGGCTCTCTGGTTCCTGCAGATCCGAGGATGCAGCTGTGTGTCCCAGTGCCCCATGGGAACTCAACAATGGTGGCAGAGCACAGCGCTTCTGCCTGCACTAGAGTCTGCGTGAGTCCAGGAAGTGTTTTGGTGCTGGGTGTCCTAAGCATTAGAGCTGCTGACCCCCTCCACTGGGGGTTTCCTCCTGCCAGAGACACGCAGTCTTGTGCTCTGGTGCCCTGGTGCCCACAATTCTATCTGAGGCGGTGAATCACGTGCGCAGACAGGGCTCCGTGCAGGTGCCTTTGTCCAGGCTCTGGGTCTGGACTGGCTCTTGGGGCACCCGCGGAACCCGAGTCTTTTCCAGGGGATGTCTGGGTAACCTGGGGTCGGTCCCAATTGTTTCCTGCTCCGTGGGGTTATCTCTCGACTGGGAAATCCAGTCTATGGTGCTGTGGGCCCACAGTTCAGTCTGGGACCTTGGCCAGATTGCGCTGGCGGGTAGCTCTGGGCTGGCGACCAAGCACCTGGCGGAACCGGGATCTCTTCCGCGGTTTAGCCGGGTGAGTTAAAGCTGATTGAATCCCCCACCGTGGGGTATCCTCTCACCTGTGAAACACAATCACTTGTGTTTTATGGCCGCGAGTTCCGATTGCTGGTCACTGTGCCAATCCTGCTGTGCTGCTCCTCAGAATGAGAGTCCTCCTGGCGCCGCCATCTTGCCCCGCACCCCCCAATTTTTCTTTTTACTTTTCCTGTTTCTCACTTTTCTGTAATTCCCCTTACTATAGCTTCCTTCCACTTTGTATACTCACAGGAATGTCTATATCTTCAATCTTCATTGGCACAGTGAAATTGGAAGCCCTGTCCCAGTTGGGCCTTCAGTGACCCTGAGTATTCATGCCTAGTACCTAAATCCTTGGATCTTGTACAACTAGGCCATGAAATGTCCCATCATACAAAAACAAAAACAACAAAAAAAAACAATAGTTATTCAGAAATGAATAATAGTAATGCTACTAGCCAACTCATTGAGCAGCCCTTATTTGTTTGATATGGACGCTCATATTGGGGTTCATTTTAAAGTTGAATAACTTCGATCATTCATAGTCTACATCATTTTTTTTCCTGGCATGCCTGCGTTATATTAAAGCACACATTAGCATGACTCTTGTTCTCTCCTTTTGACATGAAGGCCATTTTACTAAGTGGCATTAGCCATTCGGCTTTTAATTGCCCCAGCCATGAGCCTCAATCTAGAACCCTGATTAGTCTATCTGAATGCTGTATCAAATACAGGGCCCATGACCCTGTATCTGGATGACAGCTTTTACATCTTTCAAATCTCACAACACTTGAGAGACTTGGGCTGGCCTGAATGATCAACCCAAGGGGTTGAATATAGCATCACAAATGTGTCTGGTCTTTTAATATGTACTGTTGCATAACTTCCTGGGAAGACAAATGCTTGACCATCTCAGGTAGGGTATCTACACAGATATTCTACCCGAGCCCAACTTAGTAAATTACTGAATTGATTAGAATTGCTTTCTGAAGTGTGGGTGTGGATGACTCAAAGGCAGCTGTGTCACTGAGGAGTCCACTCCATTGTGGGAGATGGATCACAAAAGCTGTATCCTTGGAGCTCCCCACACAACTTTGCAGGCAGCTCTGCAGGCCAGTGTGTCCTCTCTCCAGCAATTGCTTCTTATAACCTTGGAGTAAGGCTTTGTGAACTTTGGAACTTTCAAGGATTTCCCAAGCTTAGGAAGTTTCATGGGCTGTCCGGATCTCACCAGCCTTACCTCTTATGCAAGAGAATGTTCCAAGGAAATATCTATGTAAAATGCCAGTTCACCACTAGAATAATTAGCTCCCTTTTCCCTCAATGCAGTAACACCATAAGGCATTCTCTCCGTGCCTCTCATCTCTTGGTGAGTATTACGTCTGTTTGCATGCTTAATCCCTCCTTCTGTCTCCTAATGATCCAGATGGAAAATGAGCTATCTAGCCACTACTGCTTCATCCATTTTTGTCTTTAGCGATGAATTTACTGTACCACAACATTTATTTGTCTGACTAATTCAATTTTTATTTTGTTTCTGAGCCAAAGCATACTCACTAGTTGAATGCTCCTTCCTGGCTGAGTCACTAAAGAACAAAAATATCAGCAGAGTATGGCGTTGAAACATATTTTACCTGTCTTCTTCTCTTGAGGTTTGGTAATCACAACATAATTCTGAGAACTCTTGCATTCTACTTATGACTCGCAGAAACGAATGTGACTAAATATACCTTCTTGATTCTTAACTGGAGAAGATTAGTTAGTGGTATCAGAACAGGATGCAGTCATAGCAAGTAGCTTCATTCTTCCAGTTGGCTATCCCTGTTTGCCAAGCAGAAGCTTTCGGGTCAAAATCCACTTGTCTTTCTGAATTATTCAGCATCTGTTATGTAAAATGTGTGGGCTCCACTCCCCCTAGCATGTAGGAGAGCTCTCCACAAGTGATGCTTTACAGTTCTAAGAGGCAATTGCTGCTCAAAATGGCCTTGGCCCCTGTCCTAGTTTTGATTCTGCTGCTGTGATAAAATATCCTGATAGTGATCAACTTAGGGGAGAAAGGGTTTATTTTAGTTCACAATTCTACGTTACAGTCCATCAGTGTGGGGAAATCAGGGTGGTGGCAGCTTGAGACAGTTAAGGGTAGGGTTAGTGAATGCACACCCACAGTCAACAGAGACAAAGAGTGCATACATGATGCTTAGTCCTTAGTTTTCTCTACTTTTATATAGCTCAGGGCCCCAAACAGGGAATTGGTGCTGCTGATTTTTTTCAACTTTAAGGCAATCAAAACAGTCCCCAGTAGACACGCCCACAGCGAGTCCAGTTTAGACAGTCCCTTAATGAGATTCTTTTCCCCTATGATTCTGGGTTATATGAAGTTGGTAATAAACTATCAGAACCCACCACCCTTTCAACCTGGCACACAAACACGTCACTTTAAGTTGTAACCTTCCACAACTTGTCCTCAAGACCTCAAATTTATCTCTTAGTTTAAAATGTAGTTCAACTCTAAAAAGTCCCCTGAGTTTTTAAGAACCCCAACAAAGACAGATTCCACTCACTCCTATCTCAGTCTGCAGAGGGTTGAAGCTCCTAATGCCACTAATAGAAGTGTTCACAGTGTGGATAGAGGCTCCCTGGGTGGGAAGTTTGCCTAACAGATTCCACAGGTCCTTTTTCCTTGCAGGAAGCCATAAGCTGGCTCATCATCCAGCAGGAATCACACTTAGAGAATCTCAACAATATTCTCTCCTGACATTTTTCCTTTCATTGTTCCCTTCTCCTGCTTCTCCCTTCATCTTGTACTCTGTTCAGCTCAGACTCCTGCTGGAGCAAGCCCATCTCCAGACCAATACACTCTCTTCTTACACAGATCTACTGAGGACAGTGTTTTCTCCCTACCAGACAGTCACAGCGCTCTCTGCTCCTAGGGGATCCTAAAGAGGTACTGTGTACTTTGAAAGGCTCACCAGACCCAGTCAGTGCTTCAAAATCTCCCTTCTGGTGGGTTTTGGTTTTGCAGCCTAAAGAGTAACTCTACAAGTCTAAGCCTGGAAATATTACCCAATGCTGCTACCGGGATCCCTATTGGCCACACACAGACCTCCCCTGAGACAATCACACATTACAGTTTATGCCTTCCAAGCTGCCTGACTCACAAACGACCCCCCCTCCTGAATTTTTAATAAGAACCCCTTTATGGGGAGGTGCTTTGCTCTCTGGGGTTATGTAAGATCAGTTATTTCTGTGGCCTAAGACAATTTCTATGGCCTAAGGTAAGGAGGCTTGCCTCTACCAATGTATAAAAACACCAATGCTCACAAATGAGTAGCGCCTTTGATCCCACTGGGAAAGGCTCTGGATGGCTTCGTAGGAGCAGGCAACATTGTAGTGGTGGAATCATATATCCAACAACAGTTAAAACAAACAAACAAACCTCAAACCTGGCAGGATGATGACAGAGATGAACAGAGACTCTATCCCAAATTAGAAATCAAATAGATTCCCTGGTAGGAGTGGTCATCTAAAATAGGAGAGCCTTAGACCTCCTTCCTGCAGGACAGGGGGAAGTTGCTTATAATTCCAGGGGAAAGTGCTCCCTTTATGTTAATACATCTAAGGAAGTATAACAAAATGTCAAAAATATCCCGAGGAGCTAAAGCAATTAAAAATTCCTCTCTCTTTTTGGAGTCTGGCTATCTGATATGGTCACTCTTCCAATCGCTAGCAGATGTGGAAAGAAGAGGAGCTGAAAGATCATGAATATATCAAACTGCTTGAAGCAATACCTTGCCAATCATTAAGGCTCTAGGGGTCAAGAGTAGATGCCAGTCAGGCAACAAAAAGAAGAGCCTTTGGGCTTATGTTGGGTGGCTGATCTTCTGTGTTTGATACCTCAGCTTCGGTGCACTGAGGGATGTGCCATATACAGCATGTATAGGATGGTTAAGTTAGGGTTAAACAGTAAAGTAAACCTTTGATTTAAGGACATTTTTGTTGTTGTTGTTGTTACTGATTTTGGGTAACATTGATCTTTGAACCCACTAGGATGCTATTTGTGAATAGATTTTCAGATAACTAGTCAAATTTACCTCTTGGCTAAGGCACTCACCCATGTACCACAGTGTTTCTCAAATACCATTTTACATGACCTTATACATATTTTAATGGACAATAATTGGATGATATGCACACTTGCTTTAGCAGTTGTTTGGTTTTTTTGAGAAAAAAATTGGCTGAACATCAGGAGAAATTCTCTTCTTGCCAGGTCCATTAATTATTTCTTTTTAAAGCAAATCAATGAGTGAATTCCAGGAAATATGTGTCAGTCAGGAGTCTATGTTTAAAAAAAATATGTATCGAGGGTCTAGAGAGATGACCCAGAGGTTAAGAGAATTGATTGTTCTCTCAAAGGATCCAAGTTTCATTCCCAGCATATACATGGTAGCTTATAACTGTAATTCCAGTTCGACGGGCTCTGATGCCTTTTTCTGACCTCCATGGGCACAAAACATGCATGCAGTACAAAGACATACATGGCATCAAAACACCCACACACATAAAATAAATGAATAAACAAACATTTTACCAAGTCATTGTTAAAAAATATACATTGGAAAAAAGTTTGTTTAGCTCATGATCTAGAGGAAGGGAAGTTAAAGGTCAGCAATAATATCTGATGAGGGCTTTATGCTTCCTCAGAACACAGTGTGAAAAAATTAAAGGACAAGCTCGAGCGCTCGTGTCCATGCATGTGTGCGTGTGTGGGTATGTGTGTATGTGTGTGTGTGTGTGTGTGTGTAGAGATATATAGAGATAGATAGATAGATAGATAGATAGATAGATAGATAGATAGATAGATAGATACTGACAAAGAGAGAAACAGAGGCAGGGAGACAGAGAGGAACCAATGCAAGAGTGTGTGGGGTTGAATGAAGCTCACACTGTAACCTCTCAGTTCTCTTCTTCTTCTTCTTCTTCTTCTTCTTCTTCTTCTTCTTCTTCTTCTTGCCATTTGCTTTTGTGGCAGCTACATTTAACCTCTTCTTAAATTTTTTTTTATTGTTGTCTTTACATCCTAATCACTGTTTCCTCTTCCTCTTCTTCCGGTGCCTCCTGCCACCTTCCTCCAACCCCCATCTACTCCACCTTCATTTCTCTTCAGAAAAAAGCAAGTCTCCCAAGGATGTTGACAAAACATGGCCTATTAAGTTGCAGTAGGAACAGACACATCCCCTTGTATTAAGGCTGGATGAGGACACCCAGTATGAGAAAAGGGGTCCCAAAAGCCAGCAAAAGAGCCAGAGGCAGCCCCTGCTCCCACTGTTGAGAGTCCCACAAGAAGACCAAGCTACACAACTGTAACATATAAACAGACTGCCTAGCGCAGACTCATATAGGCTCCCCCCATTTAACTCCTTGAGAGCAGAGGCCTCATGAGCTATTAGCCTTTTTTTTTCTCTGATAGTTTTACTAGCAAGCTTAGCATTTTTAACTTTACTTTATTTTATTTTTTTAATTTTTTATTAATTACACTTTATTCATTTTGTACTTTATTTTATTAATTACACTTTTTTTTCACTTTGTATTCCCCCATAAGCCCCTCCCTCCTCCCCTCCCAGTCCCACCCTCCCTACCCCTTCTTCACACATGCCCCTCCCCAAGTCCACTGATAAGGGAGGTTCTCCTCTCCTTCCTTCTGATCTTGGTCTATCAGATCACATCAGGAGTGGCTGCATTGCCATCTTCTGTGGCCTGATAAGGCTGCTCAACCCCTCAGGGGAGGTGATCAAAGAGCAGGCCAATCAGATTCTGTCAGAGGCAGTCCCTCTTCCCATTACTATGGAACCCACTTGGACACTGAACTGCCATGGGCTACATCTGTGCAGGGGTTCTAGGTTATCTCCACGAATAGTCCTTGGTTGGAGTATGAGTCTCTGGGAAGACCCCTGTGTTCAAATTTTCTGGTTCTGTTGCTCTCCTTGTGGGGTTCCTGTCCTCTCTAGATCTTACTATTTCCTACTTCTTACATAAGATTCCATGCACTCTGCCCAACAGTTGGCCATAAGTCTCAGCGTCTGCTTTGATAGTCTGCAGGGCAGAGACTTTCAGAAGCCCTCTGTGGCAGGTTTCTAACTTGTTTCCTGTTTTCTTCTTCTTCTGATGTGCATCCTCTTTGCAATTTGGGATGGAGATTGAGCATTTTAGTCAGGGTCCTCTTTCTTGATTAGTTTCTTTAGATGTACACATTTTAGTAGGTTTATCCTATGTTTTATGTCTATATGAGTGAGTATATATGGTGTGTGTCTTTCTGCTTCTGGGACAGCTCACTCAGGATGATCCTTTCCAGGTCCCACCATTTACTGGCAAATTTCATGATTTCCTTTTTTTTTCATTGCAGAGTAATACTCCATTGTATAGATGTACCACAATTTCTGCATCCATTTATCAGTTGAGGGGCATCTGGGCTGTTTCCAGCTTCTGGCTATTACAAATAAAGCTGCTACAAACATGGTTGAGCAAATGTCGTTATTGTGTACTTGAGCCTCTTTTGGATATATGCCTAGGAGTGGTATGGCTGGATCTTGAGGAAGCGCTATTCCTAGTTGTCTGAGAAAGCGCCAGATTGCTGTCCAGAGTGGTTGTACAAGTTTACATTCCCACCAGCAGTGGAGGAGGATTCTCCTTTCTCCACAACCTCTCCAGCATGTGTTTGTGTTGTCCCTTGAGTTTTTGATCTTGGCCATTCTGATGGGTGTAAGGTGAAATCTCAGGGTTGTTTTGATTTGCATTTCCCTAATGGCTAATGATGTTGAGCATTACTTTAAGTGTTTCTCTGCCATTCAATATTCCTCTACAAAGAGTTCTCTGTTTAGCTCTGTTCCCCATTTTTTAATTGGATTACTTGGTTTGCTGCTTTTCAGCTTCTTTAGTTCTTTATGTATACTGGATATTAGCCCTCTGTCAGATAAAGGGTTGGTGAAGATTCTTTCCCAATCTGTAGGCAGTCGTTTTGTTTTGATGACAGTGTCCTTTGCTTTACAGAAGTTTTTCAGTTTCATAAGGTCCCATTTATTGATTGTTTCTCTTAGACCCTGTGCTGTTGGTATTCTGTTCTGAAAGTTGTCTCTTGTACCAATGAGTTCTAGGGTATTCCCCACTTTTTTTTCTAGCCGATTTAATGTGTCTGGTTTTATGTTGAGGTCTTTGATCCACTTGGACTTTAGTTTTGTGCAGGGTGATAAGTATGGATCTATTTTCATTTTTCTACATGTAGACATCCAGTTAGACCAGCACCATTTGTTGAAGATGCTACCTTTTTTCCATTGTATGGTTTTGGCATCTTTGTCAAAGATCAGGTGTCCGTAAGTGTGTGGGTTTATTTCCTGGTCTTCTGTTCGGTTCCATTGATCCACCATTATGTTTCTATGCCAGTACCATGCAGTTTTTATTACTGTTGCTCTATAGTACAACTTACGATCAGGGATGGAGATATCTCCAGAAGATCTTTTATTGTAGAGGATTGTTTTAGCAATTCTCAGTTGCTTGTTATTCCATATGAAGTTGAGAATTTTTCTTTCTAGGTCTGTAAAGAATTGTGTTGTTAATTTGATGGGAATTGTATTGAATCTGTAGATTGCTTTTGGTAAGATGGCAATTTTTGCTATGTTAATCATGCCAAGCCATGAGCATGGGAGATCTTTCCATCTTCTCATATCTTCCTCTAATTTTTTCTTCAGAGACTTGAATTTTTTTTCATACAAGTCTTTGACTTGCTTGGTTAGGGTTACACCAAGGTACTTTATGTCATTTGTGGCTATTGTGAAGGGTGTTGTTTCCCTAATTTCTTTCTCAGCCCTTTTGTCTTTTGTATACAGGAGGGCTACTGATTTTTTTTGAGTTAATTTTGTATCCGGCCACTTTGCTGAAGGTGTATA
>NW_026590919.1:0-2352 GCF_907164565.1 Psammomys obesus | reverse complement strand
TATTATTATTATTATTACAACATCAACAACAATAATAATAAAGCGAACAAGTTAACTCTGGATCAAGATCTTATACTCACAGCATCCATGACACAGTTGAGGCCCTCTTCTGAGGAGCACCAGAACATGGCCATTTAATGACTGTGTAATCCAGTACCAAGTCATGCTCCTGGCCCACCCTAGAGTCTGGTTTAAGAAACTCACTACAGTCAATTCATTTACACTCTTGCTTGATGACACAGGTGCTTATCCATGACTGTCAGGAGATGAAAGATGACCAGGTCCATGAGTGTTGCAGTAGTTACTTTAAACAAGCCAGGCATCTCAGAGAACAGAACTGATTGATTTGACCCAGACTCTCAGGTGGAGAAAAGAAGAGTCTACTACATATGTACAGAGAGCGTCAGTCAGTATGCCTTTACTACCAGCTATGTCCACAGTATGATCTATAGAGCAAGAGGGCTTCTCATAGCTGAGAAAAATGATATTGAAAAATCTTGAAACTCCTAGAGGCCTTTTGGCTTCCCCTAAAAATTTCTGTCCTCCACTGCTGGACTTCTGACCTGGCTGCCAAAAAAAATAGCCCTAAGACCAATGGGGGCTATTGATACTCTGATGATATACCATGACCTTGTCCTGCCTGAGACCTGTGGTTTAAAAAAAAAAGACATCTCAAACCCAAGGTTAATGGAGAACACCAAGGGGAAAAATCATTCAACTGACAGGACTGTTCAGTAACTAACTTTCATCAGGCTACTCCTCTGGGGTCCACAAACCTTTCTGAGCTGCTCAGACCAAGGTATATTAACCTAGGCTAGACAGCCTCACACAGGATATCTCAGCCAAATGCAAATTTGTATTCAGATGAGTCTAAAACAGAGAGCTCTTACCCCAGAATGGGTCCAAATGAGAGAATAACACCCCAGCAAACTGAAAAACTGACTTTACCAAGATCTAGCCAATTATCCAGGGAGAATAAAAGTATTTGCTAGTATTTAAAGACACCATTTCAGCATGGGTAGAAGTGTTTCATTGAGTCCCCAGACCCTTCCACTCCTTGCCCCTCTACCTCCTCCTGAGTCTTGCATTTTACACTACAGATATGAACCCAGGGTAATGACCCAACCATCCTCAGGCCTGGACTGGAAACTGAAGAAGACAGATTCAGAGATGGCATGAGCTAATCTGACTACAGACCAGCAACCCATATTTCATCTTGATCTTTATTTGCTGATGCCTGTTTTAAATATCTGGACATATATATTACGCTACAGTTGTATATATAAAGTACATATATATGTGTGTGTATCTGTATATCTGTATATGTGTGTACATGTGTGTGTGTGTGTATATATATAGTATATATATATTATATATACATATATATAATATATATATATTATATATAAATAATCATACATATGTTTTTATGATATTAAATTTATCTTCTGGGCTAAAAATAGAGTTTACAATTCTATACAGACTCTGCAGCTGTGACCCTCAGTAGCCAGGAACAAGGCATTTCCATTTGCATAAACTGGGATTGTAGAACTGAGGCTTCCTGAAAATTTCCTTTAAAATGATTCTGGTCTTTGGAAAACAGATAAAACCTGGAGAGATAGACTCTATGCCACAGGATGGGACCCTGGAGGAAGACTTAATCATTCCCAACCAAAAACCAGCCAGGATTCCTGGTTATGTTTAGACACTCTCCCCATGTACTACACAGGGGTAGAAACTAACCAGACTGTCAACCCACTGACCAATAAGACTCACTGTAAACCGAGGGAACCCAAATTAATGTCAGAAGACTTATAAGGGGCTAAAACTTGTCTAATATCTGAAGCCTTCAACCTAGGTACTTCCCCTTTTTCTGATGCCCAGTGTTCTGTCTTATGGGTTAATTCTTCACTATGCCTCGAAGAGTACTTAGTGGGCCTGTACGAAGGGTTTGATTAAATATACCTCTTCTGATGCTTAAAAACTAAGCAGACAGGTTGATCAGGACCTACAGGTATTGAAACAACAATTAGCTTCCCTTACAGAAATAGCCCTACAAATCCAGACACTTGGATTTACTTCTTATGAGATAAAGTCCACTATGTCTAGCTTTGAAAACAAACTATTATTTCCATGGTAATTGGTCAAAAGTAATTTTAAAAAAAATCTTGCCTTGGTTGGCAAATAATTAGTACCAGTCTCTGTTCTCTTGGTTCCCCTTGATAACTACTTTATTATCAGCACTGGCTGGGCTGACTGTATGAACAGTGGAGCCCTGCATCTTTAAGCAAAACAGGATGAGTCTATGACTTGACTGTCTCACTAAGACCAGTGGGGAATATCACAGGGCCT
>NW_026590918.1:0-2058 GCF_907164565.1 Psammomys obesus | reverse complement strand
CAACAGGTATGGAGGGAGTGGGAGAACAGGACATGGTGGGGAGAGAGAAAGAAAGAGAAAGGAGGGGCACCCTGAGAGAGAGAGAGAGAGAGAGAGACACCAAGTGTCGGGGTTGGCCCTTTAAGGGGCAAAATAACCACGCCTTCCAGGTGTGGCCACTTGGCTGGTGACACATGATGACATCATAAGTTGCTGGGTAACCCAGGAGCAGGTTGTGTTCCAAAATACTAACACACCTCCAAACAAGTTTGAAAGTTACCCTGTCTGTAACATCCAGAGGTGAATTTTGTTAAGGTGCCTTCTGTTTGGACACATAAGAGAGGTAGGACATGGCTACAGGTTCAGTGTCCAGGAGTGCTTGCTTAATTTGTGGCTTGACTCGTGTTGACAGTCTGGGCTGGTCCCTGTGTAGAAGGGAGAAGAGGCTAGGCCTCTCATCCAGGTCCCCTGCCAAGAGGAATGCTCACAGGGAGGGGGAAATGGTTCCCCCAGGTGAGCATTCTCTTATTCTGCCCCATGCCTGCTCTAAGCAGCTCCAGGAAAGGTGAAAAGGTTTGCTGGGCTGAGCCTGAAGGAGAAGAAAAAGTTCCACTGTTTCTCTTTCATGATTTATGTCTCCTTTTTAACCAATAATCCATACAAGCCACCATTCTCTGAAAAAAGTTATGAAACAAACCAAACAAACAACAAACAACCAAACAACAACAACAAAATGCCACTCTGGCTGGGCAGGAGGGTTATTGCAGGACAAACCAGCCTGGACAGAACATATTTTCCCTTCTGTCCAACACTGACCAAGGAGATTTTAAACAACTTTTTCTAGATCCTTTCTAAAAACTAAAGGAAGCTACTAAAAAGATTTCCTTTGTCATCCAATTACCCCTAATATTAAAAAAAAGTCAACAAAAGTTATTTTAAAAATTAAGAGTACAATTAGGTCCCAGTTGTTGGAGGTAGCCCAAAGATTGTTTAACAACAGAGAACTGATTAGGACAAGACCATTTGCATAAACTGAAAGATGTTGTCTAGGTTTTTTTGTTTTATGATTTTTGTATTTTTGATAATGAGATGCAATTAGACTTAAAGATGCCAAGGAAAATTTTAGTATCTCACCCTCTGTCAGAAGGAATCACCCCCCAAGGGCTGGCCCAAGTACGCTTCCGTAATTGTTGAGCTAACCATTTCATTTACCTCCATCCAGATTAAATAATGCCTAATGACCCTAGAAACAGAAGGGAAAATTTACAATCTATTATTTCCTGACTTAAAGAGAAAGGCATCTTAGTGCCTTCCTTGCCTGCCTGGAATATACCTCATGCCTATGCAGAGACCTGGAACCTCTGATTCCTCTGAATCTGATTCTTCCAGAAAAGTAGGTATGCACTGTCTTAGACTTGAATGATGGATTCTTCAGTCTCCCATTGTCAGAGGTGAGTCACACATCTTTGCTTTTAAATGAACAGGCTCAACGAAGATTATAGCAGGTAACATACCTGGACCAGGTTGCCCCAGGATTTAAAGACACTCAACATACACTTCCTGCCCTTCCATCAGTGGTCTCCTGGGAAAATAGATCATAAAAGGGCCACTGAGGGACTACTACAAGAGTTACATACCGTTGACTACAAACTGTTGGATAAGAAAGCCCAAGTTTGTAGAATGATACCTATATTGGCTACTAGCTAAAGGGAGAAAAAAGAAGCATGTCTTAGAGTAAGATTGCTGCCATTCTTTAGATCCCAACTCCAAAGACTGAAAGACAGATTCAAGAGTTCCTCGGTACAGCTCAATATAGCTGCCTCTAGACACCAGAGTTTGTGGGAATAGCAAGGCCTTCATACACTAGCACAAGGTGGGGGGCACTAATCTGGACTGAGAATAAGCAAAACACAAAAGGGTTTTAACCCAAACTTTGGGGCCATAGAAATGCCCTATGACATACCTGTCCAAATGACTGGACCTTACATCTACAAGATGGCCCACTTGTCTAAGAGCTGTGTGGCTACTAATAATATAATAATAATAATAATAATAATAATAATAATAATAATAATAATA
>NW_026590917.1:0-2359 GCF_907164565.1 Psammomys obesus | reverse complement strand
ATATAATAATAATAATAATAATAATAATAATAATAATAATAATAATAATATTATTATTATTACAACATCAACAACAATAATAATAAAGCGAACAAGTTAACTCTGGATCAAGATCTTATACTCACAGCATCCATGACACAGTTGAGGCCCTCTTCTGAGGAGCACCAGAACATGGCCATTTAATGACTGTGTAATCCAGTACCAAGTCTTGCTCCTGGCCCACCCTAGAGTCTGGTTTAAGAAACTCACTACAGTCAATTCATTTACACTCTTGCTTGATGACACAGGTGCTTATCCATGACTGTCAGGAGATGAAAGATGAAACCAGGTCCATGAGTGTTGCAGTATTACTTTAAACAAGCCAGGCATCTCAGAGAACAGAACTGATTGATTTGACCCAGACTCTCAGGTAGAGAAAAGAAGAGTCTACTACATATGGACAGAGAGCGTCAGTCAGTATGCCTTTACTACCAGCTATGTCCACAGTGTGATCTATAGAGCAAGAGGGCTTCTCATAGCTGAGAAAAATGATATTGAAAAATCTTGAAACTCCTAGAGGCCTTTTGGCTTCCCCTAAAAATTTCTGTCCTCCACTGTTGGACTTCTGACCTGGCTGCCAAAAAAAAATAGCCCTAAGACCAATGGGGGCTATTGATACTCTGATGATATACCATGACCTTGTCCTGCCTGAGACCCGTGGTTTAAAAAAAAAAGACATCTCAAACGCAAGGTTAATGGAGAACGCCAAAGGGAAAAATCATTCAACTGACAGGACTGTTCAGTAACTAACTTTCATCAGGCTACTCCTCTGGGGTCCACAAACCTTTCTGAGCTGCTCAGACCAAGGTATATTAACCTAGGCTAGACAGCCTCACACAGGATATCTCAGCCAAATGGCAAATTTGTACTCAGATGAGTCTAAAACAGAGAGCTCTTACCCCAGAATGGGTCCAAATGAGAGACTAACACCCCAGCAAACTGAAAAACTGACTTTACCAAGATCTAGCCAATTATCCAGGGAGAATAAAAGTATTTGCTAGTATTTAAAGACACCATTTCAGCATGGGTAGAAGTGTTTCATTGAGTCCCCAGACCCTTCCACTCCTTGCCCCTCTACCTCCTCCTGAGTCTTGCATTTTACACTACAGATATGAACCCAGGGTAATGACCCAACCATCCTCAGGCCTGGACTGGAAACTGAAGAAGACAGATTCAGAGATGGCATGAGCTAGTCTGACTACAGACCAGCAACCCATATTTCATCTTGATCTTTATTTGCTGATGCCTGATTTAAATATCTGGACATATATATTACGCTACAGTTGTATATATAAAGCACATATATATGTGTGCGTATCTGTATATCTGTATATGTGTGTACATGTGTGTGTATATATATATATATATATATATATATATATAATCATACATATGTTTTTATGATATTAAATTTATCTTCTGGGCTAAAAATAGAGTTTACAATTCTATACAGACTCTGCAGCTGTGACCCTCAGTAGCCAGGAACAAGGCATTTCCATTTGCATAAACTGGGATTGTAGAACTGAGGCTTCCTGAAAATTTTCTTTAAAATGATTCTGGTCTTTGGAAAACATATAAAACCTGGAGAGTCAGACTCTATGCCACAGGATGGGACCCTGGAGGAAGACTTAATCATTCCCAACCAAAAACCAGCCAGGATTCCTGGTTATGTTTAGACACTCTCCCCATGTACTACACAGGGGTAGAAACTAACCAGACTGTCAACCCACTGACTAATAAGACTCACTGTGACCGGAGGCAGCCCAAATTAATGTCAGAAGACATATAAGGGGCTAAAACTTGTCTAATATCTGAAGCCTTCAACCTAGGTACTTCCCCTTTTTCTGATGCTCAGTGTTCTGCCTTATGGGTTAATTCTTCACTATGCCTCGAAGAGTACTTAGTGGGCCTGTACGAAGGGTTTGATTAAATATACCTCTTCTGATGCTTAAAAACTAAGCAGACAGGTTGATCAGGACCTACAGGTATTGAAACAATTAGCTTCCCTTACAGAAATAGCCCTGCAAGTCCAGACACTTGGATTTACTTCTTATGAGATAAAGTCCACTATGTCTAGCTTTGAAAACAAACTATTATTGCCATGGTAATTGGTCAAAAGTAATTTAAAAAAAAATCTTGCCTTGGTTGGCAAATAATTAGTACCAGTCTCTGTTCTCTTGGTCCCCCTTGATAACTACTTTATTATCAGCACTGGCTGGGCTGACTGTATGAACAGTGGAGCCCTGCATCTTTAAGCAAAACAGGATGAGTCCATGACTTGACTGTCTCACTAAGACCAGTGGGGAATATCACAGGGCCT
>NW_026590916.1:0-9261 GCF_907164565.1 Psammomys obesus | reverse complement strand
CAACAGGTATGGAGGGAGTGGGAGAACAGGACATGGTGGGGAGAGAGGAAGAAAGAGAAAGGAGGGGCACCCTGAGAGAGAGAGAGAGAGAGAGAGAGAGAGAGAGAGAGAGAGAACAAGTGTTGGGGTTGGCCCTTTAAGGGGCAAAATAACCACGCCTTCCAGGTGTGGCCACTTGGCTGGTGACACATGATGACATCATAAGTTGCTGGGTAACCCAGGAGCAGGTTGTGTTCCAAAATACTAACATACCTCCAAACAAGTTTGAAAGTTACCCTGTCTGTAACATCCAGAGGTGAATTTTGTTAAGGTGCCTTCTGTTTGGACACATAAGAGAGGTAGGACATGGCTACAGGATCAGTGTCCAGGAGTGCTTGCTTAATTTGTGGCTTGACTCGTGTTGACAGTCTGGGCTGGTCCCTGTGTAGAAGGGAGAAGAGGCTAGGCCTCTCATCCAGGTCCCCTGCCAAGAGGAATGCTCACAGGGAGGGGGAAATGGTTCCCCCAGGTGAGCATTCTCTTATTCTGCCCCATGCCTGCTCTAATCAGCTCCAGGAAAGGTGAAAAGGTTTGCTGGGCTGAGCCTGAAGGAGAAGAAAAAGTTCCACTGTTTCTCTTTCATGATTTATGTCTCCTTTTTAACCAATAATCCATACAAGCCACCATTCTCTGAAAAAAGTTATGAAACAAACCAAACAAACAACAAACAACCAAACAACAACAACAACAACAAAATGCCACTCTGGCTGGGCAGGAGGGTTTTGCAGGACAAACCAGCCTGGACAGAACATATTTTTCCTTCTGTCCAACACTGACCAAGGAGATTTTTTTTTTAATTTTATTTTTCTTTTTAGTTACATTTTGTTAACTCTGTGTCCCAGCTGTATCCTGCTCCCTCATTCCCTTCCAATCCTACCCTTCCTCCCTTATCTCCTCCCTGCCCCTTTCCAAGTCCACTGATTGGGGAGGACCTCCTCCCCATTCATCTGATCCTGTTTTATCAGGTATCTTCAGAACTGGCTGTAAAGCCCTCCTCTGTGGCCTAACAAGACTGCTCCTCCCTTGGGGGGTGAGGGAGGCCAAAGAGCCAGTCATTGAGTTCCTGTTAGAAATAGTCCTTGTTCCCCTCACTATGGGAAACCAATTGGTTACTGAGCTACCACAGGCCACATCCGAGCAGAAGTTCTAGGTTATATCCATAGATGGTCCTTGGTTGAGTGTCAGTCTCAGAAAAGACCCTGTGCCCGGATATATTTGGTCCTTGTACAGCTCCTATCCTTTCCATATCATACTAACTCCCCTTCTTTCATATGATTCCCTGCACTCTGCCAAGGGTTTGGTTATGAGTCTTAGTGTCTGCTTTGAAACACTGCTAGGTAGAGTCTTTCAGATGCCTTTTGTGGTAGACTACTGTCATAAGTTCAATGCACATCCCATTTGTCTTTCTAAATGAGGATTAATCACCTTCGCCTGTGTCCACTCTCTTGATTATCTTCTTTAGGTGTGTAGATTTCATTATGTTTATCATATCTTGTAGGTCTATATAAGCGAGTATATACCAAGTTTGTCTTTCTCCTTCTGGGATACTTCACTCAGAATGATCTTTTCTAGATCCCACCACTTGCCTGCAAATTTCATGATTTCCTCCTTTTTGATTGCTGAGTAGTATTCCATTGTGTAAAAATACCACAATTTCTGTATCAATTCCTCCGTTGATGGACATCTGGGTTGTTTCCAAGTTCTGGCTATTACAAATAAAGCTGCTACGAACATGGTTGAACAAATGTCCTTGTTGTGTACTTGAGCAAATTTTGGGTATATACCTAGGAGTGGTATAGCTGGGTCTTGAGGTAGCACTACTCCTAGTTGTCTGAGAAAGTGCCAGATTGACTTCCAAAGTGGTTGAACCAGTTTACATTCCCACCAGCAATGGAGGAGGGTTCCCTTTTCTCCACAACCTCTCCAGCATGTGCTATCACTTGAGTTTTTCATCTTGGCCATTCTGATGGGTGTAAGGTGATATCTCAGGGTCGTTTTGATTTGCATTTCCCTAATGGCTAATGAGGTTGAGCATTTCTTTAAGTGTTTCTCTGCCATTCGACGTTCCTCTTTCGAGAATTCTCTGTTTAGCTCTGTTCCCCATTTTTTAAGTAGATTACTTGGTTTGTTGCTTTTCTGCTTCTTTAGTTCTTTATATATACTTGATATTAGCCCTCTGTCAGATAAAGGGTTGGTGAAGATTCTTTCCCAATCTGTAGGCTGTCTATTTGTTTTGATGACAGTGTCTTTTGCTTTACAGAAGCTTTTCAGTTTCATGAGGTCCCATTTATTGATTGTTGCTCTTAGAGCCTGTGCTGTTGGTGTTCTGTTCAGGAAGTTGTCTCCTGTGCCAATGAATTCTAGGCTGTTTCCCACTTTTTTTTCCAGCTGATTTAGAGTATCTGGTTTTATGTTGAGGTCCTTGATCCACTTGGACTTTAGTTTTGTGCAGGGTGATAGATATGGATCTATTTTCATTTTTCTGCATGTAGACATCCAGTTGGTCCAGCACCATTTGTTGAAGATGCTGTCTTTTTTCCATTGAATGGATTTGGCTTCTTTGTCAAATATTGAGTATTCATAGGTGTGTGGGTTTATTTCTGGGTCTTCTATGCGATTCCATTGATCCTCCTTTCTGTTTCTATGCCAATACCATGCAGTTTTTATTACTGTTGCCCTGTAGTACAGCTTGAGATCGGGAATGGAGATACCTCCAGATGATCTGTTGTTGTACAGGATCGTTTTGGAGATTCTGGGTGTTTTGTTTCTCCATATGAAGCTGAGAATCTTTTTTTCAAGGTCTGTAAAGAATTGAGTTGGTATTTTGATGGGAATTGCATTGAATCTGTAGATTGCTTTTGGCAGGATGGCCATTTTCACAATGTTAATCCTACCAATCCATGAGCACGGGAGATCTTTCCATCTTCTGAGATCTTCTTCAATTTCTTTCTTCAAAGACTTGAAGTTTTTCTCAAACAGGTCTTTCACTTGCTTGGTTAGAGTCACACCAAGGTACTTTATGTTATTAGTGGCTATTTTGAAGGGTGTTGTTTCCCTAATTTCTTTCTCAGCCTTTTTGTCTTTGGTATACAAGAGGGCTTCTGATTTTTTTGAGTTGATTTTGTATCCTGCCGCTTTGCTGAAGGTGTTAATCAGCTGAAGAAGTTCTCTGGTTGAATCTTTGGGGTCGCTCATGTATACTATCATATCATCTGCAAATAGTGACACTTTGACCTCTTCCTTTCCGATTTGTATCCCCTTGATCTCCTTTAGTTGTCTTATTGCTCTGGCTAGGACTTCAAGTACAATGTTAAAGAGATATGGAGAGAGTGGGCAGCCTTGTCTTGTCCCTGATTTCAGTGGGATTGATTTAAGTTTCTCTCCATTGAGTTTGATGTTGGATATAGGCTTGCTGTATATTGCCTTTACTATCTTTAGGTATGTGCCTTGTATCCCTGATCTCTCCAAGACTTTAAACATAAATGGGTGTTGGACTTTGTCAAATGCTTTTTCAGCATCTAAGGAGATGATCATGTGGTTTTTCTCCTTCATTTTGTTTATGTGGTGGATTACATTGATGGATTTCCGTATGTTGAACCACCCTTGCATTCCTGGGATGAAGCCTACTTGGTCATGGTGGATGATATCTTTGATGTGTTCTTGGATTCGGTTTGCAAGTATTTTATTGAGTATTTTTGCATCAATGTTCATAAGAGAGATAGGTCTGAAGTTCTCTTTTTTTGTTGGATCTTTGTGTGGTTTAGGTATCAAAGTGACTATGGCTTCATAGAATGAGTTTGGTAGTGTTCCTTCTATTTCTATTTTGTGGAATAGTTTGAGGAGAATTGGTGTTAGTACTTCTTTGAAGGTCTTGTAGAATTCTGCGCTGAAGCCATCTGGTCCAGGGCTTTTTTTGGAGGGGAGACTGTTAATGACTGCTTCAATTTCCTTGGGAGATATAGGGCTATTCAGTCTTTCTACCTGATCTTGACTTAATTTTGGTAGATGGAATCTGTCAAGAAAGTTATCCATTTCATTTAGATTTTCAAATTTTGTGCCATATAGGCTTTTGTAGTATGACCTAATAATCATTTGGATTTCCTCAGTGTCTGTAGTTATGTCCCCATTTTCCTTTCTGATTTTGCTGATTTGTATGGTTTCTCTCTGCTTTTTAGTTAGTTTGGCTAAGGGTTTGTCTATCTTGTTGATTTTCTCAAAGAACCAGCTTTTTGTTTCATTGATTCTTTGGATAATTTTATTTGTTTCTAATTGATTGATTTCTGCCCTTAGTTTGATTATTTCCAGCCGTCTGCTCCTCTTGGGTGTATCTGCTTCTTTTTTTTCTAGGTTTTTCAGTTGGGCCATTAAGTTGTTTGTATGTGATGTTACAGATTTCTTCTTGTAGGCACTTAGTGCTATAAATTTTCCTCTGAGCACTGCTTTCAATGTGTCCCATAAATTTGGGTATGTTGTGCCTTCATTTTCATTGAATTCTAGAAAGTCTTTAATTTCTTTCTTTATTTCTTCCTTGACCCAGCTGTCATTGAGTAGTAAGTTGTTCAGTTTCCATGTGCGTGTCGGCTTTTTGTTGTTTCTGTTGTTGTTGATGTCCAGCTTTAGTCCATGGTGGTCAGATAGTATACAAGGGATTATTTCAATCCCTTTGTATCTGTTGAGGCTTGCTTTGTGACCAACTATATGGTCTATTTTGGAGAAGGTTCCATGCGGTGCTGAAAAGAAGGTGTACTCTTTTGAGTTTGGGTGAAAAGATCTGTAGACCTCTATTAGGTCCATTTGATTTAGGGATTCTGTGAGTGCTTTTATTTCCCTATTTGGTGTCTGTCTGGTTGATCTGTCCCTTGATGAGAGTGGGGTGTTGAAGTCTCCCACTATTAAGGTATTAGGATCAATGTATGATTTAAGCTTTAATATTGTTTCATTTACGAATGTAGGTGCTCTTGTATTTGGGGCATAGATATTCAAAATTGTGATGTCCTCTTGTTGGATTTTTCCTTTGATGAGAATATAGTGGCCCTCCTTATCTTTTTTGATTAACTTTGGATGAAAGTCTATTTTATTAGATATTAGGATGGCTACTCCAGCTTGTTTTCTGGAACCATTTGCTTGAAAAACATTTTTCCAGCCCTTTACTCTGAGGTAGTGTTTATCTTTGTTGCATAGGTGTGTTTCTTGGATGCAACAAAATGTTGGGTCTTGTTTCCGTAACCATTCTGTTAGCCTGTGTCTTTTTATTGGTGAGTTGAGTCCATTAATATTGATAGATAATATTGACCAATGCATGTTAGTTCCTTTTGTAATGGAGTCGATGATCTTACCTTGTTTCATTGCTTGTTTTCTTTTCATTTTTGTTGGGATATTATCTGTATGCCCTGTTTTCTTGGGTAAATTCGTTTTCGTTGGATTGGAGTTTTCCTTCTAGTATCTTCTGTAGGGTTGGTTTGTTGTGTAGATATTGCATAAATTTAGTTTTGTCATGGAATATTTTGTTTTCTCCATCTATGTTGATTGAAAACTTTGCAGGGTATAGTAGTCTGGGTTGACATTTGTCATCTCTAGAGTCTCCATGATGCTTGCCCAGGCCCTTCTGGCTTTCATAGTTTCTGATGAGAAGTCTGGTGTGATTCTGATAGGTCTACCTTCATATGTTACTTGGCCTTTTTCCCTTGCTGCTTTTAATATCTTTTCTTTGTTCTGTAGATTTAGTGTTTTGACTATGATGTGATGTGATGTGTTTCTTTTCTGGTCTAGTCTATTTGGTGTTCTGTAGGCCTCTTGTATATTTATGGACATCTCTTTCTTTAAGTTGGGAAAATTTTCTTCTATGATTTTTTTGAAAATATTTTCTGGACCTTGGAGCCTGGAGTCTTCTTTTTCATCAATTCCTATTATTCTCAGATTTTGTCTTTTCATAGCATCCTTGATTTCTTGGATATTTTGTGATTGGAATTTTTCTGATTTTACTTTTTCTTTGAGAGAAGTATCAATTTCTGCAAGTGTGTCTTCAGCTCCAGAGATTCTCTCTTCCATCTCTTGTATTCTGTTGGTGATGCTTACTTTTGTGGTTCCTGATCTTTTCTCCCAGTTCTCCAGCTCAAGAGTTTTCTCATTTTGTGTTTTCTTTATTGATTCTAATTCTGTTTTCATGCCTTGCACCATTTCTTCCATGTGTTTGAATTTGGATTCCTGTCTCTCTACAATGGACTCTATTTCTTTGTTCATTTCCTTTTTGTATGCCACTAATTTTTTCTCTACTTGTGCCTCTATTTGTTTGGCTATGTTTGCCTGTGTTTCTTTAAGGGTTTTGCCTATTTCTTCTTTCTTTATCTCCAATTGACTGGCCAACTCTTTGAAAGATTTGTTCATTTCCTCCTTATGAGCCTCAAATAATTGAGCAAGCATGGCTTTAAGGTCATTTTCCTGTGCTTCTGATGAATTGGAGCATCCATCGATTTTGGGGTTTGCTGGTGAAGTCATGATGTCCTGATTTATGTTGGAAGTGTTCTTTCGCCTACCCCTGGCCATTGGCTTATCTGAGACCTTCCCTGTTTGTTTTTGGATTCTGCCGATCAGACTGGTACTGTCTCTCTCTCGAGTCTGGAGAATTCTTCAGGAAATTGAGAGAGGTCCCGTGTCCTTAGCGTGTGCTGAGGACTAGCTGTACCTGTGGGAGGAAAGTACGCAGGCGCAAACAGAGGCAAATGCAAGCGTGCGTGCGTGTGTATATGTGTGTGTGTGTGTGTGTGTGTGTGTAAGTGGGCGTGGGCGTGTGTCTCAAGGGACAGAGTGATGGCTAATGTTGAACCCTTGAGTGTGTGGGAAGGGCTCTGCAATGTATATGTTGCAGGCGCTAGTGATGATCGCAGCGCAATTTCTGGCATTAACTGCCTTAACTCCTCAATTAGACCCACAGAGCAGAAACTTCAATGTTCCAAGTGCCCCTCTGTTTCCCAAAGTGGGTATATGGGTGGGAGGGGGTTCGATGCCTGGCTTCTGTTTTAGAAGAACCCAGGATCAGTGGAGCTGCAGGTTCTCAAGGGTTCACTCACTTACAGGCAGGTCACTTGGCAGAGATCGCAGTATCTGGGCTCTCTGCTCTCTGGTTTGGCCCTGCTTCTTTGATGTGCTCCGCCAGTTCCGTGCTGTTGTCACTGCCAGATTATGAGGTCTTGCTGCAGCTGGAGATTTCAGGGTGGTCACGTCAGTGGGAATCGGGGTAACCAGCCTTTCTGTTCTCTGGTTTGGCCCTGGTTAGTCTTAAACTGGAGGGCTGATGTGCCCCGCCAGCTCAGTGCTGCTCCGCCGCCAGGTTAGAAAATCCCGCTGTAACTGGAGACTGGGTTGCTAGTCCAGATGCTTTCTGGGAAGTCCTGGGGTCTCTTCACTGTGCTCTCCAAGCTTCAGAGGCCCAGCACCTGGTGTGTCTAGCTTGTATGGCGTTTCTGTCTGGTTTTGGTGAGTATATAGCGTATTCTCTGTCACTGTGGGATTGGGCGGGCCATACCGTCAGTGATCGCGATCCTGCAGAGCTAGTATGGCGTCTAGCAGACTCGGGCCCTGGGAGGATGGTGCAGCCGCTGCACGAATCTGGGGCTCCAAGACACAGTACTGCTGGCCTATGCCTATAAAGGGCTTGGGGCTCCGCCTCAGTGGCTGCAGGCCCCAGGCAGTTAGGTCTGCGCTGAGAAAGGTGAGTCCGCTGTGCCGAGGAGGAGGGAGGTCTGGGGGAGGGGAGTGCTGAGAGATCAAAGGATAGGTTCTCACCTTCCCCAAACAAGTCCCTGGGTGACCCGAGACCAAGGTTTTCACCTCCTGCAATGTTCCCTGTTGTTTAGAAAGTCTCTCCATTGTTTCCTTGGCTTCAGAAGTTCTTCCACTCATCAACTCAGAACTTTATCTCCGACCAAGGAGATTTTAAACAACTTTTTCTAGATCCTTTTTAAAAACTAAAGGAAGCTACTAAAAAGATTTCCTTTGTCATCCAATTACCCCTAATATTAAAAAAAAAGTTATTTTAAAAATTAAAAGTACAATTAGGTCCCAGTTGTTGGAGGTAGCCCAAAGATTGTTTAACAACAGAGAACTGATTAGGACAAGACCATTTGCATAAACTGAAAGATGTTGTCTAGGTTTTTTTGTTTTATGATTTTTGTATTTTTGATAATGAGATGCAATTAGACTTAAAGATGCCAAGGAAAATTTTAGTATCTCACCCTCTGTCAGAAGGAATCACCCCCCAAGGGCTGGTCCAAGTACACTTCCGTAATTGTTGAGCTAACCATTTCATTTACCTCCATCCAGATTAAATAATGCCTAATGACCCTAGAAACAGAAGGGAAAATTTACAATCTATTATTTCCTGACTTAAAGAGAAAGGCATCTTAGTGCCTTCCTTGCCTGCCTGGAATATACCTCATGCCTATGCAGAGACCTGGAACCTCTGATTCCTCTGAATCTGATTCTTCCAGAAAAGTAGGTATGCACTGTCTTAGACTTGAATGATGAACTCTCAGTCTCCCATTGTCAGAAGTGAGTCACACATCTTTGCTTTTAAATGAACAGGCTCAACGAAGATTATAGCAGGTAACATACCTGGACCAGGTTGCCCCAGGATTTAAAGACACTCAACATACACTTCCTGCCCTTCCATCAGTGGTCTCCTGGGAAAATAGATCATAAAAGGGCCACTGAGGGACTACTGCAAGCGTTACATACCGTTGACTACAAACTGTTGGATAAGAAAGCCCAAGTTTGTAGAATGATACCTATATTGGCTACTAGCTAAAGGGAGAAAAAAAGAAGCATGTTTTAGAGTAAGATTGCTGCCATTCTTTAGATCCCAACTCCAAAGACTGAAAGACAGATTCAAGAGTTCCTCGGTACAGCTCAATATAGCTGCCTCTAGACACCAGAGTTTGTGGGAATAGCAAGGCCTTCATACACTAGCACAAGGTGGGGGGCACTAATCTGGACTGAGAATAAGCAAAAGACAAAAGGGTTTTAACCCAAACTTTGGGGCCATAGAAATGCCGTATGACATACCTGTCCAAATGACTGAACCTTACATCCACAAGATGGCCCACTTGTCTAAGAGCTGTGTGGCTACTGATAATATAATAATAATAATAATAATAATAATAATAATAATTATTATTATTATTATTATTATTATTACAACATCAACAACAATAATAATAAAGCGAA
>NW_026590915.1:0-2013 GCF_907164565.1 Psammomys obesus | reverse complement strand
TTGGTTGGAGTATGAGTCTTTGGGAAGTTCCCTGTGTTCAAATTTTCCTGTGCTGTTGCTCTCCTTGTGGAGTTCCTGTCTTCTCCAGCTCTTGCTATTTCCCACTTCTTACATAAAATTCCATTCACTCTGCCGAACAGTTGGCCATCAGGCTCAACATCTGCCTTGATAGCCTGCAGGGCAGAGGCTTTCAGATGCCCTCTGTGGCAGGTTCCTAGGTTGTTTCCTGTTTTCTTCTTCTGGCTTTCAGAGGCCCTCTGTAGCAGGTTCCTAGGTTGTTTCCTGTTTTCTTCTTCTTCTGATGTCCATCCTCTTTGCCTTTCAGGATGGGGATTGAGCATTTTAGTCAGGGTCCTCTCTTTTGTTTAGTTTGTTTAGATGTACCGATTTTAGTGGGTTTATCCTATGTTGTATGTTTATATGAGTGAGTATATACTGTGTGTGTCTTTTTGCTTCTGGGACAACTCACTCAGGATGATCCTTTTCAGGTCCCACCATTTACCTGCAAATTTCATGATTTCTTTATTTTTCATTGCTGAGTAATGCTCCATTGTACAGATGTACCACAATTTCTGCATCCATTCTTCAGTTGAGGGGCATCTGGGCTGTTTCCAGCTTCTGTCTATTACAAATAAAGCAGCTACAAACATGGTTGAGCAAATGTCCTTTTTGTGTACTTGAGCCTCTTTTGGGTATATGCCTAGGAGTGGTATGGCTGGATCTTGAGGAAGCGCTATTCCTAGTTGTCTGAGATAGCACAATATTGATTTCCAGAGAGGTTGCACAAGTTTACATTCCCACCAGCAGTGGAGGAGGGTTCCCCTTTCTCCACAACCTCTCCAGCATGTGTTGTCACTTGAGTTTTTCATCTTGGCCATTCTGATGGGTGTAAGGTGAAATCTCAGGGTCGTTTTGATTTGCATTTCCCTAATGGCTAATGAGGTTGAGCATTTCTTTAAATGCTTCTCTGCCATTCGATATTCCTCTACAGAGAGTTCTCTGTTTAGCTCTGTTCCCCATTTTTTAATTGGATTACTTGGTTTGCTGCTTTTCAGCTTTTTTAGTTCTTTATATATATTGGATATGAGTCCTCTGTGAGATAAAGGATTGGTGAAGATTCTTTCCCAATCTGTAGGCAGTCGCTTTGTTTTGATGACAGTATCCTTTGCTTTACAGAAGCTTTTCAGTTTCAGGAGGTCCCATTTATTGATTGTTGCTCTCAGTGCCTGTGCTGTTGGTGTTCTGTTCAGGAAGTTGTCTCCTGTACCAATGAGTTCTAGGGTATTCCCCACTTTTTTTTCTAGCCAATTTAATGTGTCTGGTTTTATGTTGAGGTCTTTGATCCACTTGGACTTCAGTTTTGTGCAGGGTGATAAATATGGATCTATTTTCATTTTTCTACATGTAGACATCCAGTTAGACGAGCACCACTTGTTGAAGATGCTATCTTTTTTCCATTGTATGGTTTTGGCACCTTTGTCAAAAATCAGGTGTCCATAGGGTGTGGGTTTATTTCTGGGTCTTCTGTTCAGTTCCATTGATCCACCATTCTGTTTCTATGCCAGTACCATGCAGTTTTTATAACTGTTGCTCTATAGTACAGCTTGAGATCAGGGATGGAGATACCTCCAGAAGATCTTTTATTGTAGAGGATTGTTTTAGCAATTCTGGGTTACTTGTTACTCCATACGAAGTTGAGAATTTTTCTTTCCAGGTCTGTAAAGAATTGTTTTGGCAATTTGATGGCAATTGCATTAAATCTGTAGATTGCTTTTGGTAAGATGGCCATTTTTACTATGTTAATCCAGCCAAGCCATTAGCATGGGAGATCTTTCCATCTTCTCATATCTTCCTCTAATTCTTTCTTCAGAGACTTGAAATTTTTTTCATACAAGTCTTTGACTTGCTTGGTTAGGGTTACACCAAGGTTCTTTATGTCATTTGTGGCTATTGTGAATGGTGTTGTTTCTCTAATTTCTTTCTCAGCCCTTTTGTCTTTTGTATACAGGAGTG
>NW_026590914.1:0-2013 GCF_907164565.1 Psammomys obesus | reverse complement strand
TTGGTTGGAGTATGAGTCTTTGGGAAGTTCCCTGTGTTCAAATTTTCTTGTGCTGTTGCTCTCCTTGTGGAGTTCCTGTCTTCTCCAGCTCTTGCTATTTCCCACTTCTTACATAAAATTCCATTCACTCTGCCCAACAGTTGGCCATCAGGCTCAGTATCTGCCTTGATAGTCTGCAGGGCAGAGGCTTTCAGATGCCCTCTGTGGCAGGTTCCTAGGTTGTTTCCTGTTTTCTTCTTCTGGCTTTCAGAGGCCCTCTGTAGCAGGTTCCTAGGTTGTTTCCTGTTTTCTTCTTCTTCTGATGTCCATCCTCTTTGCCTTTCAGGATGGGGATTGAGCATTTTAGTCAGGGTCCTCTCTTTTGTTTAGTTTGTTTAGATGTACCGATTTTAGTGGGTTTATCCTATGTTGTATGTTTATATGAGTGAGTATATACTGTGTGTGTCTTTTTGCTTCTGGGACAACTCACTCAGGATGATCCTTTTCAGGTCCCACCATTTACCTGCAAATTTCATGATTTCTTTATTTTTCATTGCTGAGTAATGCTCCATTGTACAGATGTACCACAATTTCTGCATCCATTCTTCAGTTGAGGGGCATCTGGGCTGTTTCCAGCTTCTGTCTATTACAAATAAAGTAGCTACAAACATGGTTGAGCAAATGTCCTTTTTGTGTACTTGAGCCTCTTTTGGGTATATGCCTAGGAGTGGTATGGCTGGATCTTGAGGAAGCGCTATTCCTAGTTGTCTGAGATAGCACAATATTGATTTCCAGAGAGGTTGCACAAGTTTACATTCCCACCAGCAGTGGAGGAGGGTTCCCCTTTCTCCACAACCTCTCCAGCATGTGTTGTCACTTGAGTTTTTCATCTTGGCCATTCTGATGGGTGTAAGGTGAAATCTCAGGGTCGTTTTGATTTGCATTTCCCTAATGGCTAATGAGGTTGAGCATTTCTTTAAATGCTTCTCTGCCATTCGATATTCCTCTACAGAGAGTTCTCTGTTTAGCTCTGTTCCCCATTTTTTAATTGGATTACTTGGTTTGCTGCTTTTCAGCTTTTTTAGTTCTTTATATATATTGGATATGAGTCCTCTGTGAGATAAAGGATTGGTGAAGATTCTTTCCCAATCTGTAGGCAGTTGCTTTGTTTTGATGACAGTATCCTTTGCTTTACAGAAGCTTTTCAGTTTCAGGAGGTCCCATTTATTGATTGTTGCTCTCAGAGCCTGTGCTGTTGGTGTTCTGTTCAGGAAGTTCTCTCCTGTACCAATGAGTTCTAGGGTATTCCCCACTTTTTTTTCTAGCCAATTTAATGTGTCTGGTTTTATGTTGAGGTCTTTGATCCACTTGGACTTCAGTTTTGTGCAGGGTGATAAATATGGATCTATTTTCATTTTTCTACATGTAGACATCCAGTTAGACCAGCACCACTTGTTGAAGATGCTATCTTTTTTCCATTGTATGGTTTTGGCACCTTTGTCAAAAATCAGGTGTCCATAGGGTGTGGGTTTATTTCTGGGTCTTCTGTTCGGTTCCATTGATCCACCATTCTGTTTCTATGCCAGTACCATGCAGTTTTTATAACTGTTGCTCTATAGTACAGCTTGAGATCAGGGATGGAGATACCTCCAGAAGATCTTTTATTGTAGAGGATTGTTTTAGCAATTCTGGGTTACTTGTTACTCCATACGAAGTTGAGAATTTTTCTTTCCAGGTCTGTAAAGAATTGTTTTGGCAATTTGATGGCAATTGCATTAAATCTGTAGATTGCTTTTGGTAAGATGGCCATTTTTACTATGTTAATCCAGCCAAGCCATTAGCATGGGAGATCTTTCCATCTTCTCATATCTTCCTCTAATTCTTTCTTCAGAGACTTGAAATTTTTTTCATACAAGTCTTTGACTTGCTTGGTTAGGGTTACACCAAGGTTCTTTATGTCATTTGTGGCTATTGTGAATGGTGTTGTTTCTCTAATTTCTTTCTCAGCCCTTTTGTCTTTTGTATACAGGAGTG
>NW_026590913.1:0-5640 GCF_907164565.1 Psammomys obesus | reverse complement strand
CTTGTAAAATAGTGTTGACAGTATTATGCTAGGGCTTTATTCTTTCATTCCCCCATTTTTCTTCTAGCTTAGAATGGAATCCTTCATTCTACGGGTCTAGGGAGAGTCAATCTCCGTCTCCAGCTGCTTGAGTTGATGATACTGCTGGGTTAGCACTAACGTCTGTATGACGGAGAGCCGGTCCTTCATAAACTGAACTAGCCGATTTAGGATACAAGGCCCAACTAGTAGAATCAGGAGAATTATGATTAGGGGACCCATAATGGAGGACGTCAGGGTGGTAATCCAGGGGGACCGACTAAACCATCTCTCGTACCAGCTCTGTCCTGACTCAAAGAATTGCTGTCTCTGTCTGAGTCTTTCTCTGAGTTTAGCCATATTATCCCTTATCAATCCAGTATGGTCAGCATAAAAGCAACATTTATCCTTTTAAAGCTGCACACAGTCCTCTTTCTTGTAAGAGGAGGATATCTAGCCCCCTTTTGTTCTGCAAGACTACTTATAAACCTATTAGGGCCCCCCCCCCGAGTCAGTCTTATCTTTAGTGGATGGAGTTTCCATGAGGACGCTGGAGTCTGATCTTGCTTTGCGTCGCGATGAGCCGCCTTGGCATGGGAGGCGTGCACCCACGCTGCGATACCGTTGACCTTGAGTGCCTTCGGGGTTGTCAGCAACACAGTATATGGTCCTTTTCAGCGGGGTTCTAAGTTCTTGGTTTGAGGTCGGCGGACCCAAACTGTGTCTCCGATCTGGAACGGATGCGGCACCACCGGTCGGTTTAGCTGTTCCTGGTATGCAGCGGCGATGGGTTTTTAGACTTTTTTCTGGACAATCTGCATTTCCTGCAAATGAGCTTTTAGAGAGGGGCTGTCAGCAAAGGAGGCTATATAGGGATCAAAGAAATTAACGACTGGTGGTGGGGCTCCATATAGGATCTCGAAAGGAGTGAGTCCATGGGGGCCCAGGGTGTTCCGGGCCCGGTATAGGGCCAGTGGGAGGAGGACCACCCAGTACTAAAATGGACTTGATTAAAGCAGTGAGTCTAGAGGGGTCCCTAGAGAAAGGGGGGGGGTTATTATTATTATTTTTTAGGGTCTCTCTAGGCTTTTAGCCCAGTTGCTGTAATATTAGTTTTTATTTCAGCTAAGCAGATGTTTAAGATAATAGCTAATGCCAGGGAGCCACTTTTGACTTAGCATTTCAGCCTGCTAGGGGGGATTTGGGCGAAGATCCGTCTTCTGTAGCTTCTTCGATGCTGACCGTTGGACCGTAGGCATCAGGAGCTAGGGAGGCTGAAATGCCAGTCAAAGGCTGGGCAACAAATAGGGCAGTCCCAAGCATCTGGTTAGTTGATCCACCCGAAGAGGCAGGGAGCAATCAGGTCAGTTTTCAGGAAGTCCAGATCTCAGCTTGCAGTCTACAGCTGATCCCGGAACAGAGTTAAACAGGTGAAAATCTGCTGAGACAAATTCAGACTGGAGACAGAAGTTAAAATTTATCTATTAAATGGGAAAGATCAGGGAAAATCTCATCTGCGATCCTTTTGAGCTATGCCAGATCTAGGTCACATCTTGAAACTCATATGCATTTTTTTAGTACACAAAAGGAAATATATAATTTTAAACACTCAGAAAAGTAACATATCAGCAAATTGAACATTTTGAGAGTAACAGGTAAAACTGCATCCCACTGAATAAGTATCAGCTGTTTGTTTTATAACCTTTATACACAACTTAAGTGTGTCCAGTGTTAGACCCTGGATGTTTAAATTTTTTTTTTATAAAGTAACTAGAAGGAATAGGTTTAAGCTATTCCTGTGTCAAAATCTACCCCAGAAATGGCAAATATACTAAAAGCTATGACTTTTGGGTCAGATATACACATTAAACAGATGTTTTTAACATGATGAGAAGTACCTTTAAGTCTATCTCCAGAAGCCAACCAAAGGAAATTAAAATCTCAACCTGGTAACTGAATACTAAGCAGTCAGTGCTCCATCAACTTATCAGGAACTCTATTGATTAATGTCAAAACTCTGAACTTCTGAAATCTCATAACATAAGCACAACAGTAGCAAAGAGGGGGGAGAGATCTAAAGTATCTCTCATTTTAACATGTTTTAAATTATTTTTATATTATTATAACTTATAATTATATATCTTAAAACATTAACTTAGACACTCTAATTTTTTTTGTATTTATCAACCCTGAAACATTTTTTTTCAGACTAAATAACAACACTCTAGATTTTTACAACCTAAACTCCTATATCCTCAGACTCTACATAGGCTCCGTATTTTTTAATCTAGCTATATGTCTTAGGACACAGATAACTAACATGAATTCTGTGAGCAAGGCAAACCTGTTTTTTTTTTTTTTCTAAATAAGAGATCTAGTACCTAGTAGTTTTAGCTAATGGACTAACAGTGGATTTAATTGTCTTCTCTCTAGCTGCAAAGCTACCGTAAGCTTAGCATAGCCATCAAGGTGTTCAGAGACCTGAGAAGGATAAATTATAAGCTAAATAAATATACCAATCTATGTGTCAATCAAAATGACAGAGGTGACTACTTAGTCCATCACCTAGGCAGTGTCCTTCACTCTTGTCTCTCATGGCATCCTGAACAGAGGCTGTCCAGCCAGGCACAGAAGGTGAGAGACTGCTTTTACTGCTTCTGTGGAAAGAGGAACAGAAGAGATTGACCTCACCTTGCCTCTCACAATGTGAGACAATGGCTCTTCAGATGTCCCCGGCTTTGTCCACAGCTTAGGCTGGGCCCTAGCAGTGGGCCAGTTGAGGCAATATTGCCCAGTGGTTAGCATACCACAATCCAGAGTCGCAGTCATCTGTCGTTGTGCCCAAATCTTCTCGGAGACCTTGGGGGAGCTACTGCCAGGATTTCGGGACTTTCTGTCACAATAAGCTCACACAGTTAAAATGCCATATTCATCAGATCTCTGACAAGCTTGAGGGCCAGCATATCTGAGTTATTTCTTGTCTATCTTTATTATCTGTTCTAAACTGTGTAAAAGAAAAACTAAACAAAGACACTAGGTATAACCAACTGCAATTGTTAGTATAACTTTAAATCTGCTCTTTCTGAACTAAAATCATAGCAAATCTTTTAATCAGATACAGTTCATAGAGAGCCTAGCAAATCTTGCTGCTCCTACCACTTGCATTAAAATTGAACAGTAAAAAGCTTTGCATTTAGCACTAATCAGATGACTGAACATAACTGAGATACCTGAACAAAAATGATCACAAACTCATGGCTCCACCCTCTTCCTCTCTGGACTAGCGTGGCGGCTGACCACGTGTAACTGAACTCAGCTGGAAGCCCTAAACAGATATGGCAGCAAAAATACAGCTTCACGTGCTCTCTATCCCTGAAGATCATGGCGGCTAGCCACGTGTTAGGCTACCACAGGCTGCGACTGACAATACCAAACATAGCCATTAGGTGCTGATGATGATACAGCAAACATTGTGGAGCATTTACAATCTCCCACAGCCAACATTTTTAACTTAGTGATTAAATAAGTTTTAGAACCAACTGCATAACATTACAGTACAGAACAATTTTAAACTGTATGAATTATTCTAGCCATACCAAACCTATCAGCCAGAATTTTTTTCCCCTAAAAGAGCATAAGAAAACATTTTGTAATGAGGAATCACCAGCCTTTTAAATGAACTATAACATATTTAAAATACAGTTTTTTTTTTTTTTAAATCATATTAACTCTCTGGCTTTTTATAATATGTCCACTAACCTTTTGCAACATCCTATATACCTTCAGGTTCCTAGCTTCCTTTTTTCTGGCTTAACCAGACATTCTTACTTTTTTTCTCTCTCTTGCTTTTTAGACAACCTACAAACTCTCATCAAAATCTTTTTTATCCTAACATGATCCTGCTGGAGCCCTGCGTCCACAATTTGCTTTTTATAGGCAAAGCAAAAACAAGTTTCATTACTACAAAGAGGAGTCCTGAAACTGCCAAATTTTTTCTCTAAAATTACTTTCCTGTAGCAGACAAGATGGTCCAAGGTCACATAAACTCTAAGGAACTTAGAACAAGCTTTAAGGAACTTGTTGAAACTTCCTTTTTTTTTTTTTTTTTTTTGAAGGGTGGTAACATGTTTTTCTATAAACAAAACAGCTTAACAAACAAACAGCTCTCCATAAAATACATTCTAAAAACTGCAATTTTGTTCAATTAGCACAAACCATACGTCTGGGTTTTATTTAATAAAATTGATAAAATAAATATCAAAGTATTTTTATTCTTCCCCAAAGGGTCGAGAAACTTTTAAATTTTGTCAGATTACCCAAGATCATTGTCATACCCAAATGCCTGATAAACTTTAAATATTTTATAGCCTTAAACATTTAAACAATTTTTTAAAACCCGTTTTTGTAATATCAAAATAAAGTACCCCTTTTGTAGGAGAGAAGTCATAAGTTATAACCATAGTCTTTAAAAGTCAAAACCAGATTTTACAACCAGCATTTACCAGTGTAAACAATGTAATTTTTAAAACCAATATCAATCTAAAACAACTTATCCCTTTAACCTAGAAGGAAATGAGAATTATTTGACCAAGGTTTTTTTTTTTTTTTTTTTATCCACACCAAGATGGAGGTCACACCACAACCCACATGGCAAAGGCAAGATGGCGGCGAGGCACTGAGGCACTTTACATACCACGTGATACACTATACATATGCATTCATAGATCTAATGAACACATAGGCACACATTTTAAACAAGTTTTGTGAGGCCTTTCAGAACAGAAAACAGAAGGTAAACACGAGCAAATGCTGCACAGAGACATTGAGACAAAAAAACACCCAACAGCTGGCCAAATTTCCCGGGACCAAAACTGAGGCCTTACAGAAATTCCTCCAGGACGAGCACCCAGGCCCAAGTCCCTTTCTGGGTAAGGTACTGTAAAAACAGACCTTCAGATTCCCACTCTGGCTCCTCTGCCACAGAAGCCCGAGTGGTGGGTGGTTCTAGACCACCTCCGGATACTGATGAAGTTGGGGGACGTCTCTCATGGTTTCAGAGAGACTAACACCGAACACAAACCCGACGAACAATAGACAGTGACACAAACACAGCGCGCGACACGATTCTGGCGCCAAACCGAAAACAAAACTTCAGATGGAGACTGCGAAGAGGGTCCGGATCCCTCGTCTCCCAGAAGAGACATATAGCCCTCGGACAGGGGCGTAGCCCCAAAAGGTCCGGGTCGGCTCGTGCCTCCAAACAGATGGGAGCTGAAAAATCGGCTCCCTACCAGAAGAGGGACTCGAACCCTCACAACAAACCGGAGCCAAAACTTAGCTCCCCAGACCCCCTGAGACGGCTCCCAGGGGTGCGGAAGGGAAGTCCGAGCCCGTCGGCTCCTTCTGGCTTCCGCCCTAATACGGATGACTTGGCCAAGCCTCAGAGTCGGATGCAAACACTTAAGACAGAAACCAACAGACACACAGACAAACAAGTTCTGCCGGCAATCTTACCTTCCGAATTTGGGTCGGTGGTCCCTGGGCGGGGGTCTCAAATCTCGGTGGGACCTCCAAATGAAAGACTCCCGTTGAGCCTCTCTAGATGGGGAGACCCCGCTTCCC
>NW_026590912.1:0-1014 GCF_907164565.1 Psammomys obesus | reverse complement strand
AATGGAGTGACTGAGTTGATTCAATTTATAGAATTAAGAGAACATAAGACGATCAAAATTTCTGTAATTTGGCAGGAGAAAAGAAATTAAATATTAAATACATATTAAAAATGAGAAATATGCATTACTTTTATTATTGGCACTTGTTTGAATAGGGCAGAATAATAAAATTGTATAATTATTAAATAATAAACTCTGGAATATAGTTAAGATTTAATTTGTGAGAAGATGCACAAGTTGCCACTGTTTATTAAAGCAGATGTTTTATTTGTTTTGTTCTGTTTTGGTTTTTCAAGACAGGGTTTCTCTGTGTAGCCTTGAGTGTCTTGGAACTTGCTTTGTAGAGCGGGCTGGCCTCAAATTTAGAGAGAGCCATCTGCCTCTGCCTCCCAAGTGCTGGGATTAAAGACACATGCCACTGCCGCTTGGCTATAGCTGCCATTTTTTATCAGAAAGCTAGTAGTGTACATAATTTGTTAACAGGGAAAGCATTGGAAACAATTTTAATGCAGTTTAAAGCAAACTCTTACTCAGATTCATATGAACACTGTCATACCAATATTTGGAAGCAGAGTTATACCTATTTAGCTTTTGTCTTGTGTTATAAATCTGTTTCTTTAACTTTTTTTGGTAAATACAAGTCAGAACCAAATACAGGCAGCAACTGTCTCTTGATATTTTGGAGGAGTTGATTCCAGGTCTTTGTGGACATCAAAGCTTTATGGTTGTTCAAGTTGCTTATATAAAATTGCATGTAATTTGTACACAACCTGTATGTTTTCCATGTATTTTAAATCATCTCAGCATTATTTAATACTAGCTACTGCAGTTCAAGTACCTTTTAAATTAGTTGTTGCATCTTGATTATGGAAAGAGGCTATACATGTTTTATATACATATATTCTGAATGCACTTGTTTATTGAATTAGATAATGGAAAGTGGTCACATTGTTTTGGAAGATAAATGAATGGAGTGACTGAGTTGATTCAATTTATAGAATTAAGAGAACATAA
>NW_026590911.1:0-2575 GCF_907164565.1 Psammomys obesus | reverse complement strand
TGTGTGTGTGTGTGTGTGTGTGTGTGTGTGTGTGTGTGTGTGTGTGTAGGGTAACGGGGAACCCAGTTTGATAGACCAGAGGATGTTCAAGTTGCAAAGTTTTTTCAGAGGCAAGCCCTGCTGCTGAATCTGAAAGACAGGCCACAGCCCACATGGAGCCACATTCTAAATACCAAGGAAACCACAGTCGGTAAAACTAATCTTAAGAGCAGGCACTGTGTCTTGTCTTTGTATGGTGGTGCCCAGCCCAGGCCAGCCCAGCCCTCACAGGTGGTGAGCATTAGTAACTGTTTGATGAACAAGTAGGCAGAACTGCTAACTCAGAGGAAATAGTGAATCTGTTGTCTTAGCACAAGCCTGAAAGAACACTGGATTTACCTTTCCGCATTCAGTTATGATTGCTTGTGCTTGCATGGAGCCCATACTTCATAGGTAGCTTTTTCTTTCTTTTCTTTTTTTTTGCTAATTAGATAGGAGAAGTATCACAAAGTAAAAAGCTTTAATGTTTTTTAAAATATAGTTCTAACAAAAGGAATGTTTTTTGTTTCCAGTGTGGATAATTCAAGATTTTAGTTTAAGGGAAATACTCTCACTTAGGGAAAGGATGATGGTACTCAGCGTAATCTTCATATTTGTCACTGAAATCTGTGTCTTCTAGAACAAAAAGGATCCCCTTAAAAGGGCTCAACTACCTTAATGACAGGACAGTGCTGATTCTTTTAAGTCATTTTTTGTGATAGAACAGTTTATTACATTGGCCATTAAAGAATGTTTCAAAACTTGAAGCTAAGTTATCCCAGTCTAAGGTAAAAGCTCATCCATTTTTATACATGGGTTAAAACCTGTGAAAGTCCAAAATCGGGCCTTAGCTGCTCCTCGAAGGTAGTCCAGGCCTGCAATCCCAGCTTGTTGGAAGATTGAAGCATGAGAATTGCAAGTTTAAAGCTAACCGATGCAGTTTCATGACGCCCAGTCTTAAAACTTTAAAAAGGGGGCTCGGGGTGGGTAAAACACTTAGCAGCGTTGCTCAGAGGTCCTTGACGTGAACACGTGCCCATACACACGCACACAGACTCTAGAATTCATTGTAAGTTTCTTTGCATCATGTATTTTCAGTAACATCCAGGAGATGAGAGCTCGGCACAGAGACGCTTTCCTGAAGAAACATAACCTCAAACTAGGTTTCATGTCAGCATTTGTGAAGGCCTCGGCGTTTGCCTTGCAAGAGCAGCCTGTTGTAAATGCAGGTAAGTTTCTTGAGACCAGTGTAGCAAAGGTCTTTGGAGCTTGGTGTATGAACACAGACCTGCTGTCGCATTTAGGGTCACCAAGGCTTCTTAATTTCACAACTGTAGAAACATGATCACCTTCCCCAAATACCATCATGAGTACTTTCTCTCCACCAAGTGGACAGTTAGGCTTCTTCTACTGTGTAGCTTGGCAGTTGCTCCGGCAGCAGGCAGCTCCGGGATAGCCTAGCTTCCCAGGCTCTCTTGTATCATGGAGAATTTCAAGTTCTGGCTGCTCCCACCACCACCACCATCATGCATCGTTTACTTGGGGCTTGACTTCCACGCTTGGCATAGGCTCCAGGTTGACCTATGATCTCAAGTTAAAGGCCTCATTGGGAAGGCTAGGGCTTAGTACTCTTTTTCTTTTCCTCTTTATTCTCATTGAAGTGTTGGTCTAGCTCACAGTTCTTGCTTCCTGTTGAGGCACTTCTGTGTCTCTTGGAAGATAGGAAAGGGGACAGTGACACTTTGCAGTCCTCACCATAAAATCCCTCGTCTGTTTCCCATTGAGTGCTGTGCTCTAGGTAAGTAGGAGGGCTTTCTTTGCTTGTATGTATCTCTCAGAGTTCTTGTTTACTTGACATGCATTTCTAACAAGCCAGTGTTGGAAGATTTCCAAGCCCTGATTTTCTCATAGGTAGGTACAATTTTCAGCAGTTGGTTTACTGTTTCAAGATGCCATATTTAAAAGACAGACCTGCTCCACTTCCACCTGGATCTCTAGAGAGAGGCTTCCCTCTTCTTGCTGAGGAAGCAGACTGGGCAGATCATCTACCCTCCTTTACCTTTTAACAGAACTTGATAACTGGCCATTCTCTGCTCAGTGAAGGCTTGTGTAGATGAGCAGTTAACGTGATCTTGTTGTGTGAACTTTCTGTTAGCTGGGCAAGAATGTGCTCCTACGGGCAGGTTCTTTCAGAGGCTTGGGGAATATTGTCATAAATTGGGATGGGAGCCAGGAGAGAGTCAGCCACTTGTAGTTACTTTCATCTTGATTAGTCAGTGCACACTGCAGTGGCCACTGAAGATTTTTACCCTGTTGACTCATTAGCCTTGACCAAGAGGGTTGTATGTAACATACGTTTTCTCTTTCATAGTGATTGATGATGCAACCAAAGAAGTGGTGTATAGAGATTATATTGACATCAGTGTTGCAGTTGCTACCCCAAGGGTATGTTGGGGCAAGAGTTGAAAGTGCTTGCTTAGATCCAGTCTTTTTTTTTTTTTTTTTTTCTTTTTCTGTGATAGACACCATGACCAAGGCAACTTATAGGAGAAACAGT
>NW_026590910.1:0-16408 GCF_907164565.1 Psammomys obesus | reverse complement strand
ACCTGTCAGCAGCACGTTAAACGTGCACTTAAAAAAAAAAAAAAAAAAGAATGTTTCTTCCCTCTTTTCATTTTGGGTGACGTCGATAATGTCTTCTTTCTCAACAGGGGAACTGCCCTCTAGGGAGACGTTCCCTGCCTGGTAAGTTCTGCCCTTGCGGTCATCTAAAATGCTCTTCTCGTGGGCAGAGCACTGTGTGAGGAGATCGGAGGAAAGTTTCCTCTCATGGCATTTAAAGACAGTGAATTCAGATGGATGCGACGCAAAATGCTCCTTAAGTATAACGACTGTCATTTATTCACTCGGCACATGATTACTGGGATTCTGCTTTTTGTGCTGAATTTACGCCGTCAGGCACTGAGCTAAGTACTTATTAGAGATAAACAGTAGTTTAAAAGGTCTGGTCCTCCCGGAGCTTAAGGCTTAAGAGAAACACGAATTGCTGACCAAATGGTTGAATTGTGTAGGAAACATGAGTGTGGACAGAACGGATTTCTTTAAGTAGGTGACTTTAAAGCTGTGACTTGGAGGATGTGACAGAGCCAGTGGAGTGAAGAGCGGGAGAGAGAGAGAGAGAGAAAGGGATAGCATCCATGAAGTCAGTAAAGAATGAAACGTTTGTGGTATTCTTTTGGAATTGGAAACAAAGTGACTTGCCAGAGACTTTAATGAAAGGAAACAGTATCCTCAAGTAAATTATGGGGTAGAGGCTCTTGGGGGTTTAGATTTTTTTTTTTTCCTTGAATTTATTTTTCTCTATGTGTATGTGCTTGCTTGCCCTTATGTCCCATGGAGGCCAGAAGAGGTGTCTGATCCCCTGTAATTGGAGTTACAGGTGGTTGTGAAATGCCTGGCGTGGGTACCGGGAACTCTTCCTGGGTTCTCACTACTAAGCCATCTCTCCGGCACCAGAAGTTTTGATACTTCATTCTCATAGTTGTGTGTGGGGTTTCATTGTTTCAGGTGGAGGGAGAGAGAAAGTTATTAACCATTAATCTTACATAGCTTACTTTTAATCCTATGCCTGGCAAACATTAATCCCGCCCTGCCTTTTTTTTTTTGAGACAGAGTCTTGCTGTTTAGCATTGGCTGGCCAAGAGCTCACTATGTAGACCAGGCTGGCCTTCCATTTCTTCTCCTGCCCCTGCCTCTGAGTCTGCAAGCTAGGATTACAAGCTTGTGCTACCACATCTGGCTGAGGAAGAATATTTGTTCAAAGTTCAATCTTGCTGTAGGTTTTCTTGTGCCAAACATTGTTCTGAAAGCTTTCCGTGCATTTTGGGTTAATCATAACCAAATGAGATTTAGTTATCTGTCTTTCACAAAAGCATATTCCAAGACAAGGGGTTAGCTTTCTAGGCCAAGGTCACTCAGCCAAAACGATTGCTTAGATCAGGCCCACCTGACTCCTTCTCTGCTTTACTGACTGAAGAAGTGTTCTCATTTACTTGTCTGTGTCTGAATGTCAGGGTCTGGCGCAGCCCAGGCTGAACTCAAACTATGTAAGTAGCCCAAGGCTGATGTCTCACTTTTGCTCTTCCTGCCTCTACTTCCCAAGTGCTGGGGTCACAGGAGTGCACCACTCTGCCTGTTTTTATGTCATGCTGGGGCTGAAGCCCAGGCTTTGTGCTTGCTGGGCGCAACTCTTACCAGTCAACTGAGCTATGTCCCACCCTGTCAATAGACTCGGGTGCTTACTAGGCCCAATGCTCTGCTAGGTGATAGGGATACAGATGGCCTCTATCGGCCAGACACTCCTGGGCTAGTTAGATAGACAGAGCAAATACACACATGTGCACATCAGGACAAACTAACATTGTGGTTACTAGGAAGTACAGGATGTGAGGCGAGGGAGCATGATAAAGCCCAGCCTGGGAAGCTAGAGAGTAGAGGGACTGTTGGTAAAGGCCGCCCCAGAGAAGTGACACTTAAGATGAGACTTAAAGAATGCATAAGTTAGCTAGGGAAATGGTATTCCCGGGAAAGGGGGGTACTTGTGCAAACGTTGCCAAGCGGGAAGAGACTCGGCCAGTTGTAGAAATGGAAAGCTGAAAGTGCAGAGGAGGCTTGGTGGGGGACTGGAAGGGGCTTGGACTTTATCCCAGGTCAGGCGGACTTAAGGCCTCTAGCACATTTCATAGTGCGATCTCAGTCATAACCTTTCTTTTCAGCTGGGAATGCTGAAAGTTGGCAGAAGTGTCTTCTCCGCAATTTAAGCTGTGAGGAAAAGGAAAAGCCTTGTGCTTAGGGGTTGGCATCTTGACTCAAATTAGGCTAGTTACCAACCTAGTTGTATATGAAATAGGAATAATGGCAGGTGGCCATTCTACTTCAGGGAGTTTCTATGAGAATGGAAATGAAGAAGCCTTTGTGTGAAATCGCTTTATGAGCCTACAGTACGTACAAATAAAACTTGTTATAGGATAAACTTTGTATTGGACTCCAGTTTCAAAAACACTGTGTGGGTTGCTGTGTTCTTGTTCAAAGACAAGAAGGCTCTGCTTAGAATCTGCTGTAGTCACTGGCTGCTGAATACAGAGATGAGTGACCGACCTGACTCGGGGACCGTTCATGAGGAGTATACATAAGGACCTGCCGTGCTCAGTTGGTGTCTGTACACATAGTATAGTTGTTAGTAGACACAAATAACAACAAAGGAAACATAAGCAATAATATACTCAGAAGAAGCAGCTGTGGTTGGTAGATATTGGGGAAATGAATTTATGATAAGAACAGTTGTGATGAATTTACGACAAGAAGGAGGAAGGTCTTCTCCTTCCCTCTCCCTCTTTTTTTTGCTTTCTCTTAAACCCAAGGATCATTTTATTAGAACTTGAGAGAAAAACAGCAGGTCAGGCAAACTATGAGTCTAGCAGCTGCCAGGAGAAGGGAGATAGCCAGGTCTTTTGAGTTAGGGTCCAAGAAAGCACACATGTTCAGCAGTGGAAGTTGTGGGCCGGCAGCTGTAGAAAGGGCAGAGAGTCTTGACAGAAACAGAATCTCACAGTGTCAAGGAGAGCATTCTTGGGCCTTTGGCCAGGGTCCAGAAAAAAGAAAGGACAACTTACACTTTTTGAATTGAAACTCACAGGGATTCATCTTTTGCTAAGAGTGATCAGGTGCAAGACTTCAGAGGAAGGTAAGCGGACAGGGAGAGAGATGATTTTGCTCAGTTATAGGACAAACTAAAGAACTTTCTAGCCTCCTGCACTTAAACCCAGATCAGCTACCCTGCCTCATGCTAGGTTATATGAAGCCACAAGCTAAGCTACCATGTGTCTTATTTTCGAGTTCCAATTATATTTGATAACTTGGGGAATAGAGATGTTTTATTATGCAGATGTAGGCTAATACACATTAGCAACTTTTTAAGCAGGTAGATTGCACCACTCTCGGGGCATCAGATCTCTTTCCTGTCAAGTGCATGTCTGCTCTTGATGCCCATACTTGTTCTCTGCCAATAGGTAGCAAACTTGAGACCAGGGTTCCAGATGATAAAGATTATGTCATTGCCTGCAGTTGATCCTCTGTCGGGGGCCACGGGGTGAATAGTTCCATTTACTATACTGTGTAAAATACGAGCTGCTGACTAAGGGTTGTTTTGTTTTTTTTCAGGGCTCTCCTTATGTCAGGGACCAAGTTACCCTGACAGCAGGAAGATGGTGTAAGTATCACCGGCTAATACAGATATGTGGCCGTGGCTAATTTGCTTAGGCACAGATTTTAAATTTGAACATTGGACACGTTCACAGACCTCCAGTCATAGAAATTGAGGATATTAGAATGAATCCATAGACCAACCTTGATGGCCATTGTCATTTTTATTATAATCTGTCTTTGTCATCAGTTCAGTGTTTGGACAAAAAGTATTCTGGATCGTCTCAGGTAGTTAAAATATAATGAGAGTTAACTTGGAACTGCTTTAAATGAGAATGGGTATGGAAGAGTACCTAATATTCTAGTTGGATACAAGTGCAGCTGAGGGGTTTGAGGTCACATTTGTTTTGAAATTAAGAGCATTTTCTTGGTAACATAGTTACTCGGTTTAAAATCAGCAAAAGCAAAAGACCAGTTTACCCTAGGACTTTTGACTGGTTTGGTAGGAATGCTGTTGTTGCATAATGGAGAGTTTGGAGGAGGGCCATCCACGTGTGGTCCAGATTAACTTGTACTTGTGAATGTTGTTTTGAGTTACTTTGCATTCCAAGTATTGTTGCGTGCTGAGAGGCTACTTTCGAGTACCCTCTTCAAGAACTGTGGGGCAGCCTTGTTCACAGGCTGAAGTGCTGGCAGGAGAGCTTGCTTGTTATGTATCGCAGTATGTTTAGCTTTCATTCCTATTAGAAGTGCTATTAGGAATATACTCCTAAAATTTTGGTTGGTTGTTGGTTTTTTTTTCAAGACAGGATTTCTCTGTATAGTCCTTGCTATCTAGAACTAGCTCTGTAGACTAGGCTGGCCTCAAACTCAGATCCTCCGAGTACTGGGCTTAAAAGCATGCACCACCATGCCTGGTTTTGAAAATTGCATTTCTAGGAATCTATACTGAAAAAAATTACATATTCAAAGCTCTAGTGTTTTAGCATGTTCCCACTATGAAAAGTAGGAAATAAAAGATTTACAGAATATGCCGTTTTTGATGTGTAATTCCATTATAAAATTATTTTTCCTGTTTCTAATATTCTGCTTATTATTTAGCATACACATATGTGAACATGTAATGCTTTCATAATTTAAGAAAGTGATTTCCAGAGTCAGAACATTACTTGTGCAGTTTAAATGAAAATTGGAGCAATCAGGAGTAATCATGCCTTTATGTAATAAATATAACACATAACTATTTGAAATTCATTGTGGAAAATCTGAACTCCAGCTGAGTCACCCTGAGTTGTGTCCGGCTAGTCATACGGTCTGTGTGTAGCATACTGTCACTTTTTCTATGCATGTCTTTTTTGTTTAAAAGATCTTTACCCCAAAACCTCCTTATTTCATTAGTTTGTGTGGTAGTGGTGATGGGAGCACTCCATGGCACATATATGGAGTTCAGAGAACAACTTGCAGAAAGTCGGTTCTCTGTTTTCCACTATGTAGGTCCCGGGGGAATTGAACTCAGGTCATTAGGCTTGACAGAACCTTATCCACTGAGCCACCTCACCTGCTTAAAAGATCTTTTAATGTAAAACTTTTTTACTTTGTTTTTATTTAACAGGTAATTACATATTTCAAAAGGCAAAAAATGGCTATTAACAATTTGGTTTTTTGGGTGTTTGTTTGTTTGTTTGTTTGTTTTCCAAAACAGGGTCTCTCTGTGTAGTGCTGGCTGTCCTGGAACTAGACTGGCCTCAAACCTGCCTCTGCCTCCTGAGTGTTGGGGTTAACTCACCACCGCCTGGCAACAAGTTTTTGTTTTTTTTTGTTTTTTGTTTTTTTTGTTTTGTTTTGTTTTAAATGCTTGTCCTCTAGCACATCAAACACCTCTTCCCAGAGGTGGCCAGTGCACCAGCTTTCTAGGTGTCTGCCAGAGCAGCCCTGCATTTCCACGTCAGCTGTTAGTCTTTGCCCGTGAACGTGTGCTTTTGTTGGTGGTTATGTATGTGTACAAAGTTTATACGCAGCACTCGGTGTTCTGTGTTTTACGTTATAAAGTTATCCTTGCATAAAAGTAAAAAGGCCAGAAAGCAATTAAGTCTACTTATGTATTGTAAAGATACATATTGAGGTGTAGTGGTGCATGCCTTTAATCCCAGCATTGAGGAAACAGAGGCAAGCAGATGAGTTTGAGGCCAGCCTGTTCTACAGAAAGAGTTTCTGTACCAGGGCTACAGGGTGATTCCCTGTCTCAACATTCCACCCCCCCCCAAACTCCCCCCAAAAGAAAGCTGTTGATAATATTCCCTAGATGTGTAAAAAGTGAATTTTCCATCACTGTAACTTACTCTCCCAAACCATTGAGTGACAGATAGCCTTAGTAACTGTGGGTGTCTATATCTTTCGTTCTTCAGAAGTAACTGTTCATGAGTGTGCACACAGGCTGATAGATAGAGCTTTCCAGCGTGTTTAAATGGCCTGGTTTTGAAGTTCCTCTCAGTGAGTGTAGGAAGGCAGATGTGCTGCCTCTTTGCAAGGGGATGGTAATAGGAAATAGCATGTAGGGGGGCTTTTTTCTTTTTCTTTTTTCTTTTATTCTTTGTGGGGGAGTTGGTGGTTGCTTAAAGCTTTGTTTGCTTTTTGCTTCTGAATTTACTATCATCTGCTGCCTTATCTGATCCAAATCTAATCCTGAGGATAGAAACACCTTTGTTTTGGGCATATCAGTGTGCATTGCTGAGGATATGCCATGTATCTTAGATTTGGTTAAAGAACTCCAATTGGGAAGAGAAATCATTTTTGGTTAGTTTGCAAAGGACCACAATTCTTTTTACTTAATAGAACCAGTATGTCTTCCTCTTTAGAGAAGTGACATTTCATTATAGTATGGGGCACTGTCTAAGGTGCCTAGGCTATCAGGTGTTGGGGTCCTACCTGCTGAGTCAGACTCTCTTTGGGTCTGGCCTGCCATGTGTGCTTTGACGAGTTCCCCTGTATGAAACTCAGGATTTGCCAGTTTAAAGAGGTAACCCATGGTACCTGGACTAGATTGAAGTATTGTGGTTCACATTCTAAAAGAGTTAACATGTTTCTTTTGTAGCATTAACAACGGTAATGTCTTCAGTGTTCGCTTCTTCCAAACCACGGCTGTGTGCAGTAAGTACCTGATTTCTTGTGAATGGAATTTTACTAGAAAGAACAACAACAGGTCGAGTTTATTAAAGAAAACCATTAAAAAGACAAAATGAGCACTTGTGATTTTCCTGTTTTCTTTTTCCCTAGAGAATGATGTGATTACGGTCCAAACCCCAGCGTTTGCAGAGTCCGTCACAGAGGGAGATGTCAGGTGGGAGAAAGGTGAGCCTTCATCTCTTCCAGCTTAAGCAAAAACTAAGGTCTGTCCTCCATGCACCCCGCCAGTGGCACCTGGGCCCCCTCCACCTTTCCTTTTCCCTGTTTACCTGCTTCCTTCCAGTCCTGTAGGAAAGTGCTCTCTAACACAGCAGGCCAGCAGGGGACCAGAGGCTCGCAGCTAACAGGCACTCTTGGACTGTCTTTCAGCTGTTGGAGATGCAGTTGCAGAAGATGAAGTGGTGTGTGAGATTGAGACAGACAAGGTGGGTCTATCCTAGATCAGTGCCTTGTCCTTCATGTCAGTCTAAGGAAAGAGATACAGGGACTTACTGTTCAGAGAGAAGGGTGGACTAGCTCTAACCTCAGTTGTAAAAGTTCTTGAGGGCAGCATGAGAAAAGTTATTACAGTTTAATTTTGGTTATTCTAATCTAATTTTATGTACTTTAGTAACTTTAATCTAGTAGCTATTTTTGTTTTCTTTGTGGATCCTGGCTGCTGTCAGTGTTTTTTCCTTGTGTCACTTAGAGTGACTAAAGTTTGTTTTACTGTTTCTAAGAAAGGACAGAAGGTGAATCCTCACAGTAGCAGTGATTGATCTTTATCTGGCTGAAAATGTGGCCTTAGGTATTTCTGTGTGCAGAGATGTAACACCATATGTACCATGACATAGATGTAACCACATTGCAGCTCTTATGACTCATCCTGTAGGTGCTGATACAGGTGTGGACTCTGTCTTCATCTCTCTTTTTTTTCCAGACTTCTGTGCAGGTTCCATCACCAGCAAATGGCATCATTGAAGCTCTTTTGGTACCTGATGGGGGCAAAGTTGAAGGAGGAACTCCTCTGTTCACACTCAGGAAAACTGGTGGTAAAGAAGCTCTCCTGGTGGTCAAGGTTTCCAGTGTTTTCCCGTAGGGTTGGGGCTGAGCACGCTGTCCTAGCAACTCACAAAGCCACAGACCAGCATTCTAGTTACCTAGTTGAGGGATAAGAGGGATCCTGCTAATACATGGTGAACTTTAATTGTCAAGTTCTAAAACAACAAGGGCAATTTTTAAAAAAAATAGCCCCATAATACTTTTCATATTTCTCAGATTGAACCTTTTTTGGTGTTGTTTTGGTCTGTTTGTTTTGTTTCCAAGACAGGGTTTCTCTGTGTAGCCTTGGCTGTCCTGGACGTGCTTTGTAGACCAGGCTGGCCTCAAACACAGAGATCTGCCTGCCTCTGCTTCCCCAGTCATGTGCCACTGTTCCCGGTGACTGAACCTTTCCTTAAAGAACTAAGAGAAGTCAAGAGTCAGAAGATGGCCATTTTCCCCACACTGACCTGAGTCACTTGGAGCCTTAAAAATTACAGATGAAAAGGCTTTGAGATCTTGAGATTCTGATTTATTACCTCGATATAATAGTTGGATTGCTGTTACCATTTTGAAGTGTTCCCCTAAGTGATTCTGACATATAGTCAGGCCTCAGAGCCACTGTTTAGAAGTAAGAATTACAGTCTTAGGGTGTCTGTTGTAGTCAATTCCGTGTAGTTTTCTTTCTTTATATCTTGTGTGTGTGCGCACGTGCGTGTGTGTGTGTATGTATGTAGTGTGGAAAGGCATGTGTGTGGATGTCGGCAAATAGCTTGAGTCAGTTTTTTCTTCCTGCCATGTAGGTACTAGGGATCAAACTCGGGCTGTCAGGTTTGGTGCTAGGTGTTTTTACTACTGAATCACCTTCCTCTGTGTAGTTTCTTTCCACATGTGACATCGTAGGAAAGGTTGGCATATCTCTTTGGAAGAAATGCCGAAGAAAGGTGTGTATATGTCTGTACTGAACCTTATAATCACTGCTAGAGATTAGAAAATCTGCTTTTCTGACTTTCACATGAAGATTTTTTTGTATTTATGTCATTTAACTGTTAAAGTAGTCAAGTAAAAAGATGATAGATTGGACCATTGAGGTTGGTCAGGCCAAAATAAAGTTCAAAGTGAGATAAAAAGTCTAAAGTAGCTAGGAAGAGTGGATCTGTCACTTTAAGTCCACCCTCTCCCCCCAAATATCTGCCTCTTGGAATGTGTATGCTCGTGTGTGTGCAGGTATGTGGGGTTGGGGCATAGGGTCAGAGGACAATCTTGGGTGTTGGTCCTCACTTTCCAACTTGTTTGAGACAAAGTTTCTTAGTTCTCTGCTGCATAGACCATGGCTCAAGAGATTCCAAGATTTATCCTGCCTCCATCTACCTACCTTCCTGCCATGGGAGGACAGGGATTGTCTCCACTGCACCCAGCTTTATGTTGGTTCTGGGGGAGTGAACTCAGATCCTCATGCCAACAGAGCAAATGCTTTATGATCCCTCTCTCCAGTATGAACTGTCTTTTTTTTTTTTTTGTGAGAAGGTCTGTAGCCTTGGCTGGCCCACAACTCCATATGTAGAGGCTGCCCTCAATTTCACAGAGATCTGCCTGTCTCTGCTTCCCAAGTACTGGGTTTAAAGGTTTGTGCCACAGTACCTGGTTTTATCTTTTTTTTTTTTTTTTTTTGCTTCCTTTTGTTGTTGTTGGTATTTGTTTGTTTGAGATGGGTTTCTTTGTGTAGCCCTGGCTGCCTTTGAACTCAGTCTGTAGACCAGGCTGGCCTCGAACTCACAGAGACCTGCCTTCTTCTGCCTTCCGAGTTCTGTGATTAAAGGCGTGTGCCATCACTGCCTGGCTCTTCAGTATTTACCTTTAAAATAAAATTCTTTAAAATATAAAACTGGATATAGTGCCCATATTAAAGTTGTGGATTTACTACTTGAACATCTCATTGTTTTCTCTTAAGAGACTTAAGAAGAGTCATCCTGGATGAAATTCTTTGAACTGTTTATTAATCTTTATTTTTTGTTTGTGTATGAAAGAGAGGAGATGGAATGGGAGAATATGAATGAATGTGCAGGAATGAATGCAGGTACTCTTAGAGTCCAGGAATAGGCATTGACTCCCTTGGAGCTAGAGTTATAGGCAGTTATGACCTGTCTTGAGTGCATGCTGGGAACTGAACTCAGGTCTTCTGCAAGAGCAATATGTACTGTGAACCCTTGAGCCATCTCTCCAGGCCCCAAAGTAAAATATTTATCAAATGCTTATTTAAGATTAAAGAGTTGAGAGGCTGGAGAGATGGCTCAGCGATTCAGAGTATGTACTGCTCCTGCAGAGGGCCCAAGTTCACTTCCCAGGACCTAACATGGCAACTCAGGATTGTCTGAAATTTCAGCTCCTGGGGTTCCCGTGAGCCTGTCTGGCCATCTGCGCTCATATGCACATACCCTCATGCAGATACACACATAAACACAGATGAAATTATAAAAATAAGTCTTTAATTTTTTTTTAAATTTTTAATGGTTAAGAGTATTCCTTCTGCCTAACAATGGTGGCTCACACCTTTTATTTATTTGTTTATTTGTTTGTTTGTTTGTTTGTTGGCTCATTCTTTTACTTGAGAGGGAGAAGCAGGTGGACTTCTGAGTTTGAGGCTTGCCTGCTCTACAGAGACTTCTAGGACAGGGCTATGCAGAGAAGTTGTGGAGGGAGTATTTCTTGTGTAGGTTATGTTAAAATAGAAGATGATTGCAGTTATAGAAGTATGCTGCAGTTATATCTGCATCGTGACATTTCTACTTCGGTTATTTTTATTAAAACTGGTTCTCTAGCTGTGGGTGGTGGTGTTTTGGGGGAAATAACCCTTTCACAGGGGTCGTCTGAGAATATCTGCATATCAGAGATTTGCATTATGATTCTTGACAGTGGCAGAATTACAGTTATGAAGTAGCAACAAGATAATTTTATGGTTGGGGGTCACCACAACATGAGGAACACCCTTTAACACATGTTAAAGGGTCACAGTGTTAGGAAAGATGGGAATCACTGCTTGACCTTTTCATTTCCTTGGGCTTAGTGGGTGACAGTACTTGCTGAATTTGAAAGCCAGTAGATGTTAATATTTGTGAAATCAGGAAAGCAGCTGAGATGAGCTAGTAGGACATTTAGGGAGTCCTGAGAATAGTGGCTTTTGTCAGTATCTATCACTTGATGCTTTGTCCATTGTAAATACCTAGGAGACATTTGTTAAAGGATTGGAAATAGACCTTTGTCTCTAAATCCTCTGTCATAGCTGCAGTTCAGTTGCTTTGTGTCCTAAGTGGTGCCATCTCTCTCTTTTTTTCATCCAGCTGCTCCTGCTAAGGCCAAACCAGCTGAAGCTCCTGCTGCAGCCCCCAAAGCAAAGCCTGAAGCACCGGGAGCCCCTCCTCCCCCTGCAGCACCTGTGCCCACTCAAATGCCACCAGCGCCCTCACCCTCACAACTTTCTTCTAGCAAACCAGGTAAGATCCTGTATAAGTTAATTGCCTCGTTGTCATAACAAAACGCCTCACGAAAGGCAACTTAAACATTTATTTTGGCTCGTTTTGAGGATGAGACTCCTTCATGTCAGGAAAGGTATGGTGTCAGAGTGTGAGGCAGATGGTCATAGCTTTGCAGCCTGGCAAGCAGGAAAGATTAACACTGTTGCTCCATTCACTTACTTTCTTTTCTGACTTCACTCGCAGACCCCAGACCACTCTACAGTGCTACCCACATTCAGGGCGAGCCTTCCCACTCTGAGAGTGAGACATTCAGTTTTCTCTGCAAACACCGTCAGAGGTTCTGAATCCTGCCAAATTGACAGTCAAGGTTAATCCTCACAGTCTCTGACCCCCCCTTGTCCCTGTGGCAGAGGTCACTTTGTCTGATGCCATGTCCCCTCACAGGTGCAGTCTTGATGGCATGGCTCTTACCACACCAGGTTGGCTGCTTTGTAGAGAGTCCTCTAGATGCTTAAGAACTGGATTTGCAAACCAGCTTTTTATTTATGTGATTATATGACATTAGTTTCATTACTTCTCTGAGAATATTGTTCATCTGTGAGTTTGCAGTGATGCTGATAAATCTCAGTGTTTTGAGGATAAAGTGTTAATATGCTGTGAAAGTATTGCTTCCCACATCAGATGTAGCTGTACCTGCTCTTCATTTTCAGTGTCTGCAATAAAACCCACTGCTGCCCCTCCATTGGCCGAACCAGGAACTGCCAAAGGTCTGCGTTCAGAGCATCGGGTAAGCCTCTGATGACTTCTTGGAAAATGGTGGAGGGTCTCTATGGAGAGTAACAGAGAGGGATTTTTGCCTTGAGGGATTAGAAAGTTACTTGTTCATGGTCTCATAACCGTCAGATAGTATAACAAGAACACAGTGTCTGAACACTTGTCTGGCAGATTTTCTACTATATTACGCTGCCGCTGCAGTGCTTCAAATTGAGAATAGTAGCACATTTCTTCCTTCCCACAGTGACTTCACAGACTAGTCTGCTGAGAGCCCTGCTTCAGGACTTCTGTAACACTTCACTGTGGCTGGGGGCCAGTGGGGCCAGATTGTTGCATTGTAACAATAAGCTGTCAGAGCAGACACAAAACCCCAAGGAAGCATGGCCACAAGTGTGGGTTCTTTGTCTGAGAATACTTCCTAAAAATACCTTAGCCTCAAAAGCTTGTTTTTGAGTTTCCGTTCCCCAAGTGGCTGTTCTCACGCAAGTCTTTATCAGCAGAAGTTGCCCTGTCTGTACTGCCTCTTAAACTGGCTGGCTCTATGCCACAGTCTTCTTTTGTAAATTGGTTTTGGTTTTTAAATCACATTATTTCCTGAGCCCCTCTGTTCTTGGTCAAATCTTAGGCATTTCTGAGTGAATACTTTGGTCTCTGAGTCTGTGTTTTTATTCTGAGGCTACTCAGGAAAGAGGAAGCTTGTAGCTTTAACTGTAATGATTGGGCCCAGCATGTAGCACATGCCGTTAAGCCCAGTACTTGAGAGGCAGAGGCAGGAAGATCTCTCTAGCCACCGTGGTCTACACAGATGAGAGTTCTAGCCTAACCAGGACTACATAGCAAGACCCTGTCTCAAAAACGAAACAGGGCTTGCCATCCATCCATAGCAGATTTAGTTCTCTCACCGACTGGGGACTGAAGTCAGATTGTCAACTCTTGTTCCTCTTTCCTTTCAGGAAAAAATGAACAGGATGCGGCAGCGCATTGCTCAGCGGCTGAAGGAAGCCCAGAATACATGTGCAATGCTGACGACTTTTAATGAGATTGACATGAGGTGGGTTCTCTAGTCCTTCTAGTCTGTGTCTCTTGTAGAACATGTGAACTTACCCTAGTCCTTACCAAATGTTGATTCCAAAAATAGCTTGACCAGGGATAGGTATTACTCTGCTTTGTTCATTGTTGACTTACACAGTATGACCCAATTGTTTAATTCACTAATTTAGTTTCTTAATACTATGGCTGCGTCCTCTGCAACATAAAAAGCATAGCCTTTTGAACTTTCATGCCTTAACTACTATGAACTTTGATAAATTAGCCTAATGTAGTCATTTTTGTTGCTTAGGTTTTTATACTTACTTTTACTTATGTCTGTGTATTGGGGGTTCCTACAGAGTTACAAGTGGTTGGGAGGCCCTTGACATGAGTGCCAGGAATCATACTGGGGTCTTCAGGAAGGGCAGTATGTGCTCATAACTGCTCCAGCCTCTGTTTTGTTTTTGAGGCAGGGTCACAACTATGTAGAGCAGGCTAGCCTTGAACTCTATATGTAGACAGGCTGGCCTTGGACTCACAGAGTTGCCTGCCTATGCCTCCCAAGTATTGGGATTAAAAATGTGTGCCATCATGCCAACCTGTTTGTTTGTATTGTTTGTTGTTTTTGAGACAAGGTCTGTGTTGCCCAGGCTGGGTTTGGACTCTCTTTGTAGCTGAGGATGATGGTGATGGTGCCGCCATGCCCTGCTGATAGTAGTGCTCCACTTCCTGCTACCCCTTGGAATGGGAAAGTCTTCACAACTTGCCTAGAACCAGGACACCACACGCGGCCTCCCTCCCTCCCTCCCTCCCTCCCTCCCTCCCTTCCTCCCTCCCTCCCTCCCTCCCTTCCTTCCTTCCTTTTTTTTTTTTCCGAGACAGGGTTTCTCTGTGTATTCTTAGCTGAGCTGGACTCATTTTGTAGATCAGGCTGGTCTTGAACTCACAGGGATCACCTGCCTCTGCTTCCCAGAGTGCAGGGATTACAGGCGTGTGCCACCGCACCCATCTTCCACTTGGCTTCTTTTTAAGTGACTCTTTTTTTTTTTTTTTCCAGACTTACTTACTTTATCATGTATACAATGTTTTGCCTGCGTGTACACCTGAACGACAGAAGAGAGCACTAGATTTCACTACAGATGGTTATGAGCCACCATGTGGTTGCTGGGAATTGAACTCAGGTCCTCTGGAAGAGCAAGCAGTGCTCTTAACCTCTGAGCCATCTCTCCAGCCCCCTAAGTGACTATTTCTTGTGTATATTCCCAAGCAACTAAGAATCCAGCAGGCACAAGGGCAGAGACTTGCCACCTTTCACTCTACCCAGTTTTGGTTATGGAATTGGAACTAAGTTAAGGTCTTTGTATGTGTGTATGTGTGTATGTATGTATATGTGTACACACACACACACACACACACACACACACACACACACACACACACATACACACACACATATGAGTGTGCAGGTGTGCATGCATGCATATAAAAGCCATAGATCAACTTCAGTTGTTGCTCTTGGGAGTCCTCTACCTGGCCGGTGAGTCAGGTTTCTGCCAGCCTGGAGTTTGTTGAATAGGTTAAGCTGGCCAGCCAGCGAGCCACAGGGATCTGCACGTCTCCTACCTTCCCAACAGTCAGAGTTCAAGTGTTGCCACTAAACCCAAGAATTTTTGTTTGTTTTTATGTGGATCTTGGAGTTCAAACTTAGGTCCTCATGCTTGCTGGGAACTGAGGTATCTTCCCCAGGCTCCAAATAGGTTGAATTCTAAAATATAAACTTCAGTTTATTTCACCTGTTCCTGTAATGAGCTAATTGTTGATTTACTCGTTTTCTTCAAAATTTTGATGTGTGCAAGTATCAGCATTGTGGGGAAGAGAAAATGGTTTTATTTAATAAGTATTTTAAGTGTTTATCATATGCAGATCACTAAAGTGTGAAATTTTGGGGGATATGGAGATGAGTGTAAAGCTCTCTGGAGCTTGCTACCTCATTTTGGTCAACATTAAATAAAATTAAGAAAAGATTAATATGAAGTGGAGAATGGAGTGGTCAGGGCAGCATTGGCAAATGTAGGGCCAGGGAGGGTCTCCAGGAGGAAAGAGTTTGAATGGGCTATCAAAACTGGCAAGCGTTTAAGCCAGCTGTAGTGCTGCACACCCTGTCTCGAAAAACCGAAAAGAAAAAAGTGCAAGAAACAAAAAAGATTATTTCTGCCATGAACAGTCTATGTAGGGAAGAATAATGAAAATGAGATCCATATTTCAGTGAGTTTTGAATGTCAAGGTCAGAATTCATTAAGTCAGAAGATCAAGTCTTGAAAGTATCCCTCCTCCCCCCCTCCTTTTTTTTTAAGTATTGAGTCTCCCCATCTACTTCTTAGTGAGGAAGCTTGCTTGACAGTGTGTGGGAGTCTGGTTAACTTCACTAGATGTCATTGTTCTATTGGGAAGTTTTCTAGAGATTGTCATTTTCTGTACCATCCATAGTAGAGGGAAGGACTTTGCCTTAATGAATCACAAAGGCTGCAGCTTATGTTTCCTGCATTAGAGGCAAATTGTTCACAAATTAAATTGGACTTTGAAATTTTACCCAGTTTCTTAAGACAAAGCATGTAAATATTTATGTCGCTAAAAGATGCAGTTGGCCCAACATCCTTGATTGCAAGTAAGTTTAATGGCTGGATCTCCTTTCAGTAGCTAATCTAGTGTCATTTAGCAGTGGCCTGAGGCCTCTTTGTAGCCAGTAATCTGGTTTAGATCGAGTGCCCTTTGGGTCTTGGGCCTATCAGCTAACTCAGAGGAGCCGAGACTTGCTCCTTCCTTCATTGTCCCAGCTCTGCCTCCAAGGGCAGAGCTCTGAAATAGAAACTCCTTAATGACCAGAAAATGGCATTCAGGCAGGTCTGAGAGCAGAGACACTTACCACGCCTCCTTCCCACTTTTGCAGCCCTCTGTCTTGGGAGCCAGTAATGCCTTTAGGGTGGTAATCCAACACTAAATGAGGTTAGACTCAGGAAAGGAAACATTTTTAAACCCAATCAGTCTCCCTAGGAAATTTTCCTTTTTTCAAAAACAAAAGGTCTGAAGTGGACAATTAAAGTGGACTACATCTTATCTTTCCTGCTAATGTTGAATTAAGCCATTATAGAGGGAAAGGGAGAACTGAGCATTTGGTCCTGAGATAAAGTTAAATTCAAATTTCATCATGGAATGTTATTTCTATAATCATAGAAGTTACGTTCCTTCTGGAAAATGATAGGAGAGATGTTTCTCACTAACTCTTCAGTGTGTGTGTGTGTGTGTGTGTGTGTGTGTGTGTGTGTGTGTGTGTG
>NW_026590909.1:0-1358 GCF_907164565.1 Psammomys obesus | reverse complement strand
TTTGAATTTAACTACAAAACTATAGTAGTAAGTAACAGCATGGTATTCGCAGAGTTAAACACTTTGGTCAATGATGATATTGAAGGCCCAGGCAGAAATCCACATAACTATGGACACCTGATATTTTTAAAATAAGAAATCTTGATGTCCATCCTCTTTATCTTTCTGGATCGGGATCTTCCCCTCTTGATTAGTTTTTTTGGTGTAGAGATTTTAGTAGGTTTATCCTATATTATATGTCTACATGAGTGAGTATATACCATATGCGTCTTTCTGCTTCTGGGATAGCTCACTCAGGATGATCTTTTCCAGATCCCATCATTTGCCTGCAAATTTTATGATTCCCTTGTTTTTCATTGCTGAGTAATATTCCATTGTGTAGATGTACCACAATTTCTGTATCCATTCCTCCACTGAGGGACGTCTGGGCTGTTTCCGCTTCTGGCTATTACAAATAAGGCTGCTACAAATGTGGTTGAGCAAATGTCTTTATTGTGTACTTGAGCCTCTTTTGGATATATATATATATATATATATATATATATATATATATATATATGAATGGTATAGTTGGATCTTGAGTAAGCGCTATTCCTAGTTGTCTGAGGAAGCACCAGATTGTTTCCCAGAGTGGTTGTACAAGTTTACATTCCCACCAGCAGTGGAGGAGGGTTCCCCTTTCTCCACATCCTCTCCAGAATTCTGACACAGAGGACCTCTGAAAGGTTCTGCCCTGCAGACTGTCAATGCAAATGCTGAGACTTATGGGCAACCTTTGGGCAGAGTGCAGGGAATCTTATGAAAGAAGTGGGAAACAGGAAGATCTGGAGAGGACAGGAACTCCACAAGGAGAGCAAAAGAACCAAAAAATCTGAGCACAGGGGTCTTTCCTGAGACTGATACTCCAACCAAGTACCATGCATGGAGATAACCTAAGACCCCTGCACAGATGTAGCCCACGGCAGTTCAGTATCCAAGTGGATTCCACTGTAATAAGAACAAGGACTGTCTCTGATGTGAACTGATTGGCCTGCTCTTTAATTACCTCCCCCTGAGGGGGAAGCAGCCTTACTCAGCCACAGAAGAAGAAAATGCAGCCACTCCTGAGGAGATTAATTGACGAGGATCAGAAGGAAGGAAAAGAAGACCTTTCTTATCAGTGGACTTGGGGAAGTGCATGCATGCAGAGGGTGGATGAAGGAAGGGATTGGGATGGGAGAAGGGAGGGAACCACAGGGGGATACAAAGTGAATAAAGTGTAATTAATAAAGAATTTTAAAAAATGAAAAAAAAATCTTGAAATAAACACTCAGAACAAAAATTCATCTTCAAAATATTGTGGTGCTCAACCTGTATGT
>NW_026590908.1:0-6658 GCF_907164565.1 Psammomys obesus | reverse complement strand
TCTGGGCAGGAATAAACCAAGTGTCACCAGGCATTCTCCAGTCTCCAGGGCCCCAAGTTAGCAAGTACATTACTGTTGGGGTGATTTTAATCACCTAGAGACGTCGTATGTCAGCTTCCCCCGCATTGCTCTTCCATGGTATCCATGTAATGCGTGAGACTGTCACTAGAGTAGAACCTTCCTGATTTACCTGAAAACATGACAACATAAAAACAGCTTTCATTCAACAGGATTCTGGGGTACCAAACTAAGCCTTTATGTGTCTTAGTTGGAGCCTCAAACCATGAGAATTTGGCACCCTTGTCACTTCCTTTCCCAGAGAATGGAATCAAGCCATCCTTAGTGATGGATTTAGAGCAGAATACCTTAGGTGTGGCCTAGTTTTTCACTAATATTTTTTATCTTCTTTATGCAAATACAGAAAAACAAACAAAAACCTACCAACTAATATGAAAGACATTAGCTAAGAAGAGTTAAGAGCGCCAAACAGAAGTGGTTTGGGTTTTTCTCATGCTGCTTAAATGATTCTGTTTGCGATAACTAATGACCCGGAGGTTCCATTTCTGCACTGGTAGATAATCTACCTCAAAATCTGCAGCCATTTTAAAATTGGGTCAAAGAAATTTATTTAAAGCCACCAGAGTTGTCAAAAATAAGCCCCACCAAATCTCATTATTTCTACTCACATTAGGTCAGCTAGTGCAGGGAAATGAAGGGTAGTGACTAGAAATGTCAGTCCAGTCAAAACCATTTGGGAACTCGCCAGGGCAGAGACCAACCCCAGAGAAACCTGGAATCTGATCTCTGTACACAAAGAGAGCTACCATGGGCATGGATACAATGTGAAGATGGGAGGGTGACAGTTTTGATGCTGGTCAAACATAGTAAGAGCGAAATAATTTCAAATGCCCTAGAGAAAGAAACCATCATTTTCTCATGTATTAATTATGAATTAGACACTGTCTATCAATCTTTGTTTCAATTCTTAATGAGTGTTTTTATCTGAGTTCATTTTTATTAAATCTCCCTTGGGAGGAGGATGGTGGATTTACAGAGATTTTACTAGGGGCCATTTATTATGGGCAATTTGCTGTGGCCATAAATTTTGTGGTTGAATGGCAATAATGAATAGAGCAGAGCAAGTGGCAGATAGAGGCTGAGAAACTGGGTTTGAAAAGGCAGGTATATGAAAACAGTGTTTACATTCTGATACAGCCCAAGAGGATACTGCTAAAAACGATCACACTAGCATGCCCTTTGAATGAAACATGCCCCTCAGAAGGGACCATTCAACTCCGTTATTTGTCACTATGATTAAAGTCCCTGTGGCATCCATGATGTGACTTGAAGTCTCAGCAACTCCTGAGGCATAAAGGCTGTGGGATGGAATCCTGATGTGGACACTGAGAGGTCACCAAGAAGGAACAAGAGACTGAAGGTCACAGAGAAGGGAACAAGTGACTTAAAGTGGTTCAGGCTTTTATTTGGCGATGGGGATGGGTGTGACGGGGCCTTCTCTGGAATCAGAGCCACTATCCACTTACAGGTTGGTTTTGTTATACGGCAGAAAGGAGGGGAGGAGGTTGAAAAGTTAATGGGTTTAGCTCATTGCTAGCAGTACTGTTTATGATCCATAAACATTTTTCCTGCTTGGCTATGGCTGGAGTCCAGGGGGCAGGACAGCCGAAAATATAGAAAAGTACATTCATTTACTCCTAGAAACCAAATTACTGCAGTGGCTGAAACTGTCACAGTTCAACCAAAATAGAGCTTTTACAAAATGGTGTGACCTTGGTTAATAAACACCATATGCCTAAGCAGGACTCGGGGATAATGACTGAACCTTACACCTTTCCCAGCCCAGAGGAAAGGGTATACTTTCCACACCTTTCTGGAGCCACTCATCCTGGCCCCGACTTTAAACAGGCAGGCATCAACTTCTTTTTTATTCAAGCCACTGTTAATATGGATTTCTGATGCTGTGACAGGACTTGTGTCTCAATTAGCACCACAGGTAACTAAACTGAATAAGTCAAGGGTCTACTGTCATCATTTTTGGGCTGGTCAGACTCTGTACTCCTGTGACAAGATACCTGACACCTGGGGTGGGGCTTATTTGGGTTTCCTGGATTTTGGCTGTATTGATTTGGAGCCCATGGTGAGACAGAAGGTCATGGTGCTGGAAGCATGAGGCAAAGGCTACATCACGTCAAGATTAAGGCAAGGTATGTCCTTCAAAGGTTTGCGCTCTTTCAGTGCCTCACTTCCTCCATTCAACCCTCCCCCGTCCCCAATTCTTGCCGCTTACCAATAGGTCTACCAAGAATAGTCTATCAATAGACTATTGGGTAGACTTTGAATCCACCACAGAAGGAAACTATGGATTAAATCAAAGAACGCGTGATCTAATGGGTGTGGAATCACCTACACTTTACTTGTCTCAACCCAATCAGGTTAGCTGGTAGGATTAACCCTCTAGATGTCAAAATGGCTTGGCATGTAAAGGTGCTTGCTACCAAGCGTGATTTCTTGAGTTTGATTTCCAGGACCAACATGGTGGAGGAGAGAGCAGATTCCTACAAAATGACCTCTACAGACCTCTACATGCTTCCCTTGAACTCATGCAATCCTCCTGCCTCTACTTCCTAAGTGCTGAGATTATGAGTACAAGCCACCACACCTAGCTCAAGTCTGGCCCTTCCTAATGGGCTCAGGATATTCCTGACCTTTACAGAGCCAAGGATAAAGACACAGAGGTATGATACATATTTAAAAGGCATAAGTCAGGCCAACAGACAATTAAATACCATATGCTTATCTTTACTGTCTTGTTCAATTATACTTTCAAATGGCGAAGGCGAAAACACATGTCAAGCTATAACTTTTATATGAGTAAAGATCATTACAGGTCCTAGGCAGTAGAATTTAATGATGACCGAGCACATCCAGGTGTTGTCTTGATGAACTAGCAATGTCTGAACAACTAGTCAAGTCCAAGTGTACATAATTAATGAGTCATTATATATTTATCTCAGACATAGGTGTTTCTTTTTTATCACTGCAGCAAAATCCAGTAATTATGTTACTGAGATTTTTAGAAATTTGATACGAATGTTCTACAGCAGGGATTGGTAAGCTATAGCCTGTTTTTGTAAATAAAGTTTTATTAGCACACAACCGTGCTAATTCTTTTATATACTGCTAGGATGGATTTGTCTAGCATACATAAAACTCTGGGTTCCATCCCACTGGGTGTGGTGGCACACACCTATAGTCTTAGTACTCAGGAGGTGGAGGCAGGAAAATTCAAGATTATCCTCAGTTATGTAGTGAATCCAAGCCCAGGGTGGGACACACGAGCCCCGTCTCAAGGACTAAAAAGATAAAAACATTTTAACCCATGAATAATGCATATCAACGTTGATTTTATAACACTAAATTTTATTTAATTAAAGTTTGTTTCTTGCCATGAATTTCTATAAAAATAAAATGGCACCCAAGCAATTGGCAGTGTGCAGGTTTCCATGCATATTCTGTCTAGACCAATAGATGGCTGGATTTGAGAGCAGCATTGTTGGATATATCCACATGTTCTTCAACAATCATGTGCAATTGCTGTGGATGTCATATTGCCCAGGAAACCAGGGCACTAGAATTTGAAGAGAAGTGTGAAGACAACTGCTTGACAGGGCTGGGAGATGCAGTCTTGTCACACAAAGAACACCGTTTCCATCGTACCAGCCAGGAAGCTGTGTGTTTCCCTCGATTGAGCTCTCTCAGCATTCAGAGTCTCCCCGATCACTAAGCATCATCTGCCTTCAGTGTGACCAGGGCAGGGAAGCTCTCAGTGTGTGTCAAAAACGCAGAGAAAGAAATGTGGAAGGGGTTCAGTAGAGTCTGGCTAGTGTTAGCAAGAATGCTTAGGGTGTGGCCTGTCTGTTGTCAGTGTTGAGCACTTGACCCCAAATGATAGATGTCTTTTGTTTGTAATGAAGTATGTGTGTATGTTGAAGGTGGGGCAGAGAGAGGGAGAGGGAGGGTGTTTTCTCTAAGCAAGGGGCCCAGAGCAGAGTGTGAGGATAGACATTTCTGCATCAGCTTTCCAGAGACCCCCTCAATGACCTCTCTTACATCCCATTGGCCATGGCTGTATTTTTGGTTATTTGGCCATAATGGAGCCTGGATACATTGTCAACTCCGGGAACACCAGGAAGAAGGATGAGTGACTCTCAGATAGGGCTATAGTAGTCTTGGCCACACAGCCTTCTCTTCCTAACTCTCCTTTCTTAGCCTTGACCTTCCCAGCATCCTTTTGCTCCCCTGTCTAGGTCTTTCTTGCCATGCTCCATCTTGAGCCTCCATTTCTCTCTGCCACTCTCAGCCAGAGATGTCATGCCCTATACAGAAACTGGCAGTGGGGAGCCCAAATGACTCCTCTAAGGTTCCCAAGCCATGCTTCCAGGACCACAGTATTGTCCTACAGGGATCATGCAAACGACGTGGTGGAGAGCACTCAGTGTCACCTGCTGCCCTGTTCCTCCTCCCCCAAGGGGGGCAGGGGCCATGTCACTAACTGGCTGTTGCCTGCTGTCCCTTGAAGGGCTGTCAGGATGCATGTGCACTCGTGTGTTTAAGAACACAGTATGCATGTTTGCATGTGTGAACCTGTGCGTGCAAGTGCCCACAGATAATTCCCCTACGGTAGATGCCATAAAGGCTAAGAGATCCGTGACATCCCTTTAGTCTAACAGTCACAACTGGCGTCAGTAGTGAATGTGAGCATGTTTTTGTTTGGATCCCAAGTGTGGGATGTGGAAATGTTTTTGGTATATCCCTCCCCCTCGGAAAACAGCCCCCGTGTAAAGGTGCACGATGTTTGTCAGCGGGAAGCTGTCTCATGCGAGGGACGTTGCTCTTGTATTTGCTGGATTGTCGCTTTGCTGTCTAGCTAGACTTCTGGAATATGGATGACTGAGATTAGCATTGCCACCCGCCCCCAATTCAACACCCCTAACCAGCAGAAAGTAGCCAGAGAAGTCTGCGTCCCTTGTCCCTACTAACCTGGTTTTTCTCCTAACTAGTGTCAGGGGATTGGGAGGGAAGTAGAGGCATTGAAGAACTCTTAATAAAATAGGTTTAAAAAAAAAATCTAAGCTTACAGAGGTCCATGTATGATTGCCTGTGAGTCCCCAGTGGGCACATCTTAAATTTTTGTGTGTTTATTTTTCTGGAAGTGAAGCCATGTTTCCCCCAGATTTTCCAAGTTGTGAGCAGTTTGGGACTGCCATAGGTAGGATAATGGCTCCTTGTATCCTAACCACCAGGATCTGAGGCTGTCTGGTGTTGTGTGGACAGTAAATGGAATGAAGGTTGTGACTCAGTTGGCCTTGAGATGGTACGTAGCACAGCACAGCTTGGAAACAGACAGGACCACTTTAGCTGCAGTGGCTATTTCCTGAGCTGTGCCCTGCTTCACCCCGGAGAGCCCAGCTCTGAGCTTCTCTTACTATTAATATCAAAGGAGACTCCTCCATCTACTCCTGGCCCATGCTTTAGCCCTGACTGTCTGCTGTGGTCCATAGATCTCCTGATGTCTAGGTGATGCAATGGACAAGGTCCTCTGCATCACATCCATCCAGCATGGTCTCCCCACAGAGCTGAGCCCTGAGCCTTCTGGATACCCTGCCTGTGCTTTCCACCCTGAGTCTCCTGCCCAAAGGGGCAAATTTACTTCTAGGACATATGCTGGCCTCTTACCCTGCAGGCTAGCCAAAGTGAGATAAGGAAAGTAGGCAAGAGGGTAGAGTGGTCAGAGGCCCCACATGTATGCACAGGTCCCTTATAATGGAAAGAGAAGAGAACAGCTTTGTAAGTCCTGCATCTCTTCTACTTGCCCTGAGTCCTAAAACTGTCAGCAGTGGGCCTGTGTGATTTTTAGAAAATAAAATTTTAAGCAAATGGTGGCATTTCAGGGAGTCCATGATCCTACTCTGCAGGGTCAATTAGAAAGTTTTCTTAAGAGGGGCATTGGAGGTGGGCTTAGACTGATGGATAGGGGTTGGAATAAGATCCTACAGGAGAGAGAATGGTGTGAACAGAGCTGTAGAGGTGAGAGGCAGTCGTGGATGGAGATCAGCTTGACTCTGAGTCTCCACAGCATGGGGCCAGATCGTGAGGCTTGAATTCTTGGTGAAGGTGTTGTTGGCTTGGAGTCTCCAGAGTCATGAGCAGGGAGGCTGGAGGGGAGAATAGCTTCTTAGGAAGACTGTTGTGTAGAAGCATGAGGAATAAACTGTAAGAGAGGTTTCCATGTGGAGCCCCAGGTTTGTCCTGATGGGAAGCAGAAGTAGAGTAAATTCTGTTCTCATGGATGTCTGCCTAGACTTGGGGATGCTTTACATGCAGCAGACTGTAAGTAGAAGAGAGAGGCCGGGCTGGAGAGATGGCTTAGAGGTTAAGAACACTGGCTGGTCTTCCTAAAGGTCCTGAGTTCAATTCCCAGCAACCACATGGTGGCTCCCAATCATCTATAGTGAGATCTGGTGCGCAGGCACACATGCAGGCAGAATGCTGTATAAATAATAAATAAATAAATCTTAAAAAGAAGAAGAAAGAAGAAGAAGAAGAAGAAGAAGAAGAAGAAGAAGAAGAAGAAGAA
>NW_026590907.1:0-5080 GCF_907164565.1 Psammomys obesus | reverse complement strand
AAGAAGAAGAAGAAGAAGAAGAAGAAGAAGAAGAAGAAGAAGAAGAAGAAGAAGAAGAAGAACAGAGCCCTGTGTTTCTAGGCCACCGTTGGCCAAGCTGTCCTAACTAAAGGAGGGGGCTCTCACGTATCTGAGAGGCAGATAGGTGGAGGGCAGAGAGCCCCACAAGAGCCATCAGTAGGCAAGAGCCTAGTTAGTGGTCATCAACCAAGGGCTGGTAACACGTGCGCGCCAAGGCTCTAAAAAAGCCCAGCGTGCCACCATGGCTCTCTGCCTCTCCTGGCAGACACGTGTGGTCTACTGAGGAGGGGTGGGGAGACTGGTAGGCACAGAGGTCCCCTTCCTGCCTCCCAGAATCTGCCAGGGCTCAGTCAACTGTGAGCCCCTGTAAGTCTGGCCTGAAGCCCTGGTGTTGTCATGTCCTTGGACAGTCCCAGGGAAGATTCAGCTCCAGGAACGTTCAGTAGTGTTGCCGGGAACATCCTTAGTCTCTTAGTTTACTCAGAGGCACAGAGAGCCATCCTGGCACTCGGGGCTTCTTTGGAGCATTGGTGCCAGCCCTTGGTTGATGCTCTCTAGGCTCTTGTGGGGCTTTCTGTCCTCCATCTGTCTGCCTCTCAGACCTGAGAGCCCCCTTCCTTGGTTAGGACAGCTTGGCCAGTGGCAGCTTGGAAATACAGGGCTCTCTCTGCAGTCTGCTGACTCAGTCTCAGACAAACTTTTGGTTACTCTCTCTGCACCTAGATCCTCTTATATTCAAACCCATTGATGAGAATCTCAGCTCAGCATTCCCAGCAGAAGTTCTGATTGGACCAATTCACACTAACCTGTCTGGACATCTGTCACCACAGTCCATGGAGGAAAACCTATCACAACAAAGGGATAGGCTAACCATTCGTTTGTGAAAAGCAATACATGGCCAGGCAGTGGTGGTGCACTCCTTTAGTCCCAGCACTTGGGAGGCAGAGGAGGACAAATCTCTGAGTTCGAGGCCAGCCAGGGCTGTATACAGAGACTCTGACCTAAAAAAAGGAACACGTGCTGTCATAGACATGATAGTTTCAAATTCTTATTTGAAAACAGGTAAGAAGCTGCACCTAGCCTGCAGGGGAAATATTTGCATCTAGCCCTGTGTTTACATCTGAGTGCCTGGTGGTCAAAGCAACTCATAGAACCCTCACTGGCTGAGGGATGCAGATTCATGGGAAGGGATTCTGCACGCGACTCAGGTGCACAGCAAAATGACATCACAGTTGTTGGTTTTCATGCAAGTTGCCGTAATTGTCTCCTGGGCCCTATAAAATTTCCTTGTGGGAGTGACGGTTTCATGGTCCACATCCGGCTTTGCAGATTTACTCTCCGGCTGCTGGTTGAATCAGCGAACTGCTGGATCCCTCTCAGCTTCTTCCATCATGGAAGTTGCCGTTTCATTGCTGGACTCGAGGATAAGACCAGGTATGGAAGAGTCATACCACCAGCCAGAGCCAGTGCAGGAGCCTGCACCGATTCTGCGCACATCGAGAGACCCGGTGGCCTGCCACAGAGAGCCCTGCCAAATTGGATTAGCCAGCCCAGCGTCTGGCCTAAAGCCTGAGAGATGGACACAGCACTTATTAAATGATCCTCAGGCAGGGATGTTTCAAGTACTTAATCAGCTCTTCATTTCCCTCCTCTAGAGAACAAGGAGGCCTCAGAGCCACCCACAGTGAGAAATTACCAATCCCAGCAGGGTTGCTGTCAGCCATTTTCACTGCAGAACGTGCGGGGGGGGGGGGGGGGGGGGGGGGGGGGGGGGCGGAGGGGGGGGGGGGGGGGGGGGGGGGGGGGGGGGGGGGGGAGGCCCAAGGAAGACCAGACAGGATGCCCCTCCACGAACAGGGTGGGAGGGGGATGAGGATGGGACAATCGCTTAAGCTGGATGCAGAAGGTGAGCCCTGACTTGCCAGAGTGCTCACTGTGGAGAGCTGTTCCCTTTCTGGGGCCTCCCTACGGTGCTCTCTGGGCTCTGCAGAGCTGAAAACAGTCTCCTAGGACGCTGAAGCAGAGCAGTTCTTCCCCAGGGCCTCCCTTTTGAGTGGCAGGAGCAGGCCTCCCTAGCCTCCTCTGTCTGTGACCACCTGAGAGGGAACTCTACTTTGTGTGTGCACATAGGTGTGCCTGTGTGCATAAGTGTGTGTGTGTGTGTGTGTGTGTGTGTGTTTAAATTGTTCAGTCTCTAGGAAAGGTTACCCTCCAAACGCCTGTCTCAGCCTCCAAAATCAGGTGTTTTAAAACCAGGCATGTGCCACCATGTCTTTCTCCATGGCTTTAGGAAACCTCCCCACCTCTGTCTTCCGCCTCCAGTGTGGAGATAGACACCCACCCTTCTATCCTCACCATCCCCTGCTCCTCTTTCCTTCCTAGAGAAACTTAAATTTGAGAGCCAAAGGACTTTGGAGGAGCTTCTCTTTGGCCTCTTTGGGGGTGTCCCTCTCTCTGTCCTTGGATTTGGATTTGGATGAGCTTGGCTGCTATCCTTCTGCTCCCCACTGGACTTGATCAAGGATGATGTCCTTGGTAAGGTCCCTTTTCCCTCTGTGGGACCATTCAAGTGTCTGTAGCTCTCAAAGAGCAGGCTTAGCAAGATCTCCTCCACAGCACCGCCTTAAGACAGAAGCAGGACAACAGGACAGAGAGTGAGGTGTCAAAAGCTTTGCATAAAACCGTACAAGACATGCAAAATCATCATGTGACTCCTCTCCAGGCCTACTAAAACTGGCCATTGGCTCGGGCCAGAGAAGAGGAACTCCAGTGTCTGAGGGTGCCCTGTGGCTTACTGAAGCACTAAAGACCAGACCCCAGGGTGGAGTTTTAACATGCTGATGAGACAGAGAGTGTGCGAGGCTAGTTAATGTTTTTAAATGTGTATGAGTATTTTGCCTGCGTGCACGCACTGCCCTCAGAGGCCTGAGGAGGGTGTCAGGTCCCCTGGAACTGGAGTTGCAGAGCGTCTCGAGCTACCACGTGGACAGTGCAAGAAGTACGTGCAGAGTGCACGTCACGGACCAACAGGCATGGAAAAGCCTGCCTTGTGCCAATGGCTCAACTAAGCTTACATAAGTCTCCAGTCTTTGCACAGGGTGTGGGCGCCATTTAGGTTCTCGATTTCTCCCTGTTCCCTTTCTTGATAAGCTTTCCTTGCTCCTGCTCTGCAGATCTTGTTCCAGGACGCACTCACCAGAGCCCTTCTGGAGTGCCACCCCAACCCCCCATCAGCTGATGTGACTATGTTCCAACAGAAACAGCAGAGCTGTGGGGATGGAAACCCAAAGGAGCTAACCTGCAGACTTCTCAGATTTGGCCTCCCAGAGCTGCAGAGGTGGCTCGGTAGCACAGAGCTTGTCTAAGGTGTGACAGGCCCCGGGGTTCTATCCTTACCTCAGCAGAGGGGGGGGGCGTCGGCTGATGAGGTGCTGAGCTTGGCTTCCCAATCCTTCGGACTCCACAGGAAAAGGAATGAATGAGGAGAAAAGGGAGGTGAGGAAGGTGGGGTCCCCAGGAGCTGCAGCTTCTCTCCTTCTTGCACAGGAGAGGTAAGCCCCTGGCTCCTGTCCCTTCTTGGTAGGAGCCAGTTTCTTACCTGATTTATTTGCCACCATGGTGCTTTCCTCATCTTTCTGATTAATAGTTTGGTTGGGGTTTCTGGGAAATTTACATCCAATGGTTACCATAGCAACCGGCTCTTTTGCACAAGATCCTATAGCAAATGCATTTGGGGCCCTCTGAAGGAGCTGGATTTACAAGGACCTTGGCTTCCGCCAGAGCAGAGTGGGCAGGTACACAGCCCAATGATACAGGAAGAGTTATGAGCAGTTGGGCCCTACTCTAGCCATCCTATAAATTGAGAAGGACAATTTTAGTGTCTGCTCTTCTGCCTTTCTTTGTCTTTCACTGGACCCCTCCCTGTCCATCAGCATTCTCTCCAGAAAGATAGTTTCCCACGGGGCTAAGGGAACAGACAGAATCTGTGGCAGGTAGAATGAGCTGAAGCTGCACCTGGCAGCCCTTGGAGCTTAGCTTCCTGTCACTGTGTGTGTGCAGTTTTTTGGGGCCTTTCGGTGGGTGGCCTAAAAGGAGAATGTACAGTGGGTAGGGTGGGGTGGCCATGTGTGGGGCCTCTGGGTTGCTTTCAGCCCTGGGAAGGGGCAGTGGAATTGAACCTTCTTGTGACACCAGCTCCTGAAGCCCTTCCTTAAGCCGAATATCAGATTCAGGCATTTTTAGCTCTCATTTGTCCTCATAAACACAATGTTAAGTGCAGTGCTGCCTGGCCACAGATGAATGTATGAGTCACTCAAGGTTTTGTTAACCCTGTCTGTGTCTTCTACTATCATGGTCAAATAACTCCTGAACTGGGAATGGAAAAAAAAAGTCATTGCCTATAAAACCCTACCCTACACCCTAGAGTCAACCATAATGAAAGGCGATACTTACAAGCCATTTACATGTAGAAACAATGTGTTGTGTAGTACAGGAGATAGTTCTCCTGAAAGCGGCCCCTTAGCCTCTCTGCTTCCTTATCCGTGCAGTGGGATGGCCAACTGGCTTCAATCCCAAGGCTGACTGATAGGAACAGGCCAGGCTGAAAGATGTTTGTGGTAATTGATTAGCAATGTCTGCCCTGAATAGCTCATGGGAAGAGGGACACACATATCATACATCTGCTGTCCTTGGACGAGATGGCTCTAGATCAGGAGACTAGATTCTAGGTCATCTCAGACATTCCTTGTCTTTAGTCTTCTAGGCCTTTTATTACCCTCAAGCTTGTAAAGTCCTGAGGACGCTGGGACTTTGTCACTTCACACCTCATTACATCTCCTGTTCTGAATAAATTGGTTTGTGTGAATGACCTCAGAACTGCCTAGAAGCAGAGAAATGTGTGGTCTGGCTTGTAAGTGACACTGATTAGTGGAAGAACAAAGGATGGAGGTTCTGGGGAGTGCCTGGCCTGCAGCAGCTTGCAGTAGAGTATAGACATATGAGAGGATATTGAAGTGTGTGTGTGTGTGTGTGTGTGTGTGTGTGTGTGTGTGTGTGTGTG
>NW_026590906.1:0-19197 GCF_907164565.1 Psammomys obesus | reverse complement strand
GTGTGTGTGTGTGTGTGTGTGTGTGTGTGTGTGTGTGTGTGTGTGTGCGCGCGCCTGGAATCAGTTCTGGGGCTTCACATTTCATAAGCGAGCATATTACCACTGGCTCGATTCCTGAGCTGGCCCATTAAAAAACAAACACACAAACGAACAACTTACTATTTTGAGGCAAGGCCTCACTAAGCTGCCCTGGTCCACTTTTGATCTTTCCCTATAGCCCAGGCAGCCCTTGAATGTATGGTCCCTTCTGCTGCAGTCTCCTGAGTAGCTGGCATTACAGGCTTGTACCATGAGCCCCAGCTTGTGGATGGGCAGATGCAAAAGTGGGTGGAAATGGTCCTGTGGGTTTATTCTGGGCACTCAGCTGTGCCCCAGCCGGAGAGCTCTCTTATGGAAGCCAGAAGCTGTACTCCTTAAAGAAGAAAGATCCAGCCGGGTCAAAAGATCCAGCGGGTCAAATGCCCTCTACTGTTTTCCAAGTGGGTCAAATGCCCTCTACTGTTTTCCAAGTGCCCCTATTTCTGTGGCCCTGGTTATACTGTTCTGCCTTAAGCTGTACACGTCTCCTTAGACCACCTGCTTAGAGCACCAGAGGCCACACACTTTGCCTTTCGGCGGACTTCTAGCTGTGCTTCAAGTTCCGGCCTCAAAGAGACCTGCACCCCCTACCTACTCCTCTCTGGTTTGCTTGTTCTGGGTGACCTGGGCACAGCAGAGTGAAGCATCTTTGAACATACTCAGATGAAGGAAAACAAATGCAGCTCAGATCCTGGAGGGGAGCAGGAAACCCAAATTGTGCCTGAACCCTCCCACATAGATCCGGGCTCAAGTAGGGCTACTCCAGGGCAGCGTGGGGTGAAGTCCTGAGCCAAGGTGTGCCTCAGACCCATGGGAATGGCAAAGCCTTCCCTGAGTGAGGTTCAGATGGATGGAAAGGCTTCCCCTGGTCTGAGTGGGAATGTTGACAGTGTGCGCACCGATTATCAACCACACTTCCTGCTCCCTGATGACAGCAGCCTGGGACTGGGCCCCTGGGCCTGGGCCCCTGGGCCCCCTACAGAGATTAGCTAAATCTGCCTCCTTCTTCAGCTGAAAGCCTTAAACCTGCCACCTTGGTTCAGATGTGTAAAATAAATGTGCCGAGTTTCCAGTTTGCTGATGTGGTTGGTGTCCTCCATCAGAGCCAGCACGGCTCACCCTATCCCATCTTTCGTGTGTATGTTCTCTGGGTCTGTTCTTTCTTCAGCTCCTCATCGCTGCCCCACTTGGGTTTCCAGGACCTATGTAGGACGATGCAGGCAGAGGATGGGTTTCTAGGTCTCAGGTCTTTTAAGGGAGGCTGGGCTGGTGTGTGTGTGTGTGTGTGTGTGTGTGTGTGTGTGTGTGTCCAGGAGGGCTCTGTGCCTGAGCTGGACTTCAGGGAGGGCTCCTATTTAATACGATAGGATTAGCCTAAAGGAATTGAGAATTCAGAGGCACGCTGACCACATCCAAGAGAACATTTTCACAAGAATGATACTCGCATTCTTTTGTTGCTGAGGCACCTTCTTTCAGCACACTGTGTTAATATGCTTTAAAAAGAAATGCCTTAGTTATCCTGAATTCGGCAGTTTTATCGAATTGCCTTCTTCATGGATATGAATAGTTAGCATTTGATCAATCTGAAGATTTAAAGCCCTTACAGTGCTGACCCTTGTTTCTTCAGAGTCACTTGTTAGTCCTCTAGACACCCCAGAACTGGAACTGGAATTGCCTCAGGCTTCTCTCAGCCTGTGCTGGGGTCCCCTTGCCAAAGTGTATGCCTGTATGAATTCCCATATAGGTCCTATATATTTTGGGGGCAAGTTGCTTAAACTGTGTTCCTGGCCTTTGTTTCCCCATCTGCTTTTCTGCAAAATGGTGGAAACGACTCTACCTCGCAGGTTTTCTTTCTTTCTTTCTTACACTTATTTATGTGTGTGAATGGGGGTGCACAGTGCACACACGGAGGTCAGAGCACAGCCTGCAGGAGATAATTGCCTCCTTCAACCACGTGAGTTTCAGGGTTTGAGCTCAGATCATCTGGCCAGATGTTGAGCGCTGTTACCGTTGAGCTGTGTGGACAGCGCCCTGGCAGAGTTTCAGAGATGAAGGGAAGTAGGTGAGGTAGCTAATCGTACTTTCATGGTGTGCAATAGGTACCCGGTAATTAGCAGTGGTTATGATTTATTTATTTATTTATTTATTTATCTATCTATCTATTTATTTATTTATTTATTTATTTATTTATTTATTTATTTATTTATTTATTGAGACAGGGCGTTTTGTATCCTGGGCTTGCCTCAAACCTCACCTTGAAGCAGACGATGACGTTGAACTCCTGATCCTCCTGCTTCCACCCCTGAGTGCTGAAGCTACAGGTGCACGTCACCGCCCCCCCCCCCAAGCTCAACAATTAAAACTGGTTTATCTGAGTCCTCGTGGGTTTCTGTAGGTCTGAATCAGAGTCCTCTAGGTTAATCATCTATTACCGTGTAACAAATTGCTCTAAACTCAGTGGCTTAAATTAACAAGCCATTATTTGCTCCAAGGGGCTGTAGGTTGGTTGTTGGGGTTTGGCCTCCGAGGGCAAGTCTGTGGACTCATCTGCTATCGCTTGTGCTTCCTGTGGTGAGCTGTTAATCTGCGGTAGATTGGCTTTCCTGAATTTGGCTGAGCTCACACACATGTTTAGGGCTTGGGCTGTGACAGCTCTGCTGACTCATTGACTTGCCAGCTGTTCAGCCTGGGTTTATTCTTGGGGCCGAGACAAGGTTCCCAAGAAAGGGAATGGCAGGGTGCAAGGCCAGCTATGTTAGGGCTCAGAGCTAGCGCAGTGTCATCTCTGGCACATTCTACTGGCCAAAGCTAACCGTACAGCCAGGGACGTGGAAATGGACTCCACTCTTGGTAGGAAGAGCTTGCCATGAAGCCCTCAGGAAAGAAGTACAGATAAAGGGAGGGACGCACCTGAAGTCATTTTTGCAAACCATCTACACCAAGTCTCTCTCTATAAATGCAAAATAGCACAGTGAGTTTATTTCCTGGGTGACACAGTGAGGAACTAGAGAGAAATCTCTTTCTTCCATTTGGTGGTTCAAGTCTATTCTTAGATCTAGTCTAATAAAATGAATTTCACACTTGGGTTATTCATCCACTAACAAACACGCTGTTCTTATCGATGCCTGGAATAAACTCCGAGGCAGCCTGGATTTCAAGTTCCGTTACCTTCAAGTACAATAATTGTTAATTACTGCTTTATTTGGTTCGGTTGTGTTTGCCAATAGTCAATTACGTATGTTAGCTTTTCCTGTGATCACTGGGGCTTATCCAATATTGAAGGTCTGGTCTAGGTTTTGTCTTTTCCAAGGCAGTTAAAGAAAACTCTTGTTCATGAGTTTATTGAATATTAGCCTTTATCAGCTTATTCCAAAGGCTCCTTATTCACTTCTGCAAATGCAGTGCTCAGGCTGAGCTCTTAGAATTGAACTACAGGCTAAAGATAAGCCACCTTTGCCTGGTCTGACTAAACCCTGGAATGTGGACTAGAGGAAGAGAGTGGATTGTGAGCTCGTTGTGGTTGAGCATGGAAGACAACAGCCTCTGCATCTTCTTCAAGGCCTGCCGTTACACCACTGATTCCTTCCTGGCTCCTGGCTTCCGAATCTTGGCTTTCAAGTCCATGAGCAGCTTGGACCATAATCCAGTAATGGTGCTTGTTATCACTTCTAGTATTGACCGCTTGCTTCTCCTCCCGTTCTGTCAGTAGATCCACCCTGATGTATGACATCATGCTACCACGTCTTTCACAGCCCTTTGCCTCTCCTAGGCCACCTAATTTATGCCTCTCTGCAAGTTCCAGGCCAGCCAAAGCTATATAGTAAGATCTCTTCTAAGCCTGGCATAGCTGTGATCCCAGCACTCAGGGAGGCAGGTGGCCAGATCTCTGTGAGTTCCAGGCTAGGTGGCCGACAAAGTGAGTCCAGCAGAGCCACGGCTACACAGAGAAACCTGTCTTGAAAAACAAAAAAAGAAACCCAAAACAAAACAACAACAAGAAAAAAAAAACACAAACAAAAAAAAATCTTGTCTCAAGAGAAGGGGAAGGCACTCAAAAGTAAGACAAAGTCAAATGAGGTGAAGGGTCTGTGCTTCCCAAAGAGGAGTAAAGAAAAGTAAGAGATACCTGTCGTTCTGCATCCTGCAGGAGGCCGGGCTTTATCGGGTACTCTCTCAGGAAGCTAGGGGCCTGGGGTGGGGGAGCCTCAAGCATGAAGTCCGGAGTGCATGCTCAGGGTAGAGAAGGGTGAAGCCATGAGACAAAGCAGCTCAGTGCTTTGAAAGCCGAGCCAGGTGGCAACAAGGGGCCAGCCTGACTTGGGCGAGTCACTGGCTGCTTTGTGAGCAGCTGGTAACCGAGGCTCCCTCACAGCTTTGAAATCAAGACAGGCAGAGGTTCGGGTGGACAAAATGGCTCCTTCAAGAACAGCCAGCACTCCCGCAGACATGCACTATGGTGGGCAGAGTTGTGTTGCAAGATGGCAGCAGTGGTCCATGCTGACAGGCTGGTGAAGGAAGAAAGCTCAAGGTGGCCATCAGCATGTGGCTGATTGACTGACAGCCAAGCCCAGGGAACCATCAATGAATTCTTTGGGGAGAAGGGGAGCTTGTTCTTCCCAAGAAGAAATGATGAGTCTCAGCGGGTCATGGTGAAATAGATGATCCTGGCCCCGTTATTTTGTACGAAACAGGGACTTATAAACCTTGGGCAATGGGAGGGGTTTTGAGGGTGAATGTGTTCACTGGGGCTACAGTGCCAGGGATGCTTTATTTACATACAGTAACACAGTCCTATCATAGGAGGGGGAAAGCAGTATTTAGTTATCCTATGAGCCAGGGAAGAGCTACAGGTACAATTAAAGGTCATTGGTTGAAAGCCAAGACACCAAGACATCTCATTAGCATAGGGTGAGTTGCTTGCTGAACAGTTTCTTATCAGGAAAGGGTTGGGCTTGTGATCTTTCTGAGGGCTCTCTTTGGAAGATCTGGGGTTCACCAGATCAGGCAGAGAGGAAACCCAGCTGAGAAAGGGTGTTTGTTATCTTATACCGAGCTCAGAGGCTATCCGAAAATGCCATAAAACAGCAGGGTCCCACACATACCCGTTGAAATGGGAAGACGGTGTGTGTGTGTGTGTGTGTGTGTGTGTGTGTGTGTGTGTGTGTGTGAGTATAACAGAGAATTTCTCATCTCAGATAAACTTAACTTGAGAAGCTCGATTGCTAGACAGTGAATGGTCACCAGAGTCACTCCAAGCAAGTAGCTTCTGGGTCTTTGTCTCACAAACTTGAAGAATGAATTATATAGACAAATAAAGGGTGAGTTTTGGAAGGAGTTTTATTATAGGTGAGAGTTTGAGAGAAAGGGAGAAGCATGGTTCCCGTAGAACAACTGTGGGTCCCAAGGAAGGGCCACCAAGAGTCCTGTTTTAAGGTATCAGTAAGGCTCTACTGAGTGGAAGCATAGGGGGCCGAGTTGTTCCCACACAAGATAGTCACACTTTCAATCCTGGCGTTGGGACTAGAGTTTGGGACACAACTTTAGGGGCCAATGAAGTATGCAATGAAGTATTTGATCATACATAACCTCTAGGCTGTGCTCATTATGTTGTATAAAAGGAGAAAAAAAAACAGGAAACTAGAATGTTTCCTCAAATATCCTTCCTCATTTGTTAGATGGGATAAGTGGGGCGGCTCTAGAAGTGCCTTGGATGGAACTACAACCTTATCATAAAGTGAAATTGGGAGTTGTTCGAGTTATACAGGGAATTTTAGACATCCCTTCCTTCTGAATTGGGTCCCTAGCGGGATTCCTAGAAAACTGAAGGTGTGCAGATAGAGAGGGAGAAAGGCCTTAAGTGGTTGTTAACTGTGCTGGAATTCATGTCCTCTGCTGGACAGAGAGGTCAACTGAATCCCTTTCTCTACACACCCCAGGACTTCCCCTGCCTTTCTGGGCTGCCTTAATCTGACCACGGGGAGTGCGCATCAAGGGCCTACAGGCACACAACTCCCAACCACCCCTGTGACTTCTGCTTTGCTCTTTGCCCACTGTTGATGTGGCCTACTCAGCTATGGTCTGCCCAGTTTCCCTCCATCCATCTGTCCATTCCCAGTCCCCAACCTTCTTCTCCAAAGATGTGTTTATTTGTAGTTACGTGCGTGAGTGTTTTGCCTACACATGTGTATGTGCACTGCGTGTGTATCTGGTGACTTCGGAAGCCAGAAGAGGATGCTGGATCCCCCGGAACTGGAGTTACAGGTGGTTGTGGGCCACCATGTGGGTGCTGGGAACCACACACAGGTCTCTGCAGGAGCAGCAAGTGATCTAATGCTGGGTTGTCTTTCCAGCATCCCTCTCCCATCCTGTTCCTTTGACTGTGCAGCTGGACCTGACTCTCCAGCGTTTGCTTTCAAGCCTGTGACACTTAAAGCTTGTCTTCTTCACGCCTCTCCCATTTTGTGCCTTACCAAAACAGACTCCATTTATGTTTATATCGTTCTACTGAAACCTCTTGAACTTTATCGGTGTCTCTCAACACTTCTAACATACATGTTTATTTTTTACCGTTATGTCTAATCTGAGAGTTAATAGCACCTAAGATTGGAATAAAACGGTCATGTTTGGGGTTAACAAGGAAAGCAAGAATATCAGGTAAACTGCTGCCATTGAAAAAGCCATATGGGATAAATTTAGTGTTATTCAATAAGTTCTGACAGTATGATAGGACATGATCATGTTTAGCTATGTTTCTGACTTTGTGTCTTCAAAACAAAAGTACTGATGGTTCCAGGAGCTACAGGTCAGGTGGTAACCAAGAGAGCCACAGGCTCCTGCCTTCCTCAAGCACTCATTCCAACCATAGAGATGGAGTTAGCAACCCAGCTAAATAATGTGTCAATTCTGTTTATTTCCATGGCTAGAGGCCTATTTATGAAGGTCCAACTTTAAAAGTTGTCCAAATATGAAAAGTCCCGAGGAGCTTGCAGGGGATCACGGAGAACTAAACAATCCGCTACCAGAGACTCAGGATTCCCTTTTATGGGTTTTCAGTCTCATTGATGAAAGAATTTAAAGTGGACGCAGAAGGAATCTGGAAGTGCATCTATTAGAGTCCGAGAAAAAAAACTAGAAGGCAGGCAAGCTATAAATCCTGGATGCTGTTAGGAGGAAGATGGAGAAAAGGGAGAAAAAGTCATGCCTCTTGAGTTAGGGTCCAAGAAAGCCAGCATGCTCAGCTGTTTTCGAACAGCTGCACTGGGGTGGGGTTGGGTAGGGTGGGGTGGGGAATCTCTTTAGAGAAAGAGAGAGAATGTCTGTCAGTCAGAGCAAGCATGCTTAGCATTTTGGACAATATCTAAAAAAAGAGATAGAAAGAGAAAAAAAGGACAAGTTACAGGTTTTTTGTTTGTCTTTTTCTGTTGTCTATTCTTGGAACAAGACATAGATTCTACACACTCAATGGGAAGGGGATTTTGCTTGTTAGTGATGGAGAGAGGTGACTCTAACATGTGCTTTGTCAAAGATAAACACTAGCCAAACACTAGCTCTTTTGTCAAAGAGCTGAACACTAGTAACGGTATACATAAGTCATCACTGTGTCCTTGTACTAGAGAGGAGCCTAGCATCAACCAAACTCACCTCTAATCTGCAGAAAAGTAACTGGGCATTTTAAAGTGAGTAGAGAGCTGGGTGTGTAGCCCAGTTGGCAGAATGCTAGCCTACCATGCAGGAATGCCTGGGTTTAAATCCTAGCACTCATAAACCTGAACCAAGTGTGCTGGGACATGACTATAATCCCATCACTTGGAAGGTGGAAGCAGAAAGATCAGGAGTTCAAGGCCATCTTCAGCTGTACAGTGGGCTTGAGGCCACCTGGCATACAGGAAACCCTGTTTCTTTTTTCTTCCTTTTTTTTTTTTTAAACAAAGGGAGCAGAGTCAAGAGAGAACAGAGGCTGGATAATCAGGGGAGGGGGAATAACAGGATTGATTATGTCATCTACATTTGTTAGTTGTAGTTATCAAAACTAGAATCCTGTCCTCCTACAGACTGGATGCAGAGGCCTTGTCTTTCCTGATGAGAACATTCTAGAGCAGTTGACCCTAGGGCTTTGAGAAAGGCATTTATAAAAGCAACGTTTATCATGTTAGGTGTGGTGGTTTAGATGAAAATGGTCCCCATTGGTTCACACAGAGTGGCATTATTTAAAAGAATTAGGACATGTGGCCTTGTTGGAGTAGGCATGGCCTTGTTGGAGAAAGTGTGTCAGAGGCTTTGAGGTTTCAGATGCTCAAGCTAGGCTTGCTGTCTATGCCCACTGTCTTACTCTCTTTCTGCTACCTGCCAATCTGGATGCAGAATTCTCATCTACCTCTCCAGCACCGTGTCTGCCTCCATGCTGCCAGGCCTCCTTCCGTGCTTATAATGGACTAAACCGATGAACTGCAAGGCAGACCCAATTAAATGTTCTTTATTAGAGTGGGCATGGGCACGGTGTCTCTTCAGAGCAATAGAAATCCGAACTAAGACAAAAGTTGGTGCCAGGAGTGGGGTATTGCTGTGACAGGCTTGGCCATGCTTTTAGTGGGAGAAATGTGAACTTTTGAGTCTTTGGACTAGAAAAGTCACTGGAGATGTTAAGTGGGGTTTAATGGGCACGTTAGTAGGAACATGGAAGACAGTGGTGCTGAGGGTGATTTGAACCGTGGGGTCTGACTTAAGAGGTTTCATAAGAGGGAGAAACCTATGACTTAAGAGGTTTCAGAGCATGTGGCCTAGAGATGATTCTTTTGATATTTTGTCCTTGTCTGAGGCTAAAAAGAATAGTTTTGGGTTAATTGCAGTTGCAGGGGAGATTTCAAAATAGCCAAGTATTGACTCTCTCCCTTGGTTATTAGTGATCAGTCTTACGGAGATCTATAATGAAAAGGAGCAAGCTGAAAGAGAAACACACACACACACACACACACACACACACACACACACACACACACAAAATGTGCAGTTTAAGGGAAAAAGGAGCATCAGGAAGTGTAAACATTCTAGAAGAGATGGAAGCTAAGTAAACTAAAGGGAATGGTGACCTCAGAGCAAGACCCCACCCAGCTAAGCTTTCAATTTGAGAAAAAGAACTAAAGAAAAGTAAAAAGAAGATAAAGAACAGCTGAGGTCCAGTTGTGGTAGCACACACCTTTAATCCTAGCACTCTGGAGGTAGAGGCAGGCTATCAAAGACCAGCTTCAACACAAAGGGGAAATTGAGGTGTGGCATAGATGTGGCTGCTGGCTGGTCATCCAGCAGGCTTTCTCTGAGGATAACCTTCCAGGCTGGAACTGATTGTTACCGGCAGTGGCTTTTACTGATAGTAGCAAGCTGAGGGGCCAGAATTAAATTGTTGGCAGTGGGCCAGTGCTGATAGCTTCCTGGCGAGATCTTAAACCTATTATAGTAAGCCATACGCTAGGGCTGGGGGCTCTAGCAGGGGCTTCCACTGGCAGTGGCCAGTGTCTAGAAAACAAAGAAGAGAGAGAGAGAGAGAGAGAGAGAGAAAAGACCATGCACACATACACTTACACTTGATGATGAAGTAAGACAGACTCCAACAGGTAGGTTCCACCAAGCTCCTTCTCTAAGCTCCTCTTACTTTACACATACATACATATATACATACATTCATATGTAATGGAAACTCAGTTATGTTATGTAAATATATTTTTGTTTTAATCCCAAGTATGGGATTTTAGCTGGGCCACAGCTGATAATTGTCTCATTTGGGGCATGGCCTTTGACTGCTGGTAATTGTTAGTATTTAGGCAGCCTGCTTCTGGGTTGCCTAGCAACCTATGATGTCATCCTGTGTCACCACAAGGTAGCCACACCTGGCAGGCATGGTTAAGTTGCTTCTGAAAAGGATCAACCTACCACTTTGTGGCTCTCTTGCTCTCTTACTCTCTCACTCTCCTGCTCTCTCCCCTTTCTCTGTCAGGGCGCTCCCTTCTCTTCCCCCATCATGTCTCACTCTCTCCTTCTCTCTCTCTTCACCTCCATCTAATAAACCTCTTTCATATAAAATCTGTGTGCGTCATCATTTCATTGGTCCTGACAGTAATGGCCTGCAGCACAGAGAGGGGCATAGTCTAGGGCTCTGAGGATATAAATACAAGAGCCTAGAAAGAGAAGGCTTAGCGGCGTGCAGTGGCAGTGAGTGGCCGTCTGGAGAGACCAGGGAGCATGGTGTGGTGGCTGGAGCAGACAAGGAGAGAGATGCTCAGGGCGCAGTCGGTTGGAGGAGACTGCTGGCTGCATTTGCTGTCGGTGGAGATTGGTATTGCCCTAAAAGAACCCATCAACCCTAAACAACTGGGAAAAGTAAGGGGGTCTGCACCCCCTCTCCCCACTAACCTCTCTCCTACCTAGTATTCGGGGTTGGAAGGGAGAGGCTTTAAGGATAAAACAGAATGTAAAAACAAGTGCTACATACATACATACTCAGACACTGGGTAGATGGAGCAAATTACAAACAGCAAGTTCCAACCCATCCTTATCCATATACACATACACACATCTTGGTGGACGGAACACACTCAAAAGCGTGAGTTCCAACTCTACCTGCTTTGGTGCATATACAAATATACACATACTTGGTGGATGGAACAAACCCCAAAGAATGAGTTCCAACCATGTTTATTATTTCTCCTACAGTTTATATATCCCAGCAACCGCTTTCAAGCAGTACAAAAGTCACAATGTGGTTACATTCTATTTTTCTTTAAGTAAATGATTAAAATGAGTACACATAAGAAAAACATGTTCTCCAATACCGTCACACAATCAAATGTTTTACGTATTATGGGTAAAAAAAACAGATCTGAAAAACAAGTTATTCCCAAGAACCCATATACATCTGTAGCTAAGTAATGGCTTATATATTAATTAAATGTGAACAAGCAAGGTAATTTCTCAGCCATTTTTTTTTCTTTACCGGCAGGCTGCAATTTTCAGTTACAAAGAAAGAATCAATTATCTTTAAAGGGAATCTTACGAAAATCTTAAAAGAATCACAGATCTAGACTTTTATATAAAAACAATCATCCATGTCTACTTTAAATCTTTCAGGTGTGCATCTACTTGTTAATATTAAATCATATCAGGAAGCTGAGGGCAAAAATAATATAAGAATTTAATCATAATCTCAGTCATCTGCCCCTCTTGAGAGTGTCACAAACAGTGCTACTCTGGGCTATTCTTTCTGCTCATCAACCTCAAAAGGTCCCTGGCTTTTCTATTAAGAGTGTACTTTCTTAACTTCAAATTGTTCTCTGAGATTTTCTACAACAGAGCCCCTAGCAAAAACATCTTTACCTAACCTTGCTAAACAATCTATTTTTTCTAAGAGTAGTGGTCATTGCTAACAATCTACATCTCTAGGTTCTTTTCAAGGATGATGGTTGAATCGTTAATTTGCTCCAGCAGTAATGTCTGAAAGAGATCAAACGTTATTAGTGTGAGTGCCAGTGATACCGCCCATGAGGGGCTGAGAGCCCTCTTCCAGTACCCACACAACTCACATATTATGAGGGATGTGGTGACGGCAAGGGCAACAAGCAGAGCGATGCTCCATAACAGCGTGAAGTCCTGTGGACATGTAGTTCTCAGGGTTATGGCACTCCGAGACAAGCCCATCGTGGTCATGCTAATGGATGGGCTGTGTTCCATGAGTTCTAGAGCTGTTTTTCTGTTCCTCCTGCATGGCGCCTGACAGCAGGCAAATCTCTGAGTTTGAGGCCAGACTGGTCTACACAACAAGTTCCAGGACAGCCGAACTTAGTCAGTGAAGAAACCCATCAAACCCAGAACTCTGGTGAAGACGTAACTGAAAAAGGGGGCCATGTTCCAGCTTCAGCTAAGCAACAGAGCTTAGCAACTTCGACCATATAGTTCTGGTTTTATAGTCAAGGATAAAAGAAAGGGGTTATGGAATCTTCCTCCATGGCTGAAGAAAACCGCTGAGACCAGGCGTATGTCAGGGGGGTCCCTGCATGGAGGGCCAGAGAGGCCATTGTGTGAAGCTGTGAAGGTGAAGCCTGGAATGCCTTGGAGAACCCAAGATGTTGGAGATCCCAGAGCTGTGGGACACCTGCTGAGAAAAGCTGCTAGCAGTGAGTGGAACCAGCCCAAGAGAAAGAAGTGCTGCAGTCAACAAAGCTAAAAGGATTTGGAGTGCTCTGACATCAGACATGGAGATGCAGAGTTTGGAGTTTGCCCAGCTGGTTTTCAGTCTTGCTTTGGTCCAGTATTTCCTCCCTGTGTTCCCTTTCCTTCTCTTTGGAATGATTATGCATATCCTACACCATTTAGGCTGGAAGCATGTGATCTGTTTTTTTAATTTGATTTTACATGGGGTTATAGTCAAGAGATTTTCATGAGTCTCTCAAGAGACTTTGTGCTTTTAAATAGGATTGACACTGTTATAGAATATGGGGACTTTTGAAGTTGGACTAAATGCATTTTGCATCATGATACAGCTACAAACCTCTGGGGACCAGGGAGTGGAATTTGGTGGTTTGAATGAAATTGGTCCCCATAGACTCAGGGAATTACATTATTGGACATGTGGCTTTTTTGGAGTAGGTGTGGTCTTGTTGGGTGAAGTATGCCATAACGAGTGGGCTATGAAGTTTTAGATGCTCAAGCCAGGCCCATTGTCTTACTCTCTTTCTGCTATATCTCAATCTGGATATAGAACTCTCAGCTACCTCTCCAGCACCATGCCTGCCTGTATGTTGCCAGCTTCTGCCATGATGACAATAAACTAAACCTCTGAACTGTAAGCAAGCCCTAGTTAAATGTTTTCCTTTATGAAAGTGGCCATAATTATGGTGTCTCTTTACAGCAACAGAAACCCTAAGACAATATAGACAAGCAATCAAATGTATTTCAGGTAAAACATGTGCTTTCTGGCCAGGTGGAAAAGTTGGCATAGGTGCTGTCAGATTTCTCAGGCAGTGTAAAGCTGGTCTTGTTTTTATTTCTTTATATTAATCACAGGTTATTTATTTTGTATCCCAGCCATAGCCCCCTCCCTCATTCCCTCCCAATCCCACCTTCCCTCCCTCATCTCCCCCTGCCCCTTTCCAAGTCCACTCATAGGGGAGGTCCTCCTCCCCTTCCATCTGACCCTAGCTTATCAGGTATCTCCAGGACTGGCTGCAATGTCCCTCTCTGTGGCCTAGCAGATGTTGATTTCTACACCCCAAGAGATCTGGTTGCAGTCTGGACATGGGCATTGTCATTTCTATGAAAAATCTCTAGTCTCAATGTTGTGTAAGAATTGTCCTACCATTATCTCTGATTGGTTGATAAAGAAGCTTATGGACCAATTATTGGGCAGAAGAGAGAGCAGGCAGTACTTCTGTTCCCAGTCTGGGGTTAGGGGAGTGTCTCAGGGAGAGAGAGAAGAGAGAAGGAAGAGGAGGAAAGAGGAAGAAGTCCCCATGAGGAAGGGTTCGCCATGAGAACAGAGAGTTACAGCAGAAGGCCAAGGCAAGACTGAGATGGCGAGTAAAAGGGCATGTGGCTGAGAGGGGACCAGACTAGCATAATTGGGTTAGAATAGATGAATATCTGCCCTGTTATAGAGCTTAAAGCTTGTTGAATAAATCTAATAAGTTTCTGTGTCATTATTTGGGAGCTAGAGTGGGTACTAGAAAAGCCCTTACTAAAACCAATCTCTATAACACAGACAGCAGAAAGAGACAGGAGTCTGACCTTCAGCAGATAGGACTGCGTTGATTAGCACCCAGCAAGGGGCACTTCTGTCTCGGGGAAGCCGAAGGGTCTGCCAGGAGAACCAGTCGGCTGAGACTCTTTATAGGGATGGGGTGAGGGCTGAGGAATGAGGAGATTGCTGCAGTGTATTGCCCATGCTTCTTTCCTGTAGTCTCTCCTTCCCAACAGACATTCCTTTTCTAGGATGACAAAGTGTCTTAGTCACTGTCCTATTGCTGTGTAGAGACACCATGACCAAGACAACTCCTAAAGTATTTAACTGGAAGCTGTCTCAGTTTCAGAAGTATAGTTCATAACCATCATGTTATGGGAGCATGGTTACAGGCATGTGGGGAGCTGGAGAAGAAGCTGGTGTTATGCCCAGTTCGTGAGACCCCCAAAGACCATCAGGAATTGACTCAGCTGCAAATACACGAGGGTTTATTGTATCTGTGCTTGGGCCTGGGGTGCAAAATTTCCTGTGGGAGCAGGAGAGGAATGTGGCCCCAAGGTCTAGGGGAACAAGGTTTTTTAAAGGTTTTCAAGCAGGGAGTTACATGCCTTGGCGTTACGTGATGGGTAAGGGAACTTGACTTTTGAAATAATTGGTTTACTTTAGGCGTCAAGACCACAAACAGTTCTGACCTGGCCATCTGGGCCAGTTTCCTAGCAACTGTATCTCTAGTGGGCAGGAAAAGAATGCAGTGAAGCTAGTTCCTTTCCCCAGGTGGCTGGATAAGTCTACACCTGGCTGGCCTTCACCCAGGCCTCTGCTCCAAATCCAAAAAAAAAAAAAAAAAAAAAAATTTTTTTTCAATTCTTTGGTCTTTCGCTGGGAGCTACATCTTAATCTGCAAGTAGGGAGAGAGAGAGAATGAGAAAGAGAGAGAGAGAGAGAGAGTGAACAAACAACCTGTGATTTTGAAACTTCAAAGCCCACCCCTGGTGACACATTTTCTTCAACAATGCCACACACGAACTTAGGACCATTCTTATTCAAGCTGTTATGGGTCTGGTGTCACTCAGAGATTCACCAGTCTGACAATCAATAATTTTTTGTTTGTTTTTTGGTTTTTTGGGAACAAGGTTTCTCTGTGTAGCCTTGGCTATCACTTTGTAGACCAGGCTGGCCTGGAACTCACAGAGATTCACCTGCGTCTGCCTCCCAGAGTGCTGGGATTAGAGGCGTGCACCACCTTGACCAGCTCAATCAATACATTTTTAACAAATAAGAAGCTTTATTAAATACTGGCCCAGACTATGGATATACGGCACTGCATTTTATTAGTCAGGGGCCTATAAAGTCTAAAAGCTCAAGGTTTAAAACTTCCTGCCTTCACGCAACCAGAGACAAGCACGCCTCCTCACGTATTTTCTGCCTATGTGTGATCAGGCACACATCTTGTGCAATTGGGGCATCCAAGCTTGTTCACAGAAGTGAAAAGACTTGTTATTTTACATGAACAACCTCCATTTCAGAATGTTATCTGTCCTTGGGCAAGTGGAGTATACAGGTTAGAGACATTTTTGTTTTATAGCTCTCTTAAACTTAAAACATAATGTTAGTCGTCACAGGATCACCACACCAAGCAAGGTCTTTTATAATCTTTTAAGAATCCTGTTTTATGACAGAGGCATTCCATCAGGAGCTCCAACAAAAATTCTCAGGACAAAGACCACCCCCCCACACTTTTATAGACTTTAGAGGGAAGAGATATCTGTGCTTAGAAGGAAGTGGCCTCTAAATTTATCAGATTAGTGAAAGTGCTAGATAGGATAAGAGGTTTGGAAGGCAGGAAGCTAACTGTATTGTCTTGCCCTACCTTGCGGCTACTGCATGCTAGGAGCTCAGCAGTTTAGGCCCGAGATGGGAGATAAGCTGCAGTGGTCAAGGTTAATGCTTTCTAAAGAGAGGCAGCTCCTAGAATCTAACGTTCTAGTCTCTCTCTCTCTCACTTCCTCTCTCTCTTGGATAGGGGTGAGAGAGAGGTAAGCACAAGAGATTTATGGGTATCAGCTTCAGTTCTTGCTACTTCCTGCTGAAATTAGGGCGTTGTAAGAGCCAAGGTCAATCAAGGCTGGTGTCTGGTATCTGGATTCATACATCAAGAGGATGTTATTCACATGAGTGTCTGTAGCATGTTGCACATGTCTCCATGCAGGGCCAGTGGTAGTGAGAAGACTTAATTCCAAGAAGCCAGCCAGTCCCAACTAGAGTCATGTAGGCTCCACAGGCACCAGCCAATCCCAATTGGAGTCATGTAGCCTCCATGGGCACCAGCCAATCCCAACTGAAATTATACAACCATAGTAGAAATTCCCCCTTCTGGCTTTAAAAGGAGCCTGGGAGCTCCCATTGGGGTTACTGCCATTTTGTGAAGGTGATGACCCCAGCATGCTGGAATTCTCTGCAGAATAAACACTCTTTGTTTTTAATATACAACTGACTCTGGGGTCTTTCTTCAGCGATTCACAAACCCTAACAGTAGAATTCAGAATCTATTATTTTGACCAGGAGGAAGTTGCTTTTCATTGACTCACTGTCCCCTACCATTTCATATCATATTTTAAATATTAAAGAGAGGAAGCACTGATGTTTCCTTTTGTAGTGTTCCCAGGGGAACAGGAAGTGAGGCCCAAAACTAGCTGTGAGGGAAGGGTCTAACATCAATGGCTTCTAAGCTACTTACCTGACATTTCTATAGAAGAATTGTCCCCCGGGTAGAGTAGTGATCAGTGATGGCTATAAGACAGGAAGGGATGAGAAGGGAACATGGAGGTGGTGGGGGAAACAGCCATAGCCTTCGATAGGAGCCCTATTGCATGAGAGGCTCTAAGGCACATTCTAAATTGCACCAGCTGATTTGCAGTCAGGCTGTTTTTCACTTGGACAACTTTATATTATGCTCCAGGGTTGAACAGCAACCTGGATGTATTTACTTAATGATGTGGGAAGCCAGTAAGTAAAATAATTACAAAGAGTGACAGGCACTTAATAAAAGGGCCTGCGAGGAGGATGGAGGAAAGACAGGGTCAGATGGGTCAGGAGGAGAGACAGGAGAAGAGGCCTGTGAGTGCATGGGAGTAAAGGGAAGACAGCTCACTGCAGTTGCCCTCTGGAGTCAGTTTTGATTTAATAGAACCAACATTTCTGGAAAACATCCAACCAAACTGGCTGATACTCTTGAAGCCTCCACTATTCTGACTCATCTCCCTAGCTTCTATACAGCCCTAGACTCAAATTTCCCAAGGAGACAAACATCTCACTTCAAGTTCGGATTTACATTAGAAAGAGGCCTTAATTACGTCTGATCTCTCACACCTCCGAGGAGCTGATTTGAGCTTTTCAGATGCAAAGAGTGTTAATTGGTTAAGAGGCCCAGCTGAGCTAAACCACCCCTGAGAAGGAAAGGGGTGGGGAGGGGGCTCCAGAGGAGGAGACTGACTCACTCCTCAAGTTTCCTGGAGATTTGAAGGAGAGTGTGGGAGAAATTGACACAACAGTTGGCCTGGTTCAGCCCTTCAGTCTAATTTTTCAGGCCTTCTTCAATCATCCGACGACATCCTATCCATCCCTGATGTATCCCGGAAACTCCACCCCCTGTGTCTTGCTCCTTACTTCCCAGCAGGCAGTGTTCTCTGGGCGTCCGGTTTCCAATTACAGCACTTCCCAGCCTGCATAGGATGGTCGTTTGGAAAGTGGATGTCTCTTCATAGCTCACGGTAGATGCCCGGGAAACGTGAAATGAGTGAAAAACCGAACCAATGGTTACAATGTTAGTGAAGTAGGCCGTCACTCATCTTGTTCCCCAGGATTCTATGCTGTGGAGTCAGAAGATTCCTGCCGGAGTCATCACCGTTGGCAAGTATATATTCACGGGATTATTGAATATCTATCCCACATGAAGTCAAGCACCCTGTTCCTTTAGTTTGTAGGTATTCTATTTGTAGCAACTTTATATAAACGTAATGGATATAAAACTGCGAACTTAAAATGTTGAATCAGCCCCAATAACAAGAAATATGACCAAGGCACATCATAATGTCACTGCTGCAAGTATTGACAAAGGAGCCCTATTTAAAAGCAGCAAGAGAGTCAGGTGCAGTAGCACACACCCTCTCAGTACTCGCGCGGCTGAAGTAGGAGGATCATGCCTGGGCTATGTGGCAACTGTCTCAGTAAACAAATTAAGTTAAAAAGAAAATGCTGGGGAGGTAGTTCGGCAATAGAATGTTTGCCTAGCATGTGTAGGTTTAATTCCCCGCAGTAACAGCAGCAGCAGCATACATCATTCTGTTGGACAGGCAACAAATTGACTGTTGAGAGACTATCTTGTGTATTGTATGGATGCAACACCTGTCAATTAAAAAAAAAATCTAATGGATTATCGTTTAGGCAGGAAATAGGAGGCTGGTAGAAAAGGATAGAGCAGGGTGCAGGAGATCCATCTGGCAAGTTGTGAGGAGGACAGATGCATGGTACCTGAGCAGAGGTAACCAGCCATGTGGCAGAACATAGAATGGAATAAACAGGATATTAGTTACAAGATAGAGAAGAGCCTAGCTATACGGCCAAGGTATTTGTAAATATTTTTTAAAGTCTCATAGGTCATTATTCTGGGAGCATGGGGCCGGGAGGAGAAACCGCACCCAACAACTGTTCAGGAAAGACACTAGACCAAACAATGAGAAAGACAGGAGACTAGGAGGCAGACAGCACAAGAGAAACAAAGTTTTACTGAGGCAGGTTGGTGTCTCTTGTCAGGATGGGAGGGGAATCCCAGAGTTGGTGGTTTCCCCAGGGACTCTAGGTTAGGCATTTTATAAGCACTCTGGTCTTTCTCTGGGTAGACAGTGTCTTTCCAGAAACCTTTCCCATTAGAAAGGAAGTACCTCATACCCCCACTTAGGAAGACCAGCCTGTTTCCCTACCTGCCTATATCCTTCTGACTTTCCCGCAATAGGAACAAAGATGAGAGAGTAAGAACAGACTTTTCAACAGAAGCTTTGTATGTGAGAAGACAAAGTTAAAAATGGGAGCTGGAATGGTGTCTTGACAGCGAAAAGCACTTGCTGCTTTTGCAGAAGGACCCACACTGGGTAGCTCACAAACATCTGTAACACCAGTGACAGGAGATCTGATGTCCTCTTCTGGTTTCCATTGGCATTCCCATATATGAACACACACACACACACACACACACACACACACACACACATGCACGCACGTGCTTGCTCCACACATGAATAAAAAAATTAAATAAATCTTTAAATGAAAAGATAAAAATGCTTTTTGAAGGACCCCCCCCCACATGTAGCTGGGGTTCCTTTTGGACCCCAGGTTGGGCA
>NW_026590905.1:4111082-4128114 GCF_907164565.1 Psammomys obesus | reverse complement strand
CCTCTAGTATTGACAATCTAAAGCTGGCAGGAACCTACTTGACATGAACAAGGAAGTTCTATTTATAGGCTCTGACTCTGTGATATCTGGGGAGGGTTTGCACTCACAGACTTCATGATCTGTCCCAGCTAACGGCATATCACACACTAGTCACCTCCTTGGCTGTCACACGGTTGTAACTGTTCTCGGAGGTTTGAGGGTGAAGTTTTCCAGCCTCTGGCAGCTTTGCAGACTTCAGGCTTATTGGTGCATCTGTGCACCCAATGCCCTCACTGAGAGAGCTCACATTTCTCAACCCGTGTAGAAATGTTTGCGTTTTCATTTCAGGTACACCGGGGCTCATGAAAAGTCCGATATGGTCCTTGTGGATGTGAAAATGCTCTCTGGGTTTACTCCCATCCTCTCATCGATCGACAAGGTAAATACAAGCAGCCCTGTCCCCTGGCACAGAGAAAATGAGAGTGCAGGAAACAGCAAACCAAATAACAGAACTCTTCATCTAAGCATACTTCTGCAGACTTCATGTATGTGTTTGGTCTGTACATTTTTGGCCTGCAGAGTCATTATTATGTCCATTGTTCATCACGTATTTCTTTACCCAGTCTCCCTTTATGCTCACAGAAACACTGAGGTTCTAAAGGACATTTCCCTACCTAGAAGGTGCGCTGGCCATTTCTAGAAAGGGACTCTCAGGAACTCTAATGCCTGATCCTCAACCCTTCTTGTCAATCTCTTCAAAGCTTAAACACAATGGCCAAGTAATGAAGACGGACATAAAGAGCAGCCACGTTCTTTTGTACTTGAACCATGTAAGTTCAGCAGCGATAGCTTTTTATTGCCTGGCTTTGTTTAGGAGTTTTGTTGCGTGGCTTTGTCTGCTGAGGGGTGTTTGAAAGCTTGTATTTACTATGGACATGTGTGAACGAGCTTAAGGGTTTAATGGGACGTTGAATGTAGTGTGTGTTCTGTCTCTTTACTCATATTCTTTGTATTATCAGGTTTTTCATGTAAACCATTGTTACGTGACTAGACAATTCTCATGACAATTCTCATGGTTTTGATATACATATACATTGTGAGTTGATTATCATAAACAAGCTAATTAACAACCCTCTCTATATAATTACCTTTTTAGTACAATATTTTGAAGTTTATTCATACTTAATTTCACACACCTCCTCCCAGAACACACACACACACACCATCCATCCAACTCCATGTTCTCCCCTTAGTAACCCGCAGAGTCTAATTATTGCTGCCTCCAGATACGTGGATATGGAACCATTCGCTGCTGCCTGGCCAACCCACCAGAGACCACACCCCTGAAGACAACTGTCTCTCCCTGCCCTAGCAGACACCCATTGTCAGTAGTCAAAGGTGTCCTTCTTCCAAAATGCCAAATAATTTCCTGTTGTGCACATAGCACAGTTTCTGTGCCCATCGATCTGTTCATCAACAGACTTGGATTATTTCCATTCCCGTCAATTGTGACCGGTGTTGAAGCGAGCACGGCAGTGCCTAATTTCTCCTGGATGCATCTGCACGAGCAGGCTTTCTGAATCATATAGCAATTCTGTTTTTATTTTGAGTGTGCAAAACTCCAAACTGTGGTGTGAATCTCAAAGCCATTCTTTCTATACATACGTCATTCCCACTCACATCAACCTGTAATTCTCTAACGTAGCCAAGTACATTCCTTAACAGAAGCACCTGTGCACCTTAACATAAGCCGTGTGGCTTAAAAGTTCGTGTGCTTTAATGTCATCTAACTCAGTGTTTTGCTATCACCTAAAAACAGTGATGGGCTAGGTCTTCTATTTAGGAAGGTCCTGCACTTGTGAGGTAAGTCTCTCAGGGATTTATTTTTCTGACCTACTAGGACCTGCTTATCATTCCTGTCTTTACAGGTTTTCAGGGAAGAAAACGTCTTCACCTTCTCTATAGAACAAACCAACATTGTGTCTAACACCCAGCCAGCCCCGGTCATCGTCTACAGTTATTATGAAAATGGTGAGCAAAAAAATCACAACCACTGAACCTGCCCACAGCTCACACTTTCTGAGCACTCCCCCACATCATCACCATCCATCTTCAAAGAGCAAACCAGTGGTGGTTTCATGTTATGTGATCATTTTTTCATTCCATAATGTGGATGCTGATGTTCCCAGGGGGTCCTAACACTTAGAATCTCTTTGTTGTGTTGTGAAAAGACTCAGCTTCAACTTGAACTATCAACAATGCTAACCTTCCAAGACTCTTTCATTGTTGTTGTTGTTGTTAGCGAGTCAAAGATCTACTATTGCATGCTGCTGCTGTGATTTTGACTGAAGAATGGAAGGGGAAATACTATAGGAAAAATGGAATAGATAATGTTTCAAAACACTTAGTGGTTTGTGGAGACCATGGCACAGCCCCCGGAGGGCCAGCTTGGTTAGTTCCTTGTTAGATGCCATACAAAGTCTGTCAAGGAGTAGATGAACATAGTCTGTCCTGTACTAATTTACTGTCCTCCAATCACATGACTTCCTTTAGTACGTTATTTAAGAACTCATAAAGTGGAGGACTTCCCTTGTAACTTTGTATGGTCTGACCTAGTCGAGTAACACACAGCTGGAGATTTGGTAAAGACAAACCTTCTTTTTCTTTTCCAGATGAATATGCGGTTGATTCTTACAACATTCCGGGTTCCCAATAAGACAAACAAGAGCACAAGTAAGAACATTGTAGTGAAGCCTTCACGGCCATGCATAAGCTTCTTCAAGTCTCTCATCTGTTATTAATGACTTGAGGTCATAAATATATATGTATAGTATTTATACATCAGCATGCCTGTCATATTTCTAGATTTGCATGTATATGTATAAATAAAGACACACACTTGCGTATTTGTTGTTTAAACTTTGCTTTAAATCCCAGGTAGGAGACTGTTTCTTTGAATAAACTGTGTTGATCAGCATCCTAGCAGAGAGCCACTACCAACCACCTCACATCCTGAAGAGACTTGGATTACAATGGCTTCTTGTCAGCTGAATTTCTTTTCCTTTCATTAAATGGCATTATTTCAAGTCTGGGCCACTGTGTCCTCTTCTTTGCAGTTTTCACTATAGAAATCTCAGGACTATGAGTGCAGCTAAATGATTTGCTTCATTTTTGTCAAGTTTAAACTCAAGTTTGGGCACTTAAACTCTACACAACAGAAACCCTCCAAAGCCCAGAAAGGGAAATAGGTCAAAGAAATGGAGGTAGAGGAGATTAGATTGAAGCTGGAGAGAATTCTGTGTCACCTCAACATAGAAATAAACAATGAAAGACAGACTCTTCTCAGAGCACATTCAAAACTGTGGCAGGTGGGAAGCAGAAAATTGCCCTGAATTAAGGGATGGATGTATTGAAGGGAAGATCGAGAGGCTAGCTGAAGGCTAGCATGCTGTCATTTTAAAAGCTATTGTACCACTTCAAGCTTCCCACTTGTAACTGGAAAGCAATGCTTTACATCTGCTCTTTGTCTGATTGAGCATTTCTGCTGTGGCAATGAGTTTAGATGGAGGACAGAAAAGTGGGAGGAAGCTGGAGAAAATGACAGAAAGGAAAAGTTTCTGTATCAGTTTTAACAAGGGCTTCTGGTCTCACTAAGACTCTTTACAGACTACGAAAAGGTGATCAACAGAATTCTCCAGTTGTGCTGTTAGAGAATTGGGAACCAAGATCTCCTAGGGCAGTGGCTCTCAACTGCCTAACGCTGTGACCCTTTAATGCAGCTCTTCATGCTGTGCTGGTTATTTCATTGCTGCTTAATAACTGTAATTTTGCTCGTGTTATGAATCATAATGCAAATATCTGTGTTTTCTGATGGTCTTAGGTGACCCCTGTGAAAGGGTCATCAATTACCCCACACAGGTTGAGAACCGCTGTCCTAGACTATGAGGATATGACAAAATTTGAAAATATAAAGCATTTAGATAGTTGGATGTGGGTTGTTTTGTGTGTGTAGTTCCTCCGCTCAGAGTACCTAAGGACATTTAACTGATCTGCCCATTGATTCACATTGCAGAGAGCACCTGTCCCATCTACGTAGGGGACTAGGCTTACTCTGCCTAGTTAAGATTTGGTTCTTCTAGTTTATCAGACACAGCAATTAAAACATGAGAGCCGTCCATCAGGACTCACAAAAATATTAAAATAAAAAAACAGAGTCTTCCTAAATATTCCAATATTCCACCCAAAGAAAATATGCCCCTCATAGCATAACACTGAAGAATTTTGCTTTTCTATTGTTTTAATGTGTTTATAGGAAACTTTTTTCCTAAACAAATGATCAGTTCTTAATTTATTTGTGTGTTCACCAGTTACATTGGATATGTAATAAGATGGTTTCTGAAATTATAGACAAGGAAGAAGGGCCCGATGATGGCAATAGACAACTAGCCAGTTGTCGATCTGCCTTGTGATAGACTGACGGAGGCCCCTGACTTTGTCCACTCTGCCATGCTGACCTAGTACAGAGCCCTAGTCTTGAATTTTTGACAATTGCTGAACACTCCCTTGGTATAACAGTGAATGAAAGCATAGGAACAGCCACCTTTGTCTGACCTTCTGATGGGAAAGATAAATGATATATTTCTAATTTAACCAAAAACGTAAGCAGACACAAAAGGAAAGAATAATACGAGAAATGAGGAGGTGATAGATGTTGTGGGAGCTGTAACGTGTAGTGAAGGGTCAAAGGATCCAGGGTACTCTGGGAGCTGGGAACGGAGAAGACTGAAAGACGAGACATGGCTCTAGGGATAATTTCATGTAGCAATAATATTTAAGCAAAGGCCTGAGGTAGGAAAGGGCACCAATGACATAATTATATCTCAGGAAAGACTATTCCTGGTTGTAAGATCAGCAAGGAAAGGAAACAGACCCCTAAGGTAGAGGTGTGCCATGTGGTCAAGAGAGAGCAGCTAAGTGTGATTAGAGCAACACAAGAAATCAAGGTTGGACACCAGACACCAGACCAGGTGGGAGACCGAGGGTCATCGCTAGGACTTTAGCTCTCTCTGTAACTCATTGCAGGGTTTTCGGTAGGTAGGTAGGTGCCTGACTGGAGGTCTAACATGATCACCTGTCTACAGTTCTTGAGGGGCATCCGTAGGCTCACAGCAATTTGGAGGGAATGTTACCTACACAGTAGAGCACATGTGTGTATTCACATATGCATACATATATAAACATACATGTACATCATATACATACATATGAACAAATCTAACCTAGGGAAAGACATGTACAACGAAAACTTTAAGACAGCGTAGTATGTGGCATTTTCCTCCTCCAAACTGACACATTCCCTCCAGGATAGAAAGGAAGGCCCATGAGCCTCGGGAGGGAAACAAAAAGTCACATATCCTACCAGAGAGTGAAAAAGGAAATAAACAATCTCGGGTGTGGGAGAGGTACTCAAGCAGCTGTAGAAACAAAAGACATCAAGACAGTGGAGGCCCCTGCTGGTGATGCAGAGAGCTCCAGGGATGTGGTTCCAAGAATTGTCACACATGGGGGTGGCCCTTCTGGAGATGTAGTTACTTTTGAGCTAGCCCTGTTCCCTGTAAGTAACAAACAGGGTGTGGAACCAGCCCAAGAGAGAGAAGTGCGCTGCAGTTTACAAGGCTGGAAGGATTGAAGAGCTGAAGAGCGCTTTGACATCAGACATGGATCTGAAGAATTTGGAGTTTGCCCTGTTGGTTTTAGGTCTTGCTTTGGTCCCACATTTTTTTTTTACTATGCTTGTTTCCTCCCTTTTGGAACAGTATTCCTGTGCCATTGTATGTTGGAAGTCCGGGATCTGCTCCTTTATTTTGATTTTACAGGAGAGAACAGTTAAAGGATTGCCATGAGTCTCAGAGACTTTGAATTTCAGACTTTTAAGCAGTGTTTTGAGACTGTGCTAGGTGACACAGACTTTTGAAGTTGAGCCGAAAGCATTTTTGCATTGTGATATGGCTATCCACCTATGGAGGCCAGAATATAGGGGTCAAATATTTGAATGCATAATCCAGAGAGTGGAACTCTTTGATAAGAGTAGAAGGATTAGAAGGTGTGGCCTAATTGGAGGAAGTATGCCACTGGTTGAGGGCTTTGAGGTTTCAAAAGTCCATGCCAGCCCCAGTCTCTCTCTTCCTGAAGCTCCTGTTGCAGCTCTCAACTACTTCTCTAGCACCGCACCTGCCATGCCTTCTGCCACGCTCCCTGCCATCATGATAATGGATTAAACCTCAGAAACCATAAGCAAGTCCCCAATCAAATGTTACATACGAATTGCCTTGGTTATGATGTCTCTTCACAGCTTCAGAGAGTAAGACTTCATTGGTTCACCAAATTGGATATGGACGCAATAATTAATCTTTCACAGGCCCTTTTTGGGATGAGTAGATGTGTGTCTGTTGTATCTCCCCAGGAAAAGTATGTCATACAACACACTGCAAAAATGTCCATCCCACCCAAAGCAAACTACAGATTCAATGCAATTCCCATCAATATTCCAACGCAACTCCACCAAAATTCAAAAAATAATCTTAAATTTAATATGGAAACACAAAAGCACAGGATAGCTAAAAACAGCCCTGAACAACAACAATAAAGTTGATGAAAATTTCACCATCCTAGAGTTCAAGTTATACTACAGAGCTGAAGTAATCAAGACAGCATGGTGCTAGCATAAAAATGGACACATTGATCAATGGAATAGAATTGCAGACCCACATATAAACACACACTTCTACAGCCACCTGATTTTTGTCAAAGAGGCCAACAACCACACTGAAGAAAGCATCTTCAACAAACGGTGCTGATCAGACTTGATAACTAGGTCTTTATCTCCCACCCTGCACAAAACCCAACTCCATATAGACCAAGAACCTCAACATGAGACCTGCAACCCCAATTCTAATTAACATAGAAGACAGCAGGAGATACTCTTGAGCTCATCAGCACAGGAAAGGGCTTCCTGGATACAACCCTGGCAGTGTAGACATTAAGACCCACAAATGATAAACAGGACACAATGAAACTAAAAATTTCTTGAACAGCAAAGGACACCGCTACCATTTGAATGAAGAGGCAGCCTGGAGGGTGGGAAAAATCTGAAAGGGAGTTATTATTTAGAGCATGCAAGAACCCAAAAAAACCTAAATATCAAAAAAAAAAAAAAAAAAACAAACAACCCAATTAAAAACTGTGGAGTGGAGCTAAACATAAAGTTCTTAGAAGATGAAATAAAAATAGCTGAGAAACGTTTTGTTTTGTTTTGTTTTCATGGTCAACATCCTTAGCCATCAGAGAAATGCAGGCTAAACTACATTGAGATTTCATCTTACCCCAGTTAGAAAATTAATTTTCTACAAGGTCATTTTATTTGTGTGTACTGGGAGAGTAAATGCCTCTGAAGTCTTGGAAAAAGACAGAATTGATGAATTCTGTCTCCCTTGACAACACCCTGAGCTGATATCTGAATGCTGATATTATACAACATAAAGCATGTGTCTTTGCGAAATAAAAACAATGCAGTCCTTACATCCTTTTTGTCCCTCTTCCTCCTTCCCAGAATCTGCTCAGAAGCATACACTGAGGGCTGAAGGGTGGAAATACACTGTGTCATTTTTCCAGTCTGTCCTCTGCCAGAGCAAGATCCACAATGGGAGTTATTGTGCTGGATGAGTTATCACAAGGAATATTCCCACTCGCTTTTCCTTACAACCTTTGTTTGTAATGCCATGTAAACATGTAGAGCTTCAGTATCGGTCTCAATATACTCAAATGCAGCTCAGATTTCTGTCTCAGTAATTTAAATGTAGCTCCCCCAATGTACACTAAAACGGGGAGGACACCTTCGTTCTCAGCCCACTCAAAATTGCTCAACGCTCTGCAAACACACATCCCGGGAAATGACACTGACTTAGAACTATGTCCAAAGGTAATGATGTTTTCCACATTTTTGAAGTAGCTTTATTCTGATAGTTCAAAAGCTTTTTTTTTTTTTTGTTTAGTTAACACACCAAAATAATCAACAATGTAAAAAATCAACTCCTCTAACCTTAGTTAGTGTAAATATTTAATGGTATAATTCAGCCATTCGGGTTTTGCTTTTTCTTCACAACAGCCTCTTTTTGCCATTGCCATTAAAATTTGATAGTTAGTAGAGTGTGGATCTGTTAAACTTGACAAATGTGTAACAGTGTAACAAGCTATTTTACACACCGATTTGTTTATTTTATGGGGTCACACACACATGGTGCACATGTGGAGATCAGAGCACAGGGGTCCTTTATCCCTCATTATGTAATCTAAGGCTCTAAATCAGGTGGTCAGGCTTGGACACAGGTGCCTTGATTTGCTGAGCCATCTCACAGACTCCACAAGGTTCACGTTGGACACTTGACAAAAATCTCCCACTCAGATTCAACTTTGGCCTTGGTCTATTTCAACATCATTTCAGGATTCCTTGAAATTGTGTATGAGCAATAACTTTAGGATGGTTGCAGCCATCACCCCCCAGGCATGACTTGCGAGTTATTTTAGTACGTGAAGACCCTCTCCCCATTGTCACATGCATTTTAGATGTGCCCTGGAGTGAAGACCTTCCTTCTAGTTTCTTACCTCAATATTTGTGTAAACTCTTACAACCAAGAGATCTTCAGCTTCTCTTAAGCTTCAAACATCCATTTCACTCAAATTTACTTCTGGTATGAGGAAATAAGGACATTACAAACGAGTCCTTCTGGCTCATCCTGGAGTTTCCTACACTCCTGTAGAAATGACCATTTTTGCTTTAAAACACTAACGTTTTTCTTTTCTGACTGCTATACATTTGCTGTTGAAAACTGCACAGAGGTAAATCAGGGAGCCTGCGCAGAGACTCTAGGTGAGCAGGACCTACATTTTTGTAGACAGTAGATCCCCAGCCTGATTGCTTACCCTAGAACTCAGTAGTACAAGCGTTATCCTAAGTACAGTGACTTCAACTAAAGAAAAACTAATTTAACAAGTACTCAGCTTCAATCTAGATTATTAGCAGCTGCGGACTAACGTATAGATCATGGTTCTAATAAAATGAAAGCATCCCACAGAGTGCTATATTAGCAAAAGTCTTTTTATAGTTGTGTTACAACAAAAACAACAAAAAACAAATAAGCTGATATTTCAGTTTATTTAGATTTGCTAAGCGTATTGCGTTCAAAACTGTGTCTTTACTTAAGAAAGTGATAGTTGGTAGCTATTCCTAAGCCCTAATGAGACTTGGACACAAGCTCTAGGAACTTGGTGTAAAAGTGATTCAACAGATAGATATCCAAACTCTTTTTGCAACTGCCTGGTTTTCGGTGCCTTTCTTTGAAAAGAATGAAAGTACAGCCTCAACATTTTCTATCTCTTTTATGATGAACAAGTTTTCTTATTGCTTCTATTTATCTATAAAATAAGAAATAGTATAGAAAAAAACAGGTGAAGAATAGATTGTCAAAATTTGTCTCAAACTAGTACTAATCAATATCCATCCAAAGATACATGATCTTATCAAGGGGGCCAAATGCAATATGCATTGATTTCATTAAGAGATAATTTTCAAACAAAATTTTCTCCTGAACCTCCAAGAAAAGAAACACATGATTACAGAGTACTATTTCAGTACTCTTTTTTTTTTTAATCTGAGAGAGGATCTCACTGTGTTTTCCTGGCTGGCCTAGAACTCAGTACATATAGAAAGAAGAAGAAGAGGAAGAAAAGGAAGAGGAAGAAGAAGAAGAAGAACCCCCTATATAGACCAACTTTGCCTTGAACTGGCAAGCCATACCTTGCCTTTGCCACACGAGTGCTGGGATTACAGGCTTGTGCCACCACACCCTACCCTCACCAGCTCTTTATTTCTTATTTTGAGACAGGATCAACAAATTGCTCAGGCTGAGGTTAAACTTACTTCCGCTCCTAGGCCAACTTTTAAGTTATATTCTCTTGCCTCAGACTCATGAGTACCAGGGTCACAGACAGGCACCATCACAACCAGCGGAACACCCAACCTTTAATCTTGCAGTGATCTTATATTAATGTAATGGTGAGATTTTTTTCCTGTTTTCATGACTCTGTAAAATAGATTCTAACACCCTGTCTTGAATGACTGAATACTGACAACATATTTTATTTTCATTCTAGAAAAATTGAATATGAATGCTTATTAAATAGTAATTATTTCCTTGTATCAATCTTCTTCATTTTCTTAATGTTCAATAATATATTAAATATGTATTATATATGTCTTAGGTCCAAATGAACTGTCATTTTCTTTATGATATCAAAGAAGAGGAGAACCATACAAAAATAAAAGCCAAACTTTTATGCTTTGGAGGGTGGGCTGGGGAGGTAGTTCAGGGTTCACCGAGCAAGCACCAGGACCTAAGTTGTATCCCAGCACTCACATAAAAGACCAGGCATGGAGGTAGGCACGTGTAGTTGGTTGTAGTCGCAGCCCTGTGGAGCAGGAAGATCCCTGTCGATGGCCAACCAGTCTAGCCAACTGATGAGCTCTGGAAGCAGTGGAGACAGGTGCTTCGCCTGGTCTACAGAGCTAGTTCCAGGAGAGCCAGGGCTACATGAAGAAACCTTGTCTCGAAAAGTTAAATAATAATAACAGTGAGGACAGGGAGATAGTGGTAGTGGTAGCTCAGGGGAGCGATAGGAGAGTTACTTGATGTTATCAGAGATTGTTAATCTCTGGCCTCCACACTCACATGAATGCACACACACCCCTGCTGTGTCACGCTTTTCCTGAGGAAAACGCCTGACATAAATGTCTGTTCGCCCAGATCAGGATGCAATGGCAGATCAAAGTAATGATTCTACAAAAGTCTAACTTGACTCTTTTTTTTTTTCCGATTTCTAAAAAAACAGCAATAACAAAATGCACACACCTTCAAAGTTACCTTACCACTCTGTGGTAAATTTCATTATGTCACTGAGGGAATGCAATACTCCTCGAGTTACAGAGAGGAGACTGCCAGCATACATTTGCACTCATAGTCCTGTTTAGAGAAAGTGGACAAGTATATTGATGTCATCAAACCATGTGTTTTAATTCATTTCTCTTTAAAAAGGTTTAAAGTGCTGAACAGTAACCAGAGCTAGCGGCAGCCTGTTTTTTTCAAACATTGGGGTAACTTTAAAAAGTAGGTAAAGCATAGATAGTCCTGGAAATGATCTGGAATTGATTTTTTTATAGTGAAGTAGTTAATATGTTACAAAGTAAGTGGTTGGCAGCTTACACCCACTGCCCATCAGGTAAATAAAAACCGACCAGTCTGGACAATGATCAGAGTTCAAGAGGCCGAGGGCTCAGACCCGGTCTTCTCTGTCTCCCACCACCATGAGGAGAAACCAGCTGCTCACACCAGTCTCTCTCTTACTGTTTCTGCTTCTTCCCAGAGATGCCACAGCTTCTGCAAAACCGTAAGCAATTCTATTTCCAGAAAATTCTATTGTGTCCCTCCTACCCACTGTGTTATCTCTTTCCTGGTTTCCTGTGCACTTAATCTGTTGGCAAAGAGCTAGGAAGAACTAGGCTCCTGTGGAAAACCTACTCCAGATCTAGAGACCTCTGAGATACATGGAGCAGTAGATGAGAATATAGAATTCCTACAAAAAAAAAAAAAAGATAAACTGTTTATCACAGTTCTCAACCTTGCTAATGCTGTGACCCTTTAAATCAGTTCCTCACGTTGTGGTGACCCCAACCATAAAATTATTTTCATTGCTATTTCATAACTTTAATTGCTACTGTAATGATCAGTGATGCTAATATCTGATATGCAACCCCTATAAAACAGTCCTTCAACCCCCCCCCCAAAGGGGTCACACCCCACCGGTTAAGAACCATTGGTTTGTCGCTTCATAGATGCCCTGTCGTGTGCTGGTATTGGGAAGTAACTAAGCGTCTGCTTCCCTAGTTGAGGGGCACCCAAGAGAGATGTGTGAGTGATGTGTGAGTCTCTTTGCTCACTCTTTTAGGAAACAGTTAGAGGCTGCTAGATTTTAGAAAACATGTTCACAGAACATGTTTCCTTTAATATCTTGCAATACAGAAAAAGATATGGTACACAAGAAAGAAAAGAAAGAAAGAAAGAAAGAAAGAAAGAAAGAAAGAAAGAAAGAAAGAAAGAAAGAAAGAAAGAAATCCCCAAACAGAAGCAGCCATTGTAGAGGTCCCTAAGAACACCTACAAAGAAAGCCTTGCCCTTCTTAGGATCCGATATAGGGGAGGGATCTTTGTCAAGTTTGGCAAGTTCTTTTGAAAGAGGTTTTATGAAGATATAAAAGTTTTCTGGACAGACAGACAGACACTAAGAAGTTGAGAAGCAATGTGAAAGATCCAACCTCACAGAGGGCTGTGTTTGGGTGGCTGCCAGTGAACAGCAGACAGTGCCAGGAAAGGCTTGTTTTTCTCTTGGCAGTGTCTGGGGATGTCTGCTGGTTAACCTAGCTTGGTATGGTTTACCTCACAAGTGATGGGAAGGAGGGAGGCCAAGGCTGCTTCTTAAATTAGATTGAAAAACAATTCAGCTTCTCCCCAGGTATTGCGTGTTAGTTTCTAGTGCTTCCTGTATAAGATTTGTGGTACTCACGTGGAACCCAGGGCCACATAAAGTTGGTTTTTTCAGGCTTCCAGTGATGAACTACTGAAGAGTTCATGGTTTGGACATTTGGGATTTCTAACCAAAATATATAATAGCTGTTGCATCAGCTTGTCTCAGGGAGACCTGACCCAAACATCAACCCACCCCAATAGGAAACCAACAAGAGACTGAAAGAGTAATTCTACCAAAGTCCACCTTGGTGAACCAATGTGTTTGTTGGGGTTAACTACGGGAATATGAGTCAGAGGTTGCTTACAGGAACATGGATGATTCAAAAATAACTGTACCACCAAAAGGCTCACCTCTGTCTGGATGCTGATTCATGAAAGCCGCATTCCTGGGGCTCTCTGCTGGTAGGAGGCCCTCCTCCAGGCAACTTGGCTGGTCCAGAAGTCTCTAAGAGGCAGCTCTGCTTCCTCGCTTCTCTCCAACAGCTGTTCACTGCCTCTGCAGCCGTGGAGACACTGCGTCCATTCTGTTAGCCTCAGCTCTACAGAACTCACAGAATTTACTTCTTGAGTCTCCATCTCCTTTCTCCTCCCTCCTCCCTCCTTCTTCAAGGAAAGAATGTTTCCATTTGGAGGAAATTGCTACATAGCAATAACTTGAACTGATTGTTCAAAGTTTCTAAGATTCCATGGGTGAACATTTCCTGAACAGCAGAGAATCATGTCAGCGTCTAATCTGGGGTTTTATGGTGACCTCTGGGACCTCTCGGGAACCCAGTTTTCCCAAAACCAACGGCTGATGGCAATACGAAAGATGCCAGAAAGCAGCCACAATAAAGATGTCTTTTGAATCCTTCATGGTTGATCCTCTTCTCCACAGACAGTACATGGTGCTGGTCCCATCACAGCTCTACTCAGGAGTTCCTGAAAAGGCCTGTGTCAACCTCAACCACCTGAATGAGACTGTGACGCTCAACATAAGTCTAGAGTATGGACTGCAGCACACAAACCTCCTCACAGACCTCTCTGTGGAGAAGGACTCTTCCTACTGCAGGCCTTTCACGGTCAGTGTCCCTCCTACAATGTGCGGTACTGGTGGAGAAAGGGTAATGGAGTTGATCTTTATGTTCTCATTCATCAAAAAGAAATCTTTTCATTAAGGAAAAATGATGAGCACAAAGTATACCTCAAATTGCTTTTATGACACTTACAAGCAGGTCGAATGAAGTGCTTAAAATGTTGCCAGAACCGCAGGAAAACTTCCTTTTACTTTAGAAATGAACTTCTGAGGTAAATAATATTTACACTTTTACAGATATAAATATTGAGATTCTTTTTTACTTTATTTTTCACTTTAAGTTAGTGTCTCTGTGTATGTGTGCATGAGCTCAGGTAGCCACTGAGGCCAGAAGAGGACACCCTGGAGCTAGAGCTGTGGCCAGTTGTGAGCCTCCTGACATGGTTGCAGGACCCTAATTCAGGTTCTCTGCAAAAGCAGTGTGTAGCCTTAACTGCTGAGCCATTAGCTTTGAACACTGAGATTCTTTTTTGTAAATTAATTACATTTTATTCACTTTGTATCCCCCATAAGCCCCTCCCTCCTCCCCTCCCAATCTCACTCTCCCTCCCCTTCTTCATGCATGTCCCTCCCCAAGTCCACTGATAGGGGAGGTCCTCCTCTCCTTCCTTCTGATCTTAGTCTATCAGATCTCATCAGGAGTGGCTGCATTGTCATTTTCTGTGGCCTGGTAAGGCTGCTCCCCCCTCAGAAGGTGATCAAAGAGCAGGCCAATCAGATTATGTCAGAGGCAGTCCCTCTTCCCATTACTATGTAACCCACTTGGACACTAAACTGCCATGGGCTATATCTGTGCAGGGGTTCTAGGTTATCTCCATGCATGGTACTTGGTTGGAGTATGAGTCTCTGGGAAAACTCCTGTGTTCAAATTTCTGGTTCTGTTGCTCTCCTTGTGGAGTTCCTATCCTCTCCAGATCTTACTATTTCCTACTTCTTACATAAGATTCCATGCACATTGCCCAACAGTTGGCCATCAGGCTCAGCATCTGCATTGATAGTCTGCAGGGCAGAGCCTTTTAGAGGCCCGCTGTGGCAGGTTCCCACCCTGTTTCCTATTTTCTTCATCCTCTGATGTCATTGACACTCCTTTACCATTTCTCAAGGATTCACATGGAAAACAGATCCCTGTAAAAGCTGAGCACTAGGAAGTGGAGCTGAACCCACTCTCTACTCATTTCTGTCCTGCAGATCTCAGATTTGCCATCTCCATCTTCGGAGGCATTCATGTCTGTGCAGATAAAAGGGCCGACTCAGAACTTTATAAAGAGGAAGTCATTGTGGATAACGAAAGCTGAAAGCCTAGTCTTTGTCCAGACAGACAAACCCATATACAAACCAGGCCAAACAGGTACAAGGAACTCACTGAGAAAAAAAAAAAAAAAACTGTGGGGATGGGGGGGAGGGGCGGGTGTTGTTCTTTATGACCAACCTGCAGTTATGGGACCTCTGCCTCTGGGTTCCCACTGGGGTGTCTCACAGGGAAAAAAAATCTCTGTTTCAGTGAAATTTCGCATTGTCTCTATGGACATCAGTTTTCACCCATTGAATGAAACGGTGAGTCTCCTGTTGGTGGGTGGATTCCAATGAGAAAAATAAGCAAACACTTAAGTCTGAGATCGTGCAAGAGATACCTAACTCTAGCACAGAATTTTGCTTGAGAGTACCTGTGCCAGAAGCATGTGCAGTTGGAAGATCGAGGCAGTTCACCAACTGTGTTCTTAAAGGAGATAGAATATTTAAAAATCAAGCTGGGCCTGGCTATGCATGCTTCTAATCCCAGAATTCGGGAGGCTGAGTAGAAGGATGGCAAGGCCCCAGCCTGCCTGGGCCATGCAGTCTGATGCTGTCTGAAATATAACGACAAAAAGATATTCAGTTAAAAATGTCCTCTTACGAGATTCCAGCCAGGTCCAGAAGTGTGTCTGGTTTCTCTTAAGCAAATATCACTTGCAGAATAATAGCATACCTATCATTCAGATCTTTCACCCAGTACATTTCCTCAAACGTATGTGTATGCTAGCCGGAAAGGGAAATCCATGGCTTCTTAAGAGATTTATGCCCTAAACTAAACATGTAAAAAGCTTTGGATCAAACAGGAGACCTCTCCTTGTTCAGACGAGACAAGCAGAGACTGTGTTCCTCCGGACTACAGACTTTATCACCTGATATCATGGTTGTCTCTGACATCCATGAATATGTGGGCAGCACGAGTGGGCTTGATGGGGCAGAGGAGGAAGACACAAGTTTGGGTGGGTAGAGAAGGGAGTACGCATAGGAGGAGTGTGGGAGAGGCGAGTATGGGCAAAACTCATTGCACAAAGCTCTCAAAAATGACTAAAAGGAAAAACGGTACGTAACAAGGAAATAAATCACAGAGTGAGAAAGGAAGCAATAAGTTCAGTAAAATTTAAAAACTGTAATTTTAAAAAGATGCTCTCTTTTTAAATTCCACCACACACTCACACTATTTTTTTTTCCCTCTTTTCAGTTCCGGGTCGTTTACATTGAGGTAGGTAACGAACTGTACATCTCAGTCAGAATGAGGGTTCCCTACAAGTTCTGCGAGCTGGCTTTTCTCCGTTCAGACCCCACTTCACCTCTACTAAAAAAAAAAAAAAAAAAAAAAAAAATCCTATTTTCTTTGCCTACCTCACATTCTTTGGAAAAGTAAAAGCGAAGTGAAGAATTGCAGTTCTTTATGGCTGACGTGTGAGTTCATGATACCTCAAATATTTCTGGCCAAAGCAGACATACATATTTAAAAAAAAAAAAAAGTCCATTACAACGCACATAAGCAGGGTTTCCTTTCTGTGTAGTAAACCGCTTGGCTTCCAAGATCACGCAAGACTGACGCAGCTGGGATGGCATGGTCGCAGGATTCGCTGGATCCCGCAGCCGGTGACTTCACGGCCTGTTACTCAGCTCTAGAATTTTTTTTTTTTTTAATGGATTGACAGCTTTAGCACGAATTCACCAACTGCCTATTAAATAACCTGTGTCATTGCCGCCCTCTCTATGTTTCGAGTCTTTGCAAAAGTGATAATATCTTCCTGCAGAATCCCAAGAGGAACCGGATTTTTCAATGGCAGTATGTCAATCTACCAACCGGACTCCACCAGCTCTCCTTCCCACTGTCCGCTGAGCCCACGCTAGGTACCTACAAGGTTGTAGCGCAGAAGGACTCAGGGAAGAAAATAGAGCACTCCTTTGACGTGAAGGAGTACGGTAAGAATTCCACAAGTATGAGGCATCTGTGATGTCGGAATCCTTAAGGTTACTTTTGTGTATGTGTGTGTGTGTGTGTGTGTGTGTGTGTGTGTGTGTGGTGTACACATGTGTGTGTG
>NW_026590905.1:4027788-4111072 GCF_907164565.1 Psammomys obesus | reverse complement strand
TGTGTGTGTGTGTGTGTGTGTGTGTGTGGTGTACACATGTGTGTGTGTGTGTGTGTGTGTGTGTGTTGGGAGGTGATAGGTACTCATTCCGTGCGTGCATATGTAGATGGCCGAACTCGATAGCAAGAAACCAACCAAAAAACACGATTCCCAAAGCTCCCCAGGGCTTCCGTGACAATCACATAACAAGGTCATACCTTTCACACCTGTGGGAGACGCCGGAGAAGAAAGGGTCCAGCAAGAGGAAGTGGCAAATTGTAGAACATTGTCTAGCAAGTTCTGAAGCCGGCATGGATTAGTCAGGAGCATAGGGGAATCGGGACAAGGTACCTTCAGCTTCCAGAGTGGAAAATTCGAGAAAACCATTGGAAGAGGCAGAGTCTGCAGAAAGCAGTCACCCCGGATAATTCTCGGTTCAGTAGATCTACCACGAGGTGCCTGATAATGGGGCTAAACATGGATGATGGTCAGTCAGAAGAGCTGGCACGAGGTAGAAATGACAGAAAGAGAGAGAGAGAGAGAGAGAGAGAGAGAGAGAGAGAGCGGGAGAACCCACAGCCCTTCTGTTCCTACATCTAACTGTGGTGGTCTTCAGAGTCAGTGATGTTTCACCCGCCTTTGAAATCTTGCACAAATCAGAGGAGTCTGGGAAAAGTAGAATCATGAATGATGACATGTCTTTCCCAGTACTGACACTCATGCTCCTTCCATGTGATTCTATGTCATAGATTCTTCTAACAGATTCCATTGGTAATACTTACCAGGTCTCCTACCAACCTTCACCCCCTTTCTCCTCTATTCAAACCAGTTTTACCCAGATTTGAAGTACAAGTGAAAACGCCCAACATTATTGCTTTCCTGGAAGAAGAATTTGTTGTAACTGCCTGTGGCTTGTGAGTTACATTTCTCTTTCATCTTATTTTGATGTCCATATTCTATTTGAGAGGATGGGTTTTAAGTAACATTTAGTAATGCATTGCTTATCAGTACAGACAAGCATTGGAAGGGGAGTACAGAAAGAAACCTATGGCCATGAGGCTAGACCTTGAGAACCTCACAGCTGGCATAAGGGGAGATTTCTGAGTAGTTTCCTATATCAGCTCTGTGGGAGGAGCTTGATTAAAATTAGAATCCCTGGCCCCACCTACAGAAAGTCTAATTACAATCTCCCCCACAACATGGGTCACAGGGCACTCTAAGCCAGGAAACTAATCCCAGCCTTGCATGGCACACTCCCACCATATTCGCCAGAAACAAACTGAATCATCCTGATGTTATTTACAAATTGTTTTTATTTTGTAGCCACAGCTTTCCCCAATAATTTCTCACTTACTACTTTTAAATTCTCAGAAATGCAGTCTTTATATATTTTTTTTTCTCTCTCTCTTTTTACCTAAAATAATGTTGGTAAATCTGACAGCAGAGATAGCGTTTTTTTTTTTAATTAATTATGTGGATATGTGCCACATAAATGGGCAAGTACCCAAGAAGCCCAGAGGTATCATAGCCACTAAAGCTGGAGGTGCAGGCAGTTGTGAGCCACCCCACGTGGGTGCTAGGGACAAACCTCAAGTCCTCTGGAAAAACGAGAAGCATTCTTTATGTATATGGGCATTTTGCCCACAGGTATGTCTGTGTACAATATGCATGCCTGGTACCTGCAAGAGGCCAGAAAAAGGCATCAGATTCCTTGGAACTGGTGTTGCAGATGGTTCTGAACCATCAGATGGGTGCTGGGAATCAAGCCTGGGTCCTCTTGAAGAGCAGCAAGTGCTCTTAATAGCCATCCTCCCGTTGCACCGGGCAGTCTTACAGCAAAACCTCAACTGAAAGGAGAGAAAGAGCTAAATGTGGTGACCGTTAATCCCAGCAATCAGGAAACAGGCAGGCAAATCTCTGAGTTTAACCCAGCCTGGTATATACAGCAAGTTCCAAGCCAACCAGAGCTAGATAATGAGACCTTATCCCAAAATTTAAAAAAAGGAAAATGAAATGAAATGAAAGAAGGCAGAAAGGAAGGAAAGAGGAAAGGAAAGAACCTTGGAAAAATACTAAGTCAGTATCTTTCAAAAGGTTCACTGACTACTTTGTCTTAGAATTATAGGTACATTCTCATTTAGACAGGATCCAATCTGCTATCATGAGCTTTTCTGGTGTGCAAACTCCAGGGGGATAAATGAATACAATGGAACAGTGAGTGGGTCCAGGCAGGTAAAGAGATATCTATGTCACTCACATTTCAATGGCATTCAGAATGATCATTTCATGGTTCTAGATACACATATGGAAAGCCTGTTCCAGGTCGGGTGACAATTAATGTGTGCAGAAAATACTCACTGCAGAGCTCCCACTGTCACGGCCAACTTTCACGAGCAATCTGTGAAGAATTCAGTAAACAGGTATGTTGAAACCACTCCCTCGTTCTTACTTTCTCGTGAGCTACAGTGCTAAGCGCAGCACAATCAGAGATGCTTTTGACAAGTCATCAAGCAAATCTTGGTAGCAGGAGGAAAAAATATGAAAATGTCTGGTAGTGTTAGGAGCCCAAATGAAGACAGAGCTTATAAATCTACAAATGCGTGCATTTGGCCAATCTTGTCATTTTCTTGCCGACAGCAATCAACATCTCAAGTTATAAGAGTAAAAAAAAAAAAAGAAAAGTATTCAAAGCTGGCTTTTGTCACAGAAGAATAGGTCAGGTGTTCCTGGGGTAGTGAGGATCCAGTGGCGTGTCATTTCCAAATGACAAAGGGAAAAATATTGAACAGTAAATGAGCATCTGGCCCAGAAGACCTGGGAGACAGCAACTAGAGGACCTGGTAACTGAGAAGCAAAGGCAAGAACAAGAGATCAAGGTCATCCTTGGCTACTTAACAAGGTGGCCCAGGAGAGATGGCTCGGTACTTACGAGCATCAAGGAAGAATGGAGAGAAATAGTCTTCACCTAAGAGCAACACAGGCAAGGAGCTATAATTGCAGAGTATGATGGCACACTCGGAGACTCTAGGAGAGAACAGGACCTAGTAGAAATAGGATCCATTTTTGGAAGAGAGGGGAGACAAAGGCTGGCTATAAATAACCCAAAAATTAACAAAGAACTGTGTCATGTTTGGGGTTGGGAAAGGAAAAAAAAGTACCTGAACGCTTAAAATGTGTTTCTAAACATATAACCAGCATCTTTGGTGGCAAATCAGAGAACTCAGGCACTCTTGCCCCTTCTCTTCAGGCAGATGATAAAGGATGTTTCAGACAAGTCGTAAAAACCAAAATATTCCAGCCAAGACAAAAAGGCTATGACATGAAATTAGAAGTGGAAGCCAAAATCAAAGAGGAGGGAACAGGTCTGTATTGTTTTGTTTTGTTTTGTTTTGTTTTGTTTTGTTTTGTTTTGTTTTGTTTTTTCAATAATTGTCAGTTAAGTAGAAACTTATCAAATTTCCATTTCATTTTTAATACTTTATGGTTTCTCCACATTATGAAAAGGACAGATCACTAACCTCAAGAAATTAAATGTTTAAAACAGAAGGTGTGTGTGCATTTGTGTGTGTGTGTGTGTGTGTGTGTGTGTGTGTGCAACTGTGATAAAAATTTCCATAAGGAACGTGGAATTTAAGGGAAGAGTGGACATGACGGGGAATAATTCTGAGGCAGAGACAGAGAGAGATGCTTACACTTGACTTTGATGTGCTTTGGGGAGTGACATTTTGGAAGATCAGTGGTGTGCAGGGGAAAGCACACAAGCACACTCATTCCCAGACTGGAGAAAATTGAGTCAGACAATGAGCTAAGGCGTGATTCTGAAAAAGCGTGGCTAGCTTCAGATATATGTGATAATGGCTTAGATAAACCATTTTAAAATAAGGCTAACGGAAGACACAGGATAAATAAAAACTGTATTGGATATGATACCTCGTAAAATTACTCACAGATTATTGTAGCATCTTGAAATCATGGAGGTGAGCCGAGGTGAAAGTAGGAGGTTCAAATACACAAACCCAACTTCACGTTTTTCTTTTTCAGGAATGGAGCTAACTGGCTATGGATCGTGTGAAATCACGAATACCTTAAGCAAACTGACATTTACTAAAGTGAATTCACATTACATGACGGGGCTTCCTTTATGGGGGCAGGTAAAATATTTCCCCTATAGTCATACTTAGAGATATGAAATATTCTTGTGTGTGTTCCATGTACACATGTATACATCTTTACATGAGCATAAGCACACATGTATGTCAGGTGTTCCTGGGATAGTGAGGATCCAGTGGCGTGTCATTTCCAAATGACAAAGGGAAAAATATTGAACAGTAAATGAGCATCTGGTGTATGGAGAAAAACTCGAAGTTGATGTCAAAAGGCCTCCTCAGACATTTTCTACCTTGTTCATTGGGGTGGGATCTCTCAGAGCTTGACAGTTCTGGCTGGTCTAACTAGCTACTTTGCTCCAGATGGTCCCTGCCTCAACACTCCTAGCTCTGGAATCATAGGCAGCCTGTCACACCCACCCAGCATTTATGTAGTGCTGGGAATCTGAACCCTCATGTATGTACAGGAAGCATTTCACCCACTGAACCATCTTCCCAACTCCAGGCATAAGGTTTTTGAGATTTAGCTGCAAAATCAAAATATATTAGAATTATTAAAAAAAAAAAAGAAAAAAAGAAATGACAGCAAATTATACATTTACCAGGGGTAGTGAAATGTTGGAAAACAAAGCAATTTTTAATCATCAGTCTCCTTACATGCCTCTATAATACATTTTTTTTCTGTGTAGTTTGGCTATATTCTTCTTGATTCCATCTTTGTAAATAAAGCCTTTCTAAAGCAATTTTTCATAGAAATAATTTTTAAAAAGTAATTGTGATAGTCAGCTTTCCATTACCATAACAGGATACTTGATACCATTAACTTATAAAAGGGAAAGGTTTATTTTGGCCTGGAGTCTTGGAAGTCTCAAGTCATTATGAGTTGTGTGTGTGTGGCAACACCACACATTACAGTGGAAGCACAGAGCAAGACAAATCCTACCTCTCATGACAAAGAGAGAGAGAGAGAGAGAGAGCCAAAATTTCAGTCTCCTTTGACAACACACCCCCAATGACTTAAGGACCTCAAACCCAGATTCTCCTACCAATAGCACCACTTTAGGATCTAAGCCTTTGGGAGACATTTAACATCCAAGAGATATCGATAATCTGTCATCCAGATGATGACATTTTTAATTACTGAAAATTTTAAAAAGTTTTGTTTTCAGTGCTAAAGCAATGTTTGTAGTGTTAGTAAATTTTAGGAACAATAATACAATTGAATAAACTTCTCATTTATGTTTATATAGTATAGATAAGATTTTAGGCATTTTTCAAGTTTGCTTTTATAGTAAATAATCTTTTGAGTAAATTCATGGGCCATTTCTTCATTTATATTTTGAATTTTGTATCTGAATTTAACTTTTACACTTTCTTCATTCATTTTAGCATTTCATATCAAGTTGGAAGGGAATGTTGTGATTTGGCAGGTTACCATAGGTCTAGAGAAAAGATCATGTGACAATTGAAATATGTGAGTTCACTAGAAAGTGAAGACAGAAAGAGAGGTGGTAGATCCCTGAAGGCATGCAGGCTGGAACTGAAGCAGAGGCCACAGAGGAATGCTGCTAACTGCTTTGCTCCTCGTGGTTTACTCAGCTTCTTTTTCATGCAAGCCAGGACCACCTGCCCAGGACTAGGCCTTCCCATGTCATCGATCAAGAAACTACACCGCAGGTTTGCCCTGAGGCCAATTTACTGGGGTCAATTTTTCTTAGTTCATGTTCCCTCTACTAAAAGTATTCTAGCTTATGTCATATTGACATAAAACTAAGCAGCAAAGACCCTATTGCATTAAAAAAAAAAAAAAAGCACAAGCTGTGAGGGCTAGAGTCATTAACTAAATACAATAATTCTACCTTATATGCAGTTATCAAGACGTAACATTGTATTCTAAAAATTATACAGTGTTATTGTTTCTTAATTAAAAATAAGAAAATAAGGGGCTAGAGAGATGTCTCCGTGGCTAAGAGCTGCACTTTGAGAGGACCCAGGTTCAATTCCCAGCATCCACATGACAGCTCACAGTCACCTGAAACTCCAATTCCAGGGGGATCTGATGCCCTGTTCTGAACTCCCACCAGGCACCAAGCACACACAGGGTGCACAAACATACATACAGACCAAGCACCCATACCCATAAAATCAAATCACTTAAAAACAATAAAATAAAAATAACCCATCAGGTTTCAAAATCAGGAGAAATATTTAAAAGTTTAAAGCTCGGAAAACAAGTCTCCTTTGCAGATGTGAGGATCTTCAGCAAAGGACAGGAACCGAGCAAGAGACAAAGGCGTAAACAGAGCAGTCTGGGAGGACGGTGTGAGTAGTTGGCATTTGTAACCAGTTGTCACGTCCCTGTTTCTAGGTTCTTCTTGTTGATGAGCAGAATCAACCAATCCCCAACAAAAACATATCTGTGCGCGTGGATCCGTACGGGAACCAGTCCACTTTCACTACTGACGAGCACGGCTTGGCCAACATTGTCCTTGACACTTCCACCTACACGTTTTTAATGCTGAGAGTCATAGTAAGTAGAAATGGGCATGTGAGGCTAAAAAGGCTTGGATTGTGGGGCCGCACGTGCTTAAGGATGTGTGAAAGGCACACGAGCTCCAGGAACAAAAGAAAACGTGATAAGAAATCGGACAAACTGAGCAACGTGGGGACAAATAATGAAGGCTGGGAAGTTCTGTGTCAGGAATCCTTACAGAATGCCCCGGCTTCAGGAACACTGGAAAGATTATCCTGGTATTTTAATTATCCTGGAAGTTTTTAACATGTTCATAGTTCTATTACCAGTTAAATTGTGCCTGATTCCTTTAGGAAAATACAATTTTTATCTATGCTTGAACAGTCAAATAATCTTTGTGATAAAGCCGTAAGAGGAAACAGCAATTGCTATCTACACAAGACCTGTACAAGGCCGGACCTAGCATGATGGATGGGGGAGGGGCTTATAAGGCCCCACCCCTGCCAGAGGAGCTAGGTCAGTGGTTCTCAACCTTGCTGATGCTGTCACCTTCTAATACAGTTCCTCATGTGGTGGTGACCCCCAACCATAAAATTATTTTCATAGCTATGTCATAACTGTAATTTTTCTACTTTATGAATCATAATATAAATATCTTATATGCCAAGATATCTGACATGGGACCCCTGTAAAAGAGTTGTTCAGCCTCCAAAGGGGTTACGACCCGTGGGTTGAGAAACCTTGAAAGAGCAGGGGGAGGAAAATCATATTTCTCAGTGATGTAGCCATTGGTACATTGCCCCCACTTAATCAGAAACTCCCCAGCCCATACTTGTGAGACAAGCATACTTAAATGTAATGGGTCACACACACACACAATAGGAGAGAGATTAAGAGACTTGATGCATAATGGGATAAGAAAGAATAATCAGATGGGGGAGTTGATCAAAGAATATATGTATGAAATGGTAAAAGAATAAATAAGTAAAGCAAAATGAGTGCTTTTAAGTGCAAATGAGGAAATAAATCTGTACAGAAAAAAGTGTACATGAGAGCTTTGTGAGCATAATGAGCATTTCTTAATCCCAGCACTCAGGAGGCAGAAGCAAGGAGACTGTGAGTTTAAAAGCCAGCCTGAGATACAAACGCTTAAATAATCTTAATACAAAGGTGAAAACGTGGCTGTAGGGTTAATAAAACAACCTTTTTACAGAAAGGTATCATATAGGTAAATGATAGATATAGATGGATGGATAGATGGATGGATAAATGGATAATAGATAGATAGATAGATAGATAGATAGATAGATAGATAGATAGATAGATAGATAGATACTAAATACAAGTGTGCTATTCGTTTTCCCATTAGGTCACCTACAAGCAGAACAACGACTGTTATGACAACTGGTGGCTCAGTGAGCATCATGTACAAGCAGAGCAGTCTGTAACTCATATCGCTTCCCCAAGCAATAGTTATGTTCATCTTGAGCTTATTTTTGGTACTTTGGCCTGTGGACAAACTCAGGAGATTCGGGCACACTACCTCTTGAATAAAGATATCATGAAGAATGAAAAAGACTTAACCTTTTACTATCTGGTAAGAATAAATGTCACTGAATCTCTAATCGTATATACCCCAAATTTCTCGGTGATGTAGCCATTCAAGGCTCCTCTCAAAATAAAAGGTTTTGTAGACCATCAGTGTTAACATTGGAGTTTGGAGGGTTTGGGTTTTGGTTTTTAGAGCTGTGGTTCCTCTGTGCAGCCTTGGCTGTCCTGCACATGCTTTGTAGACCAGGTTGGCCTCGAACACAGAGAGATCTGCCTGAATCCACCTTCCCAAGCGCTGGGATTACAGGCATGCGCCACCGCACCCAGCTGGAGATTTTCTTTTTATTGGAAGATAAACTGCTTCGTATAACATTATTCATGCTTTAATTCCTCATTTATCCTGTTCACTACTGAAATATTACCTCTAACATTTCTTTATTTCTATGAAAAAGTAACAGATTTACAGTAGTTATAATTTCCATTTCGTCTCTTCATAGTCCTGAGACCTTGGATAATTTACTAAACTTCATCCTCAAAAACAAGTATCAGCTATCTCACCTGAATTCTGGAAACAATAGTCCACATAAATACTATGCAAATTGGATTGTTCAAATTGCCTTATCTCAGACTCAGACACAGAGAATGAGCAATGCATTTTGTTTAGTTTAAAACAAGACGAACAACAGAGGATATTTCCACTGTATATTTGCCTCCACTGTGTATGCCATATACAGTAGGTGCCCTGTATATGCTTTTCACATATTCCTAGGAACAATAAATATTAAACAAAATAAAGCATAAAATTACGTACTCGTCATTTAGAACATGCATGGGAAAATGGTGGAAAGAAAGTATACTAATAAAAATAACTTCCACATTGCAGTAATATGATGGTTATTGATATTTCGTGAATGTGCCAAAGACAGGCAGACAGACCTTACAGCTGTGATGAGTGTGTTTCCTTCTGTCTTCAGGTCAAAGCAAGGGGAAGCATCTTCAGCTCAGGAAGCCACGTGCTGCCGCTTGAACAAGGAAACAGTAAGCATCTTTTGCTTTCTTTTTTCTTTTTTTTTTTTTTCTTTAATGTCCTCTCATCTTGCCAAACCCGCAACAACTGGGCAAGCCGGAGCCTCTTTCACATGACAGGAAGTGCATGTCAGCCCTCTGTCATCCAGTGACGAAGCTGTTCAGAACGCTTCCGGGTTTTAGGTTGTTATTCCTGATGTAAAATAGCTTAGCTTCATAACTATTTTCAAAAAGAAAAAAAAGGAACCAAAGGTGAAAGAAAAATGACAGAAGAAAATTTTTTTCTTCATGTATTTGTGTGTCAGATCCCTATTGCTGCCATAACGGGTTACCGCAGATTTCCCGGCATATAACGACATGGGTTTCTTTTCTTATATTTCTTCTGTTCAGAACTCTCACTGGACTCAAATCAAGGTATTGGCGGGACTGCCTTAGATCCGTGCCTTGCTTAGTGGTCCCTTCCATAACCGTCAAAGCCAGCAGCACTGCTGCCTCCCTTTTGTCACCGTCCTTACAGTGACATTGCCTCCACCTGGATAATTCCAACCAATTCTCACATCTCAAGATCCTGCTTTAACATCGGTGTGGGCTCAAAGATTTTCAGGTCTAGGTATCCGGGATTAGAATTCTGTCTACCGCAAGCATTCCAAGATCCACGCGCCCACGCAACGTTAGTCGAGGTCTCCAACAACCAACACCTCAGTCCATCGGCAGCTTTTACGCAGGCCTCCAAATCTCATAGATCATACACGGCACAACAGTCCCAAATTGCATCATTCCAAATCATCTAAATTAGGCCGCAAGGCCTTGGCTACAATCCCTGCCAGGGTGAAAATGATCCGTCTGGAGAGATACGAAATACTACCAGGCAAACAGCCCTGAATTCCAACACAGAACGGTCCTCTTTGGCCGCTGTCTCAGTCCTCCTAACTGCCCTTGCAGCCACCCTCCCTTTCCTGCTAAGCGTAGCATGTGCAAGCAACTGGTTTGGGGTCCTATACCTAGAAAGATCAAATGCTCTCCTTTTCCCATCTCTGGCTCTTTTAGTCCATGATGACAATGTCTCTTTTAGAATAAATTCCTCAGGGATCAGGTCACCCCCCTATGCTCTGCAAAGATATATATATCCAACCAGACAAAAGTTTCTCTGTGGATTTTTGTTTTCCTTGATAATTCCACCTCTCCTTTTGGCTTTTCCTGAGATGGAGATGAGATCTGTGAGTCATACGTGTAACCTCTTCAGAGGGATTTTGAAGAGGACTCTTTGTGGCTGAGCATAGTGGCATTTGCACTTTTCTATGATGTCAGCAAAAGGGACACATGGTTTCTCTCTAGAGCGGAGTTTCTAGAAAGCGCTCCCTGTGCCTTAGAAGCTGGATAATGTGAGGTTTTCTAACACCATTTTCCTCATTGAATCCTGCTGACTTCACGGTAAACAAGTCTCTGCTTTTACTCCCACCAAATCTTATTGCACCTAGCAGGAAAAGCCAGTGCTTCTCTTTAAACATCTCAATCCATTCTTTACATTTGCTTTCCACGTAAATTCAGGATGCAGATGAGCTAGAGGAATCCCCCTTCCCCGTGGCCCTCACTGGCTGCTGTTTGTTTTGTTTTGTTTTTTAATTCTTTATTATTATAACTGTCAATACTTATTAGTCACAGAAATTATTTCACAGTGACATCGCCACATAAGTATGAATCACACTTTGGCCTCCATTATCTTGTTCATCCTTCTCTTCCCTTCCCCTTCCCTTTCCTGCACTCTTCCTGTAGTTTCAGGTTGTTCTTTTCCCCATATAAGACAAGCCACACAACACTAATCTTGTTTTCTGGCTTGTTTCGTTTAACATAATGTCTTCCAGTTCCATCCATTTTCCTGAAAATGACATAATTTCATTTTTCTTTACGTCTGAGTAATATTCCACGGTCTATCTGTACCACATTCTCTTGCCCACTCATCTGTTGATGAATGCTTAAGTTGACTCCATTTATTTGTTGGTAGTGAACAGAGCTACAGAAAGTGTGGATATTTAGGTGCCTTATTTCATGTCCTTTTGATAAACACTCAAAAGTGACCTAGCTGGTTCATAGGATTATTCTATTTTTAGTTTGTTGAGCGTCTTCCATGTTGCTTACCACAGTGACTGCAGTAATTTACATTCTCACCAACTGCACCTAAAGGCTCATTCTCCTACAAGTCTTTGCTAGCACTTGCGTAACTTGTGTTTTCTTTTTCTGCCATTCTGACTGGAATGAAGTGGAATCTCAATGTAAAAACGACTTGCATTTCCCGGATGGCTGCAGAAACTGAAGCTTGCTTGTGTTCAACCATGAGCTTCTCCTCAGCATTACACATGTCACTCGCCCATTTTGTGACTATATTGCTTGTTCTTTTAATTTTTTCATTATATATATATATCCTGGATCTTAACGTTCTGTTAGGTGAATAGCTACTGAAGACGTTCCCCACTGAGTAGGTTATGGTTCTCCTTCTGAACTTAACATGCTTCCTCCCACCCCTGAAAGTAACTGCTCTCTGGTTTTATTTGAGTTTTCCTATGCAGGAGTAGTGGCTGCTGGCTGCTGGCTGCCTCTAGCCCACCATCTTAGATCGCCAAACACCTGGCATTACTTGTAGTCTCTGTGTTTTTCCTATCTGTTTATACTATGTTGTCTTCTCTAAAGGTCTACTAGACCACAACTCTCACTCTACATACTTCCTAAAGGACTTTTAGCATCATGAGTCTATCGGTCTAATAAAGACACAGTATTCCCTACTCTAAAGGCAGGCTCACCATGGGGTCCTCAGGTCAAGAGCATCTCCTCCGTCTCTGCAGCCTCACTATAGTTGGTTTATCAGTGTTTTTTAAATAAGCATAAGAGGGCTGGAGAGATGGCTCGGTGGTGAAGAGCACTGGCTGCTTTTCCGGAGGACCCGCGTCCACTTCTCAGTTCACTTCTCAGCACCTGCGGCTCAGAATTGTAGCTGGACGTTTGCTACTTTGCGAGTTCTTTTTTCATCTCCCCTTCTCTAACCCTCTTTTTCCACTCTTTCAAACCCCTAGCACTAGACTGGGAAAGAAAAAAAAAAATAAAAGGATAGAGAAGAAAGGGAGACATCATTAGACTACTTCCTGCTCATTACGGGCGTCTAGATCCTTGGAGCAAGTTTGATCTTCACTGTCAGGATGTCTAATTTCTTCCTTTTGTTGTTTCTTCTTGGCGCATGACTACTTAACAAACTGCGACCAACAGCAACCAACCCACAGCCCACCCAGGCCTCTCAGGGCTCTAGCGTTCATACACCCTCGGAATTCCAAGTGTCACACACTCGCAAAAACTATTTGCAGCTGGCAAAATCACACTGCTGCTAGAGAATAAGGCAAATCAGAGCCAGCTGCTTTGGACACTCTGAAGCAGCCCCATATCCCACACCTGGGTTTAAAATGAAAACACAGTCTCATAATACTTCCATGTTCTTAAAGAAACCAAGATGCCTGTCACCCCAGTCTCAAGGGATCTGGTGCCCTCTGCTGGCCTTTGTGGGCACTGCACAGATATGCTGCACAGATACACTCATACGCGTAAAATAAATTATAAAAAACCTTTAGAAATCGAGACGTGCCTAAATGACTTTTCCTTCTCAGCTGGTGGACAAAATTAAAACAGTATCTATAAAGACACCATTTGTTCAAGCACCTCTGCACGCAAAGGTGGCAAAGGTGCAAGTCTTTCTTACACGATACAAATACGAATTCTTAAATATTCTAAGAATTGCCCTGATGTGAAGTTGAGAATCAGTTCCTAATCCATAATCCTGAATCTCCTTTATTCTCCAGTGAAAGGGGTATTTTCCTTCCCACTTCAAGTGGAGCCAGACATGGCTCCTGAGGCTCAGCTGCTCGTTTACGCTACTTTACCTAATGAAGAAATTGTCGCTGACACGGAGACACTCAAAATTGAAAACTGTTTTGCCAATAAGGTAGGTGTTTGTGTCTAAGGCTGATCCTTTTATTCTCTCCTTTATACGTGTGGGCAATAAAGAAGTAATATCTGTTTTAAAAAAAATTTTTTTTGAGACAGGGCCTCTCTATGTAGCCATGGTTGTCCAGGAACTTACTATGTAGCCCAGGTTGGCCTTAAACTCAGAGAGAGTCTCCTGTCTCTGCTTTCAAAGTGTTAGGATTAAAGTCATACACCATGCCTGGCTTGATGTCTACTTAAAAGCCATCCCACAGGGCTCTTAAACATACTCTCAAGTCAGTGAGAGGAGGCACACCTCAACAGCCTCGTGGCAGCCCAGAAAGGTGGTCCACAGGCAGAACTCTTTAATTTAAAAGCCGTGTGTAGATTTCAAAACGGTTCCTGCACCAAACCCACACACACAAACAAACACATACACTAAAACAATATTTCTTATCCTATTTTATTGTCATTTAATTTTACGTGTATGGGTGTCTTGCCTGGATGGAAGTCCGTGCACCTTGTGTGTGTTTGTCACATGGGAAGGCCAGAATAGGGCACGGGAGCTGTGAGCAGCCATGTGGGTGATGGGGAGAGAACCCAGGTCCTCTGAAAAAGCATGCAGTGCTCCTAAGGGCTTAGCCATCTCTCCAGAGTTTGTATTTAAATTATTTTGAGATATTTTGTCACCAAACTTTCCATCGAAAATGCTGTCACACCAAGCTGTGTTCGTTTTATGCCGCCAACGCCCCAGCACACCATTCACTGCAGCGGAGTGTGCTGCTTTGAGTTTAAATTTAGCTCCTCAGGAAAGTGCAGGGTTTTGACACTCCAATAAGAATTAAAATGTACAAATTAACTTGTCAATGAGATCTTTTTTTAATTAATTTTTTACTCACTTTACATCCTGGTTGTAGCCCCATCCTTCCTCCCCTCCTAGTCCCACCATGCCTCCCTCCCCACTCCCCCCTCCCCGACCTATTCCTCAGAAAAGGGGAGCTCCCTTTCCCATCCACCCCAGCTCACCAAGTCACATCAGGCCTGGGCACGTAGTCTCTTTAAAGACTACAAAGCTGTGGTGTGGGCTCCACTAAGCTGTAAGTTTTATCCAAGCAGAATTGGCACTGGATATCTGGTTTTTTACTACTGTGGCAGATGGGCTCTGTCAGCTTCAGCCTCTCCCCACCGCCCCCCCAAAAAAAACTACACCTAGGAGGGTACTGTCTATTTACAGCAAGTGGACGTTTCTGCCATGGCACCTGTGTTCCCATTACATACACACATGTAGTAAATGTGGAGAGTATAAATGTGCAGGGATCTAAGCAAAAGGCAGCGTGGATTCCTGTGTAAATCCTTACCCCCCTCTAAGGAACACTGTTGAAACTGGATGTTGTGTCCAAGAGCATCAGGCTGGTTCTTCCGGGAGTTTCATGTCAAGGGGGTCTCCAGCATCAGCCTCCAGGGTCTTCGATGTGAGTCCTGTGTAGCCGTACGGCAAATCTCGAGACAGTTAAGGGCTTGGCACACCCCACTCTAACCCTGCGCAGCAGTCCCTCACTGGTGAGTCAGTCTTCACACACTCCAGACCTGAAGCTATCTGACAGCATATAACTGACAGAAAAAAAATTACTTTTCTATTCAGAATCAATGCCAGATTGGAACAACAACAACAACAAAATCTCTGATTCTGGGAATCTCTGTGTAACAGCACAAAGATCCTCGCTAGTAGTCCTGCTCCATTGAAAGTCACATTCACTTCAAAGCAAACACTCCTTCACATAGCATTGATAGAAAGCCAATGATCAAAAGCCAAACAAAGCCTTGACAAGAGCATAAATGAAGACGCTTGCAGCACTCGTGAGAATGGTGACTGCCACAAAAACACAGGAAGAACAGATCTGGTAGAGGAACTAATTTAGGCCCCTAGTAAAATGGTGAGCTAAAGTGAGCCAGAGTGAGGAAGGATGTGGGGTCAGACAGGGACATGTCTCTTCAAACCAGTATTTTTTTTTTCAATCTTTTACTGGACAGAGAAATGCTGTTTTCTATTTAAAATGTCTTTCCCTTAAGACAGCGCGTAGACATTAAATATGGATTAGTTTAAATGGATTTTCTGGCAGTCAGCCCTGCGAATGCTTGTTTTCGTACAGTTGAAAGGCAAGTAGAAAACAAGTCAGGTCAGGCATGGTGGATGCATGCCTCCGATCCCAGCCCTGCGGTCTCTCTGCAGCCACGAAAAGTCCTTTCTCCTAAGAAACAAAGTGAAAAGGTCTTGGGTGTTGAGCATCAGGCTTTGGGGCATTTTGTATCATATAATTCCATCATAATAAAAGCATAAATAACTTTTTTCCTTTGAACCTAACACCAACTATTATTACTATTATTACTATTATTCTCAACCAGATGTAATTATTCATTAAGGATAACATTGGTTAGTGTAGATAATACAACTTTCTTCAAAACGCACATTAAATTTCTTGTCTGGTTCTTGTATCGGTGAGCAATTTTACATTTTCCTAACATGCCCATTTCTTGGCAAATAATATTTTCTGTTGATCATAATCTCAAACAACTAAGTCGTTCATTTGACATAGACACAAATTCATTTTAATGAACGTAAATTTTCTAAAAATAAAGATACTTGAAAGTCTCCATACATGGTGATAACAGGTTGATTTAGAGATAGGGAAGTGTGCATCTCAGAACAGCATGATTTCAAACTGCTTCCTTATGATAGGAAAATTCACTGATCAAGTGTAATTTTGCTGAGCATTCTGATACTCTATTTAGAAAACAAACAGGTGCCAGGCGGTGGTGGTGCATGCATGATCCCAGCACTCAGGAGGCAGAGACAAGCAAATCTCTGTGAGTTCGAAGCCAGCCTGGTCTCCAGCATGAGTTTTAGGGCAGCCAAGGCTACACAGAGAAACCCTGTTTCAAAAAAAAGAAAGAAAGAGAAAACAAAACAAAAACAAATTTCTGAGGAAAAACAACAAAATAAAATAAAGCAAAACCAAAAACATCAGAACAGGACAAAACACTCAGGAAGAAAAGAAAGTTAAGAACTATATACAACAATGGAACCAACAACCAACCATTCCATAACTTTCTATTAGCACAATCAAAACTCTTAACGACTTCACATTGGTCTGTTTTTCTGTACTCCAAAACACCTCAGCACTCAGATGCTTGGTAAACTTTTTAACTTCCCAACAAACTTACATCTTTTTGCTCACAAACTTACATCTTTTTGCTCGTTTGTTTTTTAGAGACAGGTTTGTCGACCAGGCTGGCCTCGAACTCACAGAGATCTGCCTGCCTCTGCCTCCCAAGTGCTGGTATTAAACGCGTGCACCACCACTGCCCAGCTCATAGTTAGATCTTAAAATACATTTCAGGTATTTAATGGTCATCAGTTCTGCCCCTACTTTAGGATGTCATGTGACCATGACTGTCGAAGGTTCACTGTTTCATCTCTCCAGCTCCTCACACAGATAGGTCTGTGTCTTCCTTCTCCGGCCTGTTTTCAGTACCACACAGGATCCTATTCCAGTGGGATCAAAAGCAACTTACTTTGTTCTAGTTACAAAAAGAAAATGAAGTAAATCGATGCCACATATCCTGGTCATTCTGAGGATGGTGAACTGGGAGTTCCTAGGACAGTAAGCCCGCTCAAAGATGGAGAAAGAGAAAGGAAATAAATTAAAAATAAAATAAATACCTCAGCACGGGCTGGAGGAGTCAAAGCTGTAATATATATATGTCTGTGTGTGTGTGTGTGTGTGTGTGTGTGTGTGTGTGTGTGTGTGAGTGTATTTTTTTTAAGATACTGCTATAATGATATCATGCTCTTTGCAGGTAAATTTGAGTTTCTCACCAGCGCAGAGCCTGCCAGCCTCTGACACCCACCTGAAGGTCACAGCCGCACCCCAGTCCCTCTGCGCCCTCAGGGCGGTAGACCAAAGCGTGCTGCTGCTGAAGCCTGAAGCCGAGCTCTCGCCTCACTCCGTGAGTACCGGTTGGTTGCTGTCTTGGGCATCACAAAATGCTGACATGCTAAGACCATAACCACGTAAACCATAACCACAAAGGACACGATCCTCCCAGTGATCAGAGTGACGCGATTTCCCAGCATCCGCTGAACAAATGAAAGCAAACTGATTTGGCGTCTTACCTCTAGGTCCTGGCACCAGTAACCTGAAAACCGCCAGGCCCTCATCTTCACATTCTTCTACGTTCAGATCAGTTCTGATGAATTCACTTCATAGAGATCTAGGCTGTCATGAACTTCACGAGACAGTTAAAGGAAGACCTCGAGTTCTTGATCCTCATGCCTTCAACCTCTCAAGTGCTGGGCTTACAGGCCTGCACTTGCTCACCCAGCTTATGTAGACTTCTCCGAGATTTCATGCGTGTTCACTTAGGCAAGCGCTCTACCGATTGAGCCACATCTCCAACTTCTTTTTTTTTAACTTTTATTGGTAACACTTTATTTGCTTTGTATCCCCCATCTCCGACTTCTAATCTCTTTAAGTGTTTATATTTCTCCATGAGGGTTAGAGACTTCGATATCCAGTCTATTTCTGCGCTTCCCTGCCTCATCCCGAGTATCGTTCACACGGCAAGGGTGAACGAAAAAGCACGGTGGTTTCAATCCCATAGTGAGCACTACCACGTTTGAAACTCATTAAAGCAGCAGAGCAAGAAACAGTTTGCCTTTGTTCTCCTCCAACCGACAGGTCTATAATCTGCTGCCACAAAAGACTGCCCCGCTCTTTCCTTTTGGCACCCCATTTCACGAAGATAGCGGAGAATGCATCAAAGCAGAAGATATTACTCACAATGGGATTGTGTACACACCGAAGCAGGATTTTATGAACGATGAGAATGCACGCAGAATGTTTTCGGTAATCCCTCCTGAAACATACCAAAGCTGGGTCTGTGTTAGGATGAAAAACCCGATGCTTCTAAGCAACCACAGTCTTCACCCTTACCTTCTCTCTCTAACAAAATAACAACTAAGAGAAGAGACTCTCAGAGGCATGGGTTCATTACTTTGTACTCACACATGCCCACCAGGACCCCTCTGCAACCTTAAATACAAGTGGTTTACAATTTCTCCCCCCCCTCTCTCCATACATACATATATACATATATGTATATATGTATACACCTTCTTGGAAGCCACAATGTAAGTCCTTTGCACAATGAATTCTTGAAATTTGTAAATTATCTGTATACACATTGTTGATCATTTTCCCCTGGTAATGCCCCACCCTCCCTTTTCTCACCAATTCTCGTGATCTATCTTTGTCCCCTAGACCGTTTAGCTTCTACTTTCATTAATATATACAGGCAGGACTTTATATATCTGTATAAAGTCTAGGAGAGAAATCGTGGAATCACTGAAAATGCAGTTCTTTTTTTTTTTTTTCTTTCTGAGACTGGTTTGCCTCACTTAATATGAATATCTCCACTTGCATATATTTTCCTGAAAATGGCATGGCTTCATCATTCTTTATGGCTGAAACATTCATATATATGTAATATATATTGTAATTATACACACGTATGTTTTCCTTATCCGCGCCTCTGTTGGCTACTGCCAACAATAGTTCGATAGAAACTGAAATGCAAGTGTCTCCATGAGTCTGACTTGCGGTGTTTTGGGTAAAGGGGTAGTACAGTCAAATGGAATATCTACCGCCTCTTAATTTTTTGAGAAACATCATATCTCCACACTGGCTGGACTCATTTCTACTGCTGCCCAGCAGTGTGTCAGACTTTCCTTTTGTCCATTTTTTGTCAGTATTTGCTTTTTTTTTTTTCCTTAATGACTTGCCATTCTGACTGGACTAATACGGAATCTCAACATAGTTTTGATTTACATTCCTCAACAGCTGAGCAAGTTGAACATGTTTTGTATGTGTGTTGAACACTCATAATTCTTCTGAGAATCATCCATCTGTTCATTTTATTAATCTGTTTCCTTATTGGGCTGATTTCCTCTTGTTTAGGATTTTCTGAGTTCTGTGTATACTATACAGAGTAGCCCTCTGTCAGATGTACTGGCCAAGGTTTTCTCTCCTTCTGTAGGCCATCCCTTCACAGTCAATTCCCTGGTTCCTTTGCTTTGCAAACCTCTTTACTTTCACAAGGGCTGTCTGTCAATGGTTGGTCTTTTACTAAACTCCACTTAAGAAGTATCACTCTGTTTTCAATGTATGTTTTTAAGATTAACTAGAGCTAAACAGAGCTGTGATAGCAAAGCGTATCCAGATCGTGATTTTAGCCTGCCAAAATCGACTAAAATATTTTGTTTTACCTTGAAAACATGTACAGTTCTTCCCATGGGGCTCTGCAGTTTAGCAGAGAGCCGTTTAAGTCTCCTGTCTGCACCTTCCAAGATCACAGCAGTTAAATCTTTTGAGTAATTCTTCTTTCACATCACAACTACCACTCGTGGCTGTGCCCCGTCACATGGTTTCCCACACCGTGAGAGATAAGACACTGAAGGGTATTTATTTGTGACGAACACTGAAGGTGAACTTGAGGAACAGGTGGTGACTTGAGGGTTCAGATGATCATGGTGTGGGTACTTTGGAGCAGATCTCAGTTAATAATAGACTGAGAAAGAAAAGAGAGAGACAAATTCCCAGGGGGAAAAGATTAACCTATGTCAGTGCAACCCACTGTTTCAAGAGAAGAGACAAAGAAACAGATTCTCCCAGCATTAAATTCATAAGTTCTATCTATGCAGGTATTTTGTGAGGAAAAGGAAAATAACATAAGACAAAAAAAATACTATTACTAGTACTAATACTATTACTAATACAAAAAAAAATACTATTACTAATGCTGAGGCCTTAGGCATGAAAAGTAGGGGTCAGAAGAAATGGACTTGAATCCCACCTCACACCCCACTAGCCCCATGACCTTGGCCTTCTGTGACCCCACTGTGTGTTATGGCTTTTCTCCATCTGGTGTAGAGTCTTTGCGTTGATCCTAGGAACGGTGTGTCAAACAGTAACTAAATCGCAGCACGAACCCAAGAAAAGTGATCGCTGTCTCAAGACTGGGTTTTCTAATATGTTTTAACATGTGTTGTTTTTCCAGTCTGTAGGGTTAAACATGTTTACCAACTCCAAAATCCACAGAGCACGCGTATGTCAAACCTTTCAACCCTACCCAGTGGCGGGTATGGCCTACGCAGCAGGTAAGGGGGTGTGTGATTTGGTTGTCTTCTAGAATAACAGGAGCAAAATCCCATGCCTCACTGGGGTAGGGAGGGCCTTTAAAGGATATTTCCGTAAGTTTTGGCTCTTAGACTCTACACTGTTCCTCTGGCAATGCATTCACAGGTTACACCTGCCAAAAACAGAACTCAGGCCTGATTACTGTTTCTCTCCTCCCCGCTTCCCTCCCCAATCTCCGTTCTCTTGTCAAAACTGGCCTTTTTAATCCTAGATGCCAATCATCTCACTTCACATCCCCTCTGTCCTCTGTAGACACCACACCTAAGTCAGTCGTGACAGCGTCTGAGGTCCAGCTCCATCTCCACGGCTGAGCTTCATGTTTCTCATCCCTGGGCTCACATGGAAGCTACCACTGAGTCCATTTCTCCTGCCTCACTGAGTCTTGCCTCACAAGGCTTCTTCATCCCAACTCCATGGTGTTTTATTCTCCTTACACTTATGATTCGCTTGACTTTGGGAAGCACACTCCTAAAACAGGCATTCTACCCTGGAGGGGCTTCTCTTTAACCTCCGATGCTGCCTTCCCAACCTTTGTGAATACACTTACACAGCCAGCTCCCTAGATTTCCCTCCCCATCCTTGCCTTCCCATCAACCACTAGGCACCTTACATTCCAGATGGTGAAGTCTCCTGGTCAGACCGCAGCTGAGCCCTGTGGTGTGCAATAGGCTCCTTAAACTTCGTGCACTTGTGATATAGCTGTATTATGTAGCTATGAATATAAAATGTCCCGTGGCAGTGAATCACAAATTTATTTTAAAACAGTTCCCTGGTATATCTATACTTTTGCCATGAAGACAAAAGCAAATTTGCACACTAGTGAGATGAATGTGCTTGACTATATTCGCATAAAGAATTAAAGTGTAGATGCGTAAAGATTAAACTTAGGTTAAATGTTGGCTACTGTAGGGTCTGAAGCAGCTTCAGTGTTTTTCAGCCTTGGTTTATATGTTGGCTTTATACTCACCGATGCTGAACGTGACACTTCACATAAATGCTCAGTAAAAGTAGATGTTTGCTTATGGCCATTTCAGAAATTATTAGACATTCTATGTTAATTCCATGCTAAAATCCATTGAAGCATGTTTTTTTTTTAATCAAACTGAAACAACAGCGGTTTGTTTTTTGTTTTGTTTTGTTTTTCCCAGAGCTGAGGACCGAACCCAGGGCCTTGCACTTGCTAGGCAAGCGCTCTACCACTGAGCTAAATCCCCAACCCCCAACAGCGGTTTTTAAAACTCAGACATTCTAACTCATACCACTCAAAGACAGACTAGTTTGATACCTATGCACTAGAAAGAAAATATTAAAACTCTCTATGGTTGCAATCAAATCATTATGCTTCTATTAAGGCAGAAACCTTTCCATGGAGAAGAAAAGTTCTGCAGTTCGTAGCACACCACAGCCTGGAATCTGACCCGGGGGATTTCAAGCAGTGAAAACAGTACAAAGTACACATGCTGTGTGCTTAGATCCAAGGTTACCGCGGAATCGATGGTGCAAACTGAGAGAACATCTAAGATTCATTGCACCTTTGACTGTGGATTAGTTTTTGGCTGTAGCATGTGCAGGGACCTTTTATTGTTGCCAGTGTTTGCCCAACCTCAGCACTCGGTCGCACAGCCGCGTGCGGAGCAGTGATCCTATTCCAAAGCTAGGGTGCTAGGGTGCGTAACACACAGTCCAGGATCCTGCTGCTTACTGCCTTGTCTCTGTCTTGTTCGTTGCCCCTTGAGTCAGAGTTCTGAAACCTGGCTGCCGCTGATTTCCTTTCTTGTTCTTTGATGGTCACGCCAGTAGGGGCCATGGCTATCATTTCAGGAGAACAGCCACCTTAAAGAAAGCTGCATCTGCTTTATTTACAAAGGAAAATATAGCCACCTCTACTCAATGAAGCAATAGAGCAAATGTGTAAAATATGTAAGCTATTAGACATATAAAAATATAGAAAAGTGACTACTGGGCCCATGACCCTCTTTAACATAAGAAACAGACAACTATCCAAAATCAGAACAGGGCTCACTGTAAGGCTTCTCTTTCTTTCTCACAACAGCGCCTCAAGCATTACCTCTGGCAGCAGCCCCAGGAGTGGGCTTCAGAAGATTGAGCTACCCGATGGCTTCAGAAGAACAGAATGTGGTCGAAATAAGAAAAGAGACAATTCGAAAGTACTTCCCGGAAACGTGGATCTGGGACATGGTGGCTCTGGAGTGAGTTGAGTGTTCCCTGGGATTTAGCGTAGGTGAGGGTATGAGTCCTGCTCTGGGACTTTGGTGTCGTCTTTGGTTCCTGATCCTTTTAGTTCTACAATCTCACAGCAGAACAGTTCTGCTCCCCAATTATGTGGTTCTCGGTTAACAGAAAATAGGAAACTGTCTTCTCCCTGGAGGACGGGGGTGGTGAGGAACAAAGGAAAGGAGAGAGGGAAGGGAGAAGAAAATAAGGAGGGAAGAAGAGGGAGGAGAGGACTTCCAGGGAACCCCCACCAGGAACAGAAGCAATTGACCCCCTAGTTTAGCTCCGTGTTTACTGTGCGTGATCACTGAGTTAGCATGTTCTGATTTGGTTTGGTTTTGCTTTGTTTTCTCCTGTCCTTTTCCCTCCACCCCAGCGAATCAGGTAGCCATGAGTTGGCAACGAAGGTTCCCGACTCCATCACTGAGTGGAAGGCTAGTGCATTCTGCTTGTCTGGAACTACTGGCCTTGGTCTCTCCCCCACCGTCTCTCTCCAAGTCTTCCAGCCATTCTTCCTGGAGCTCACCCTCCCCTACTCTGTGGTGCGGGGAGAAGCCTTTACCCTCAAAGCCACAGTGCTCAACTACATGCCTCACTGCATTCGGGTAAGGGCCCCGCTCTGCAAGTCAATGGGAACCCCAACACTCCTCCTTACCTAAGCTCCTCAGGCCTAGAGCTGTGTGTGGTGTGCCCTGATTTTGGAAGGGAGCTAGTACTCACGAGAAAAGCTCTCTGACTACAGACTGTTTTCATTCAGGGCTTTGTAAATGTTCCTAAATTAGAACATGGCTTCCACGTGATTACTCCTTCCTTTTTGAATTTTTGTTTTGTTTTGTTTTTTGTTTTTATGAGACAGAGTCCCACTGTGCACACAGCCCATGCTGACCTAAAAACTCCCACCTTCCTGCTCAACCAGCAGTGTGCTGGAATTACAGGAGCCCGCCACTATGCCCAGCTAAACTACTTCATACTTAAAGTCTGGCTAAAGAAACGTCTCTTCCTCCATTGACACAGGCAAATCCCATGCCTTTCCTATAACATTCAACTCGCGTATTGCAAACATCTAAACTTCAAAGTGTGTGCTAGGATGTGCCCATTCTGACGAATCCCAAAACCCCTGGACTTGTCTACACACTCAGCTTCCCGTCCCTCCTCCTGACTCTCTCTGCCTGTCTGGGTTTGGGAACAGATCCGTGTGGGCCTAGAGATTTCTCCCGATTTCCTGGCAGTCCCAGTGGGGGACCATGAAGACTCTCACTGCATCTGTGGAAATAAAAGGAAAACCGTGTCCTGGGCTGTGACCCCGAAATCGCTGGGTGAGTGGCAAAGCTGTTGACTGATTTTTACGCCTTTGTGTTGCAATGGCTTGTTCTGGCTCTGATCTTTTTTCCTCCTCTGGAATTTAAAACTGATCAGCCAAGCAGAAAATCATTGTGTACGTGGTTGGGGGGGGAGGTTCTGGGGGAGGGGGTGGGGAGCTTTTAACACAGTATAACTGTGTTTTCTGATTTTGCAAACACATTTGTTTGCTCTGTGTGAGGGCCACAGTATGCATATGGAGGTCAGATGACGGTCTGTGGGGAGCTGGTTGTCTTCTCCACCTTGTGCACCTCAGGGATCAGACCTGGGGTGCCAGAGCTCGGCAGCAGGCGTCTTCCACAGCCGAGTTGTCTCACCGGCCAGGGTGTTCCCATTTAAAGCCATCAAAAACTTTCTCTCCCAGAGAAGGTGAACTTCACAGCTACTGCAGAAGCTTTGCAGTCTCCAGAACTGTGTGGCAATGAGGTGACAGAGGTGCCAGCCCTTGGGCGCAAGGACACTGTCATCAAGCACGTGATAGTCGAGGTGCGTGAGTGCTGTGAGTCTGTCGAATGACACTGTGTTTGTAATCTGAGCTACTGTATCTCATGTCTAAGATTATGTGTGGGTCTGCAGATCAGTTTTCTGCTAACACTTCAAAGTGATTGGTTTGGGATTTTTTTTTCTTGTATGTTATGTATCATTTTACCCTGTGTTTTTGTTTTTCTTTTTCTTTTTCTTTTTCTTTCGATGCTAAGCCTGAAGGAATAGAGAAGGAACAATCGTTCAACAGCCTGTTATGTGCAGAAGGTATGTGTAACAAAACAAACAAAGGTCTCAAGTTAAGCCACTTAGTAAAATTTACAGCTGTGGAAAAATCATCTCTTGGATGTGGATTACTCTGAAAAAAGAAAAACTTGTATGCTTTTTCCACGGAAACCTAAAAGATAGTTCATGAAGACCTTTCTTGATGGAAATCTCTCAAAGTAGGCTCAGTCTCCCCAAGGTAATAAAGAATAAATACTATTGAGGATATTATCATTATTATTGCCATTATGGTCATACTTAAGGATTAAAAAAAGGAGGCACCATGAAAAAAGTTGCTGGAAAGCTCCTGGCTAGGGATGAGTTTTGAAACCCTTTCCCTGAGACAAGATTCCTTTTTATGCATCTGTGTCTGTAAAACTCCTCCTCAAACTATGTTGAAGATATTGAAGGATCTGTGTGGCATTGGTCTGTAGTGATATTACATTAGTAAGTTAAATATATCCATACTTGTGCTTCGATGGACAGTATCTCTAATGCACCAACAGGGACCCCAAAACAGTCTTTGACTGATACCGTTAGCATGATTATACAAAGATCTCCGTCTAAAAAGTCGTGCACCATCTAGAATGTTCCCCAAGGTGAGGCTTTGCCTACAAGTCTGACACCTATAGAGACACCCTTCAACTTCCAAAGGGCATCCTATCAAATCCATCATTGAAAATAGTATGAGTCAAAAATACATGTAATATACCTAGCCTATGGGACACGATAGATTAGCAGCACAATTGCCTGCCCTTATAATTCCATCCTGGCTCACAGCAGAGGATGACGGCCACTGGTCGGCATCACTGGTCCAGGAAAATGGTGCTGTTCAGAACTTACGCTGCTTATGGTGTCCATCGCTTTCACACCATAGTGACTGGAACCATCATAACTCACAGACCATTGGTGTAAATATCTTTCTTTGGTAGTCTCATCTACATACATTGTGTGTGTGTGTGTGTGTGTGTGAGTGTGTGTGTTCCTATGAAGGATGTATATATGTGCTTGTACATATGGGAGACAAAGGTCAACCTTAGACATTGTACCTCAGGTGCTAACCACCTTATTTTTGTGAGGCGAGGTCTCTCACTAACCTAGTAAGTAAGGTAGGCTTGTGGGCCAGCAAACCTGAGGGATCTCTCTGTCTGTCTCTGCCTTCCCAGAACTGAAATTACAAATACACACTGCAATGTCTGGCTTTTTCTACCCCCATAGGTTCTGGGAATCCATCTCGGTCCTCAGGCTCTCAAGGCAACAGCTCTCCTGACTAAGCTACCTCCCCACACCCAGGCACATGCTTTAATAGCAACTAAGTGCTACAGTCCGCACACTTACATCCATGAGTGGAGCATAACTCCTCTCTGGACTCAGAATCCTGTCTTTAGCCATCAGCTGCAGCAGGCTTGCAGGTCTGACGGGTACCTCAGAACTACCCTGCTGACAAAGGGAAGCCCTGCTGGTCCCACACACCTGCTCCTCCCAGCTTTCTTCACCTCATACTCGTACAAGTCAAGTCTAAAAATTCCAGTCTGCCTTTATCGAGGTGTTTCTCCTGTACTCCACCCCCATCCATTAGCAAATCTAGTTGACTCCACTTTCAATTATATATATCAGTGTTTACCCAGTTCTCACCATAGCTGCTTCTCCTGCTGTCCTTTCTCTGGCTGGCCCACCTCAGTGACTTCCTAACTGAGCTTCACCTGGTGGCACATGCACCAGCCATCAGGAAGTAGATGCCGGAAACACCACAAGGCTGGACAGTGAGACCACATCTCAAAAAAAAAAAAAAAAACCAGTGAAGTCATTAATTTTCTAACTTCCCTCCTGACCATCCCCTCTTGTCCCTACACACAGGAAGAGGGCCCCCTTCAAGAACATGCTGTCTCAGTCAGAACATGTCCTTCCGGAGCTAGCTCCTTTCACAGCTGTCCTACATCCACGGGGCTAGACCCCTTAACATCAATCACCCTCGAGCCCTTCCCACCCCTGAACATCATGGCATGCTGCTCCGTCTCTCACTTGCTTTGTGCCAACCACACCAGCTTTCTCCTTCCACTTGCAACACGGCCTTACCGTGCTGGGGTCTCTGAAGTCTTTTGACTTCCGGTTCATTTCTGCTGGGAGTATCCTTGCGACGTTATCTCCAAACCTTACTCCATGACTTACTGGTGGCCTCTGAACACAGACGACTTGGTCGATAGGTAGTGAGTCACCCTTCCTCAGCCTTCATCTTCCCGATTGCCCACAAACAGCCTCTTTTTAAATTTTCTCCAGGACCCACCAATCTCAGTCTCAGTAAATACACCTTCGCTTGTTTACACAACCCTTCCTGTAAAAGCGAACGCTCTTAACAAGTTTTGAAAATGGATGGCCCATTCCACGGCACTTAGGGCAGAACTTAGCACATACCACACACTTAAGGATGTTCGTGGGATGAATGCCTGTGTAAAAAAAACTTAACAATGATGGGAACTGTCGCTGGGAAGATGCTCCGCAGGTGAAGTGCTTGGCGTGGGAGCGTGAGGACCTGAATTTGGGTGCTAGCCCTCATATAAAAGCTGAGCAAGACAGCTCCAATCAGCACTAGGGGAGCGAGGAACAAGGGCAGGAGAACCCCAGGGAACACACAATATAATCCATGAGAAGAAAGAGGAAGTCTTCCAGAACACATATGTTTATAAGGAAAGCTATAGAGATGTAGTACAAATATGTAATTGGTATGTATTTTGCCTTGAGACAAATGGTGGCTTTGGGAGAAGTTGAATTGCATCAAGAAGCCGCTTAAGGTCCAGGAGATACGAAAAGGTTGCATATAGATGATGAGGGAAAATATTTGTGACAAGAGTAGACCATCCCCCTCCCCTCACACAGTAATTTTCCAATGTCTTGTTTTCTTTCATTAAACGATGTAGCACATGTCCTATGGTCACTGAACCTTCCATACAATGTGGTTGAAGGATCCGCCAGAGCCACACATTCTGTTTTGGGTAAGTCTCTCGGCCCAAGCCAGAACAGCTGTCCCTCTCTGTAACGCCATGCCTGACTAATGACATCACTGAGCACCAGATATAGGACTGAGGAAAGGAGCAGCAAGCTCGGGGCTACCCTGTGCCTGAGTGAGAAAGCGGGCTGAACAGAGGCTGTAGCAGCAGGATGCTTGGGCTAGCCCTGACAGCTAACAAGGGCTGTGTTCCCATCTCCTAGTGGTCCGCGAGGTGACAGGGTATCCTAGAGGATACGAAAATGATAGTTCCATTTTCCAGGACATTATGGTCCATGAGAAAAGATTGAGAAAAGATGTTGTCTCTTGCCATTCAGTTTCTTCCCTGCTTTCTAAGTGTCCTGGAGCCATCTGTTTTTCTCATTTGTTATATATATATCACAAATTTTATATATATATATATATATATAATATATATATATATATATATATATATATATATATATATATAGTCTTTCTTACCATTAATAACATGGCCTCTTGGTTATATTTTCTTACTACAGTACAAACCATCTCTATATTTCTCTAATTTGCAATAACCTTTCACTCCTCAGGTGACATACTAGGCTCTGCAATGCAAAACCTCCAGAATCTTCTCCAGATGCCCTATGGCTGCGGAGAACAAAACATGGTCCTTTTCGTCCCAAACATCTATGTTCTGAACTATCTGAATGAGACACAACAGCTGACAGAGACGATCAAGTCCAAAGCCCTTAGCTACCTCGTCAGTGGTGAGCAACTTTACCTGAACTCCTAGATGCCTTCTGTTGGGTTAAGATTTGGTAATCACTGTTGCTGTGACGTCCAGTCAAATGCCCCTCTCTATCATGAGGACTCTCGATTGTGTCAATCCCTGTAGAAGTGTGTGAATAAAACATGTTTACTCAATGGTTCTTGAATAGAGTTAAGATAAACAAATAATAATTTTCAAACATCGCTATGCTTCACAAATGACTAAAATTCCTTCCTCAGGATATCAGAGGCAGCTGAACTATCAGCACAGTGACGGCTCATACAGCACATTTGGGGATCGTGGCGGGAACAGCCAGGGAAATACTTGGTAAGATGAAATTGTGTCTTCCTGCTCCACTGATCCGAGGTGTTTCAGGAGTCTAGAAACTGCTGTTCTCTTTCACCTGGGATTCTTTTCTGGAAGGTTTACTCCTTCTTGAAACTCCAGTTGTCATCCCCACTGATGTCTGAAAACCCACCTGCTCCACCGGCACGGCTGATAACAGTGAAAGAAAGAAATAGAGGTGTAAGGCAGGAAGCACATCACGATGATGGGGAAAGCTTTCTTGCTGCCCCTTAGAGGAGAAAAGTAGAGATCAGGGAGAGAGATCAAGATTGGTACAATCAGACGTCATTTGGGAAGTACAGACTCGATGGGAGGGTGCTGTAACGGTGTGAAGGTCAATGTCTTCGGGCAGCGTGGAGTGAGCTTTAAAGCGGGGTGGCCCCACTGCCTCTGACTCTTTTCTGCTGGACAGGCTCACTGCATTCGTGCTCAAAGCCTTTTCTCAAGCTCAGTCCCACATCTTCATAGAGAAGACACACATCACGAATGCTTTCAACTGGCTCGCCATGAAACAAAAGGACAATGGCTGTTTCCAACAATCTGGATATCTGCTCAACAATGCGATGAAGGTGATGGCCTGATTCTCCTCTTGTCCCTGGGGGTTGTACTATGTAGGAAGGAAGGCTTCTGTAAGAGTTCTCCAGTCCTCGGGGCTGCAGAGATGCCTCAGTAGTATACAGAGGTCAGTGCTACTGCGGAGTACCTGTTTGGTTCCCAGCATCCAGATAACCCAATGCCCCCCTCTTCTGGCCTCTACGGGTACTGCACTCATGCACAAACCCACACGTGAATACACACATGTACACACAATTTAAAAATCTATAAAGAGAGGGGGGGGTAAAAAAAAAAAAGAGTTTTCCAGTCCTACTGACAGAACCTAATGTTTCTAAAACAGACCTGGACTCTGACCAGAAAATACTGAAGTGTGTGAGAGCTCTCCCTCTGTTCCTTCTAGGGTGGTGTGGATGACGAAGTGTCACTCTCCGCCTACATTACCATCTCTCTGCTGGAGATCCCACTGCCTGCCACTGTATGTATACACCCATCCCCGTACCTCCTTTCCCCTCAGGAAAACTCCAGTTTTAGTGGTCTTTGATTTTGGTATATCTCACTGTGGCACAAATAAGTAGGTTCTTTTTAAAGACATAGAGGAAACTCCTCCCTGGTGTGAACGCTAATGCCGGGTTACCAATGTGGATCCCAGTCTGGCGTGGGGGCGATTCCTTGCCTGGTTCTCTTATTATGAAACTGGCTTCCATCTTCTTTTACAGCACAGTGTTGTCCGCAACGCTCTGTTTTGTCTGGAAACAGCCTGGGCCACCATCTCCAGGAGCCAAGAAAGTCACGTCTACACCAAGGCATTGTTGGCCTATGCCTTCGCCCTGGCAGGAAACCAAGCCAAGCGAAGCGAGCTGCTTGAATCGCTAGACAAAGAAGCTGTAAAAGAAGGTAGGAATGTCTATAGCAAAGTACACTTAACTAGAAGGCACTGATGACGCACAGGCAGAGTCCATCTGCCGAGCCCTCCCCCTTTGCTACCTTAACCAGGAACACAAGGGAAACCATCACTGATACAACACTTAAGTGATAATGAACCGTTTTATTGATACACACATTACTGATTTTCTATAATCCAACTGCTGGTGCCGCAGAAGTACGTGAGAGACACAAAGATGCCCTGTGTGGCCATCTGGGAGCTTAACGGACTTTCACAGGACAGATCTGCTCTTGCCAGGCATGGAAGCTCATGCCTTTTATCCCAGCACTTAGAGGTTAAGAGCCCTGGCTGTTCTTCCTAAGATCCTGAATTCAATTCCCAGTAACCCCATGATGGTTCATAACCATCTATAATGAGATCTTAGTGCCCTCTTCTGGTGTGTAGGCACACATGCAGGCAGAGTACTGTATAAATAATAAATAAATAAATCTTTAAAAAATAGAATGTAAAAAGAAAAGAAAAGAAAGCAAGCAGAGACGGGTGGATCTCTGCATTCAAGAGTTCAAGGCCAGTCTGGTCAAGATAGTGAGAACCTATCTCTAAATAAAAAAATTTAAAAAGACTGCTGGTGACTGTTTTAAACTGTCTGTTCATTTCATTTCTCATCACTCATGGGCTAGATTTTAAAAGCATGCTTTAAGCTTAAATTTTTACTTTCTCCATTTGAAAGAGGATTCAATCCACTGGCGGCGCCCTGGGACCGTTCAGGAAGTGAGGACACCCTATTATCAGCCACGGGCCCCGTCTGCCGAAGTGGAGATGACAGCTTATGTTCTTCTTGCCCACCTTACGGCTCTGCCTTCCGTGTCTGCGGAGGACCTGTCCTCAGCAACCAAAATCGTGAAATGGATCATCAAGCAACAAAACTCCCACGGGGGTTTCTCCTCCACTCAGGTCTGTGGAAAGTCCCTACGAGAGAAAGATAAATCGACTAACCCGTATATAAACACCAACACATTCTAGGCATTGGCTGAACCATCAGCATTTCTAACTCACACGTTCTCCATTCCTCCGTCACGGAGTCCCAGCCTAACTCACAAACGGGCCACGGCTCTGCCTTCCTTACACTCTCACCACCTTCTCCCCACGCGGGTCCTCAACATAGCTGTGGGCCAGTTTCCCAAAGTGCTGTTTTGGTAGAACTACTTCCATGAGAAAAAACTTTATTTTCATCTGCAGACTAAGATTCTCTACTATTCCGCCTAGTTCCTGTCTGCAGCCAATGTGTATGCACCCAGCTAGTTCAGCAAGTCCTTATGCTGTCTCTGGCATGGACTTGCTGCCATTTCTGGGACCATTTAAAACATCCCAGTTCCTCCATAAAGCTCCTTTCCTTCTCCATAAATGCATTTTGTTATTAAAGAATTATGGGGAGGGAGGTACAGGGGGAATACAAAGTGAGTAAACTATAATTAATAAAAAAAAAAGAATGATGTTATTTCTCATCCTTAGTCTTCTTTTTCTCTTAGCCTTAATATTTTCTTCAAAGTTTTTAATTTCTACAACAAATATCCCTGCAGAGATTTACAAATTACCCATGTTATCTCTTAAGCTTATATTTCCGTATAGGTTGTAATCTGTGTAAATGATAAAACTTGTTCCCCCGAATGTACCTAGAGCTGGTCCCCATTAGTGAACAGGATTGAATTGTATTGAAATTAAACTAATGGGCTGTGTTTGTCACTAAATAATCCTGAAAGGAAGTAATGCTGACGTTGAATGTTCAGTGTGCCATTGCTCTTGCTGCTTTCACTGTGATTTCTGTATCTTTCTTTTCCTCAGGACACAGTGGTGGCTCTCCAAGCCCTCTCCAAATATGGAGCAGCCACTTTTACGAAAAGCAAGAAAGACGTGTCGGTCACCATCAAGTCTTCAGGGATCTTCTCTCACAAATTCCATGTTCACGATGCTAATCGCCTGCTGCTGCAGCAAGTCACGCTGCCAGATCTTCCTGGGATTTACAACATCCATGTGTCAGGGGATGGATGTGTGTATTTCCAGGTAAGGCCTCTAGGGCCCAGAGAATGGGAGTGTGGGAAAGCGTCAAGGGTTTAGCTACTTAAAAGGGGCTGCAAAGCGTTTCAGCACTGAGCTAAAGAATTTTGCTTTTGTTGTTTTCAGACATCTCTAAAATACAACGTCTTCCAAAAGGCAGAAGGAAAAGCGCCCTTCGCTCTGCAGGTTGAAAGTCTCCCCCTAAACCTTGATGGAGCTAAAGATCCTAAAACATTCCAGATTAATTTCAATGTAAGGTAAATGTTATGCCTAGATAGCAAAGTCCGCAAAGACCACCTGGAGTCTGATTCACGTATACAAAAGCAAAGACCCTTTATTCAGGCTTAAGCTCAGACTTTACCAGTGCAGAGGATCCATCCCGAGAGCTCCGAATCCACACCAAGAGCCCCAAACAGCAGTTAAGCAGGGATTTTATTGAGATATAAGCAAGGAACGGGAATTTCCAGCTTAGTACTTACATGATTGGGTGACATTTAGCAAGAGCAGGCTTGTTTAAAAGTGATTGGCTAACTAACATTGAGCAAGCTATCTATAGACCGCAAGAATGTCAGATACTTTCTTGTTACCCTCTGATTAGCTCTCTCCAGGGGCAGTTTCTGCCTGGGGCAGTTTGTGGCTTTTCCAGGAACTGCCTGAGTGTTTCCCGGAAACAGAAACTCAGGCCTATCTGTTCTGAGGAGAATCTGAGGCCTGTCATGGAGTCTGTTAGGCCTCCTTAAATCTTTGGGCCTTTCAGTAAATCCTAAACTGCAACCAGTCCACTTATAGAATATGTAAAAAAAAAAAAAAAGGGGGGGGGTAGGTAACCTCTGTGGAAGGAATGCATTGAGCAAAGATCCACTTAACTAAACTGGGGTATTTAATTTGTTAACTAGGACATTTTCTAAACTCTTACCGAAAGGTCTTTGCATTGAGGATGCATCTCAGAATCCTCAGATTCACACACACATGTATACATACATTTATGTACACATACATACATATATATTCTCTCTAAAGAGAGGAGAGGAAAATGGTGAGATTTCCAAACGGCTACACAGATCCCGTAAACAGAGAAACTGAGTAGCAAAGGTCAGACTTGTGGCTTCAGTCAGTCCTGAGGAATGCTATTGGAAGGACTTATCTCTGTGTGTTATTTACACAGTTACACTGGAGAACGACCCAGCTCCAACATGGTCATTGTTGATGCGAAGATGGTATCCGGCTTCATACCTGTGAAGTCATCTGTGAAAAAGGTAAAGCCTATGCCATCCAGCTTAGGCCATCGGTGGAAAGGGCTAACGCTAGGCCATCGGTGGAAAGAGCTAACACTAAAATAAACCATTGGTGGAGAGGGCTAACACTACACTCTTGGTGGCGGCAATGCCATACTGTTTGTCGATTTTATTTTACTGACATAGTTTTCAAGAGGCTTACTCCTGCAAGCCTGCCTCTCCCAAGTGTGATTCCATTTATTACTGGTTATGCTGGTTATACTGTGTTACGAATGAGGCCTAAGTGATAGCCCCATATCCAATGTTCTGGCAAGCCATTAGCTCTCAGGTTTGTCGACACACTTTCAAACAATGCACATACACACATTCATATACATGTGTGTGTGCATGTATGTATATACACATATGGATTTAGACATGCCCAGCACACGTATATATCACATACATGTATCTATCTGTACACATATATATGAATAAAAAAGAGTCAATAAGTATATATTATTATGACTAGTATTTCTAAAGAAATAAAACTCAGTAGTTTGGATTCTCCAGAGAAGCCTTTTATAATGAAAAATACCTGAAAACTGCTCCTACCATAAACCTTCCTCACTCCATAATTCTGGCTTATCAACAGCTCCAAGACCACCCTAACATTCAGAGGACTGAAGTGAGCACCAACCATGTTCTAATCTACATTGAAAAGGTAATACTTTGGGGTCTGTAAGAATTGCTGTGGGGTCTAACAAGACCATCAAGAGCTGGGCATGGTGGCACACATTTGTAATCCCAGCACTTGGGGAGGCAGAGACAGGCATATCTGTGTGACTTTACGGCCAGCCTTGCTTTGTAAAGCAAGTCTCAGGACTGAAAGGACTACACAGAGACGCCCTGTCTCAAACAACAACAACACACACATAAGGACAAAATAGCTACAAAGGGAAATAGAACCAGGGCTAATCAGCAATGCTAAGTTTGTGACATCTGACCATTCACAGAATTTTTGTCCCTCCGTCTTTTGTTGGTTATGCTACAATACAGATCAAAGCATGTACACTCCAGCAGCTTGATATGTCTTAAGAAAGCAAGATGGTGACTAATGACTACGCTAACCATTGAGTCCAATTTTGTTCTCTCATCTCTCCAGCTAACCAATCAGACCCTGAGTTCCTCCTTCTTGGTGGAACAAGACATCCCAGTAAAGAACTTAAAACCAGCCCCAATAAAAGTCTACGATTATTATGAGACAGGTGAGTGGAATCTGGAGATGTTGAGCTTTGATGGGAAACAGTAACTGGTCTAATAAAAGGTTACCTTAAATAAAACAAAACAAAACAAAACACCACAGTCTTTCACTGAAAGAAAGAGTAAAGTTATGGTCACTTATAATTAACCATTTTTTTTCTTTTTAATCAACCTCTTGTGTGAACCTTTAAACAAGCCTTAGAGCCATTCTGATGAAGACATCATGAAAAACTTGGTCATGAGTTCTAAATTTCCCTTTAAAATTGCTTGCTCTGGGCGGGATTATTCTAGAAAGGTAGAATAGCAATATATATATTTTTAAATCATATCTTGCTACTGATGAGTGACATAAAACCTACGATTTGATCTATTCTTTAATGTGCTGTAGGTAATGCCCTCCCAAATGGGGAGACTGCATATAGTAGGAAATTCTTCCATTTGTTCATGACTTTGAACTCAAAACTTCCCAGCATGATACCATGCTAGTAGTGTTAACGAGGTCTCCTCCTTACACTGAGTGCACACCGCACCTCTATAAGCAAGGCTTCAAGCCTGAAGCCCGCCCCCTCGGGTCTGTTCCTGAGCCCAGTTCTCTTAGTCCCCACCCCCAATCAAGCTACCACAGTTTAGACTTTATCTTCGCTAATTCTATAGCTGTGATTAATGCCTTCACTTTGGAGTTCATCCACAATTAACCACTTTCTGTCCCATCATTTCTGTGTTCTAGATGAATACGCCATTGAAGAATACAATATCACTTTCAGTGATGGTACAGTATAAATAGTTGAACCTGATGCCCGCTTAAAGAAAGAAAATGAGCACCTGCTTTAGTTCTCCATTCTAGGCAGTTCTTTGAATATAACATTTTGTATTATATCTATATATATACATACATACATATGTGTATATGTATATATATGTATATATGTATATATATTTGTATATATGTATGTATATATATATATGATGTGTCATTAATGAATTGGACTGTGTCAGATACATTGTAGAATTTCTTAATAGAAAAAATGCTAGTGAACCCCTGCACAGATGTAGCCCATGGCAGCTCAGTGTCCAAGTGGGCTCCCTAGTGAGGAGAACAGGGACTGTCTGAACTCAGTGGCTGGCTCTTTGATCAACCTCCTCCCTCCCGAGGGGGGAACAGCCTTACTAGGCTACAGAGGAAGACAATGCAGCCAGTCCTGATGAGACCTGATAGGCTACAGTCAGATGGAAGGGGAGGAGGACCACCCCCTATCCCCTATGAGGGAGGGGCATAGAGGAGAAAAGGGAGGAAGTGTAGGATTGGGAAGGGATAAGGGAGGGCGATACAGCTGGGATTAAAAAATGTATAAATTGTACTTAATAAAAAATTAATTAAATTAATTTAAAAAACAAACAGAAAAAAAGAAAAATGCTAGTGAAATATAATTACCTGGAACGACTTGCTTTTAACTAAATTTTTATAAATTTGAGAGATTTATTTGAAAGAGAGAGAAAAAAACAGGAAGTTGGATGCAGAGAAATATAAGAAATATCTGGGAGGAGCTGGAAGGGAAAGAATATGACCAAAATACATAAAATTTTTCAAATTAATATATATATAATTGTGAAACATAAAAATAAAATTATCTAGTGTTTACGTTCTATACATACTGGCTACCCACATTTTTCTAAGACACTTTTATATGTGCACGAGTTAAATTCAGTGTCACGGCAATTAGCCATCCAGCACAGCATGAGAGAGCTCATATATAAGACATTCCTTTAGGTTGATTGACAGGGTCAGTACTTCACAATGAATGATTTTCCATGGCACCGTTGGTCCTCTTTTTTAAACTTGGAAGAAAATCTGAGAACATTTTCATTATGAAAGGCAATTAAATTTAAAGATTTATAGTTGAATATTAAAATTAGTTCTTTCAGTAGGTTTGCGACTTCCCTTGATATTTCTAACTATTCTTCTGTGTAGGCTCTGAACAAGGAAATGCTTAAAAAAGGGAGCCTGAAGATTTCATCAGCTGGGCTTCTCCAGATATGAAGAACCAAGGCCTGTCAGAAGAAAGGACAGTGAAATAAATGGAAGGAAATTAGAAACACATAAAATTTATATTTTGAATAAAGTTACAGCTATGTTTCACTTTCTTGTTTACTTTTATCTTCATATTTATTTTCTGGAAAAAGGTTTTTATTCCCCAAAGCACTTTTAACAGTGCCTGATGAAGTTATAAATAGAGAGACACTGGGAAACACTACAAAGTGAAATTCAAAACCAGAGCGTTTGGTCAGCTCCCAAGAACACAGCAAAGATGGATCCACGTTTTTTGATACTGGAAAATGGCCCAGCTGCTCATCAATAGGCCAGTGATGGTCTAACAAACTGCGGAATGTTCATGCCAGGGGCGTTACTGCACAGTGTCGGACAGTGCGCACCACTGATAAACACACCTGCTTTTTCTATTTTGTTTATTTATTCATTTTACAGCTTGATCACAGCCCTGTCCCTTCTCTCCTCCCGGCCCCACCTTCCTACCCTCTTCCCCCTCCACTTCCTGTCAGAAAAAAGGAGCCCCACACACACCCGTACCAACCCACCTGACACACTAAGTTGTTTCAGGACTAAGCACATCCTCTTCCACTGAGGCCAGACAAGGCAGCCAGCTAGGGGAAATGATTTAAAAGTAGGCAACAGAGTCCAGGTCAGAGACAGCATCCACTCCACTTGCTAGGGGACCCTCATGAAGACCAAGTTGCCCATCAGCTACATATGTGTAGGGGGCCTAGGTCAATCCATGCATGCTCTTTGGTTGGTGCTTCAGTCTCTGTGAGCCCCATGGGCCTCATTAGCTGACTGTGTGGGTCTTCTCATGGAGCTCTTGTCCCTTCTATTCTTCTTCTCCCTCTTCTACAATACTCCCCAAGCTCCGCCTAATGTTTGGCCGTGATGGTCTCAACATCTGTTTCGATCTGCTGCTGGATGGAGCCTCTCAGAGGACAATTATGCTAGGCTCCTGTCTGCAAGCATAGCAGAGTATCATTAATAGAAACATACTTGCTTAAGCGTGCTTGTCAATAAACTAAAAGAACTCCAGATAAAGAAAGAAAGCAGTGATTTCAAGAGGGAGCGTGGCTGGTGTGTTTTTTCTTTCCCAGTTTATTTTTAAAAACTCTTTCTAACTTTAATATTCAATTTGATCTGTCTCATGAGAACACATAAAAGGCTTACAGATGAAACAGCCAACAGACCTCTATTTTATTGGAGTATTTTTTAGGTTGAATTTGTTTCCCATGCCGTAAGTTTTTGTTTCTTTGGTTTCTTCTGGAATATCTTTTCTTCTGTGCAGCCTCCTCACCTGGCAAGGGAACAACTTGTTCATTTTCAGTGAGGATCATCCCAGTGTGGCGGGACAGGGGGAGCTCACTCGTGGGTTAATGACTTGTCTTGAGCGCTTTGCCCAGCTGGTCATGCTCAGTGGCCAGAGAGTCTTCGCCTAAACCCTTTTGTAAGGGAATCTGGGTGATGCTCTCAGGCGCCCCACAGTGGTAGTGTGTGGAAGGACAGAAAGCTGAGGAACTGCAGCCAGGCCTCAGGAGGAAAATGGGTCCTGCCTTAGCCTGGGCGAGCTCTGCCATCATGAGGGCTCGGATACCAGCAGAGGTTGGATGACTACTGGATGGGAAGGGAATGGGAGTGAAAGGCCAGAGCCTTCAGATCCCTCTTCTCTCTCTACTCCTTGTGGGCCTCGAAGGCGCCTGAAGGAAGCGAGTGGGGACAGAGACCAGGAGAGAATCTTGGAGTGGTTAAGGGGGGTGGGTACTGCCCTCAGATGTCAGGGGTCATGGACAGCTGAGAACTAGGAAGAAAGGCATCCATCTGTGGTCCAGGAAGAGAGTCAGACGCCTGTGTCAGGCTCTCCACTCTTCTCAGTCTTCAGATGTCAAGCTGAATCCTAGGCACATGCCAGCCTCCAAGCAGGCTTCACCTTGACCGTCATCAGCGGTCACCTGGCACCTCTAACTGAGGGTACAGGAGTGTGGTACTGCAAAGTTCCAGATCCTCTTCGTTCACAAACCCACAAAGTGACTTCTCGGTGCCATTCAGTGTCTGAAAATGGCCCAACTTGGTGGAATCCCCTGCAGAGAAAAGGCCCCAGGGGAAACCTGTGCAAATGTCCCATGTGCTTGCCTGAGCCAGTCTAGAGAAGGCAAGCATTGAACGGGGAGATAATTCTTGCCTTCAAATCCCAGGCAGCTGTGTGGCAAGGCTCGTAGGATGTCCACACCATGGGTCCATATTGGACTCTGGCATCTTTGAGATCCCAGTGGGAGGCTGTTGGCCACAGTGCCTATGGGGACCTAGGCTCTCTCCTGCCTGACTCTCAAGTCTGGCAAACCAACCAAGAACCGAGACAGTCTCTCTGATAAAGAAACCCAATGGGGACCTGCTCTGTGCTGTAGAGAAAGCATGTCTAAAGGAGAAGTGGACAAAGGCTGGGCAATGGAAGAGGGCACGGCCACCAGCAGTCCCTGGTATGTGTTGCTACAGCCAGTGACAAAGGCCCGTTGCAGTTGCATCCACAGTGAGACAACTATCCTCTGTCATTGACTTTTTAGTTAAACGGATGATGGGGTCACCGGTGCCTGTCATCCAGAACGCCAGGAGCACACACTTAAGAGGCTGCTCCTGTGGGAAGGAGGCTGGTCTTCCCGACGTGCTGTGCTCGCCATCATTTGCTGTGGCACACTGGAGGCCTGGCCGTCCCTGGAGCCCTGCTGTAGATAAGACGGGGGATAAAACTTTGAAGAGACGCTTTCTCACACTGGGTTCCCCTTGTTTGTCCGTCTGCTCTGGGGGGGAAATCCTGAAGGAAACGCAAGCCTAGAAACATTTTTCTAGCTGCACGCCTGCTGTGGGCCTTTCCCGTCGTTCTAGCGGGCAGCCAGCAGAGGGGGCAAGAGCCATTCTGTTTTCCTCTCCCGGGCTCCCTCGCCCCCAACCAAAGGGAAATCAGCCGCAGCAAAGGGGAGCTGGGGGGAAGGGGGAGGGACTGCTGTCCTTCACACAGACTGCTGAAAATTCAATCAGATCTGAAAAACATAAAACAGACAAGTCCCTTCTTCCCTGACTTCCCAGCCCTGATGTTCTTCATTTCACTGTCTAGAAATAGGGAGGGGTCGGCATGAAACTCCTTTGGGCTCCTTTTCCTTAAAGCATCTTTCCGTTCTGTAATCGCCCCTCCCTTGATCTCATTTTCTCTTTAAAGAAGCTGGTACTGTAAAAGTAAGAAAACAATGACAGAAGATCAAAAACACCAGAATGTGTGATAACTCGCTCTGTGGGATTCATTTCAAAAAGTGTGGATGGAGCTGTGGATGAGGAAAGAGATTTCAATTTAATAGCTGTAGCTTAACTTGGGGGTGCTGGGGTATTCCTCAGGATCTTCTCTCTGTGTTTATGCATTTGCTTAAAGTATCTCTATTAGAGTTAAAAAGCAATGACCCAGGTCACTGGGACCTGGTCAAGTATTGTATGTACTGAGGTATCGTTGATGCAGGCTGTGATTTCAAATAGAACTTCCAATAGACGAGATTTAAAGCATTAAGACAAGATGTCTTTTGGTGTCGCCAGTCCATTATTTGTCTGCTCTAAATATCTTCACCCACACTGTGGGAAAAACTGCAGGAATGTCAAGTCAGCGTGTCTCAGCTACTTCAGGTACAATGGATTGGAGGCCCCTTGGTACACTGATGGTGTGCCAAGGAAGGGACCGTCTCTGAACACTATGCCTGTCACCTGAGAAAGGGAGAACAGTGGAGGCCCAGAGCCTAAGACCGATTCTCAGACACTGGCCTGGAGAAATGAACCCCCACTTCCCCACCTCAGAAATCATTGCCCAGACACCTCCTGCTTCAGCTGGGTGAACACCCTGGGAATTTCCTAGTCACACTGAAGCCTCGTGTGGAGTCACTCTGACTGAGGACAGTAAGTCTGGTATCCTAGCCCCCCTCAATTGTCCAAGGTTCTGTCAGACAGAAGGGAAAGATCTTGAAGCAAAAGGAAGCAGCCTTAGTTTATATGTGAGCTATGTTATATGACCAAGGTAGGGGAATTGGTCATGCCTGGGTTACATGACAGGGGTCACTCTGTCAGGGTAAGGAAATAGGGCCTGGTTAATGTGTGAGCCATATGATATGACAGTAGTCAGGCTGCCCTTGATCCCTGTGTAGCAGGGGAGGAGCCTGGGTGTGTCTTTGCCCTCTTGTAGCTGTCTCTGTCTCTGTCTGGTAACCTGGAAGACTTGGGTTCTCTAACATTTTCAACCATATATATATGGTCCTCCCCGAGGAGGACCATCTCCTGACGACCCACCACCTGACTATATGGAGGAGGGTATCTGAATTCACACATCAGGAGGACATTGTCAACTTGTGAAAGCATTTGGAGTTGGATTCGTTGGATTCTGGAAGAAATGAGCAAGGCTAAGTATAGGAGTTACCTACCAAGCAGGCACCAAAGAGGAAGGGTGTCCACAGCATCCAAGGTTTTCCTAACTTCCTGAAAGACACCTTTGGGGTTTGGTGGTGGTGGTGGTGATGTTGGACTTTTTCTGATTTGTTCAAAAGAATGAGTCAGGCTGTTTCTAAGACAGGTTAGAGGAGTTTGTGGGAAGGCAACAAAGAGTAAAGGTAGTTTTTAGTGGCATTTTCATGGTTGTCTGTAAGGTTAATCTTAGATCGGTGATAAAGCAGCTTTTGAGTTCACACCAGGAAAAGCAGGGGGTAGCCACTCAAGCCTTGAGCGATAGCCACCAACAGGCAGAGGACCAGATAAGCTAGTTTTGGGACGCTTCTCTGTAAGGAGGAGTTTGCCAATGTCCATTATCGTTGTATTTCCTGGAAGATACTTAAAACAAGCTCTAATTTAGGCTTGAACTCCAAAGCCTCCAGCCTCCACCCCCCAAGTGCTAGGATAAGAGTCATGGGTCATCATCCCACCTCGTGGCTCTCAGCATTCTGGCTCGCAAAGGTATAAGAGGCACAAGTGAACAATGTGGCATTTCACCTGAGCAACAGCTACTACTCTTCATAATCAGCTCGGCTGGATTTAGAGTCACCTAAGGGATGCACTTGGTGGGGGTGGGGTGGGGGTGGGGTGGGGGTGGGGTGGGGGTGGGGTGGGGGTACGGTGGGGGGAGTGTTGAGGGTGTTCCAGTAAAAAGTAGCTGAGGAGGAAAAGCCCACTCTAAATGTGGACAGCTCCGTTCCGTAAGTCCCAGACTGGATTTTTTAAAAAGGGAAAGAAAAAGCAGTTGTCATATCTGGTTGTTGTCCCTTGGAAGACTGACTGCTCCTTTCCGAATGGAAAGAGATGGGGAGTGGATCTGGGGGAGAGGGGAGGTGGTAGGGAGCTGGAAATGTGGAGGAAAGGAAACTGTGGTCCAGATGTATTGAATGAGAGAAGAATCAATTTTCAAGAAAAACTGTAAATATTTTCATGCAAGACTGGCTGTGGCATGGGTAGTTATGATGGGTGAGTCAGCCGTCTGTGCCTACCAGTTAGGCTGTGACTGTAGCAATATTTTCACTCTGTACAGCGGGTGTTGGGGGAAGCATTATAAATAAAATCTGAACATTTCAGGCCTCTAAAAAAATATTTTTAAAGGACAGTTGAGCACAGCACCCATCTCTGTTTTGTGGTCTGTGCAGCTGACAGGTGTCCCAGCCGTACACCCCTGCCATGCCATTGCCACCGTGATGGACTGCATCCCCTCAAACCATGAGCCAAAATGACCTCCATTTTGTCAAAGCAAGAGAAAAGCAACACTTCGGGAGAAGAAAACTAATAACGTACCAGAGGGAACATTCCGTGTGGACTTGTGAATAAAAGGCCACTGGGGGAGAGAATAAAAAAAAGAACACTCCAAACCATTATCCTGGAAATCATGCCTATTTGCAGTAGTTCCCACAGGAAGACTGAGATCAAAGAACTCACACTCAACTCAGCAGAGCACACAGCCCTAAGCAACGCAGCCTGCTGCAGGTCCTTCTAACGAAGTGGACGGAGTCGAGGGAAAGAGCGGACACATCTGGAGTGGAACAGCCACCAGGGTGCACCTGTCCTTCACCCTGGACCCCGAGGACTGCAGCGCTGCTGGCCACGAGGCAATGCTCTATGTCCTGTCTGGGGCTTCAAGCAGATCAACCCTCCACCTAAGCTCCCCAGGGAGGAACAGTGCCAGGAAGTGGAACACAGCATAGAAGCTCCATCCAGTTCCTCAACTGGATAAAGATTCATGCTCAGTCGGGATCCTGGGTTTCTTCTGTGAAAGGTACCTGTCCCTGTAAAGCACAGTTTTTGCCTCAAAATCCAAAAGAAGGAATTTTCTGCTCACCGGTCTCCATGGAAACTAACCTGAGCAGCACCTTGGCCTATGCTTTTCTTCCTACCCCAGAAGCTCCTCCCCAGTTTCTCAAGACGGCCTCCTTCACTTGCCGTCTTTGTGCTCCACCAGCACACTGTTGAGCAACGCCCCCAAACTAAAGGACCAGGCACACAAGCACTGCAGACTAGGGTCTTGACCGATACCTCTGACGTCTCCAGGGTCTAGGAGATGGGCCCCATTTTAGAAGTATGTTCTACCTCAATGTTAAGGTATCAGCCACACCCGTGTGACTTTCCACCCTGCGGCCTGTGTGCTGACACTGTGAACACACTGGAAATAAGGACCTGATGACTGTGGAGATGGGGACATTATTGACAGCAACCAGGGGTCAACGTGGAAGGTCCCTGCGGAGGACAGGCCTGTACCTTTTCTCATGTATCACTCAGATTTCCTGCATCCACAGTCATGGTTTGGAGCTGGGCATAGGGTTTTTCTGATCTCTCTTGCTTTTTTTATTTATTTTTATTTTTTTGTCATACAGATGGGAAAGGAGGGAGCCATGCTGAAAAATCCCACTAAGTAAGTACGGGTGATCCCGGAATCAGAGGTGGTATCGATGAAGCTCACTGGTGCTCAGCAAGAACACAATTCCTCTTCTAGCCGCATCCTCTCAGGGCTCTGATGCATATGCCTGCTGCTGTTTTTCACCCCACACGTGATAGTGTCTATGTCTCACGACTTGTAAAGGTGACACCCCGAGGGCCTGAATTCAGGGGTGGGACAAGGGCGACCTGACTGGTCTCAGGGGCCTCTCAGATTTGAACCTCTGGAGTGAGGATGGGTTGCTGGCGATGTTCCCTTTATGGAGACGTCCCTGAGTATGTTCGTGGCTTCTTTTGTAGCAGGGGACAGCTGTCTCATGTGAGACTGAGAAGCACAAAACATGTACAGGCTTCTCCCCTTCTCATTCCAGGGAGCCCCAAATTCCCCTTTCAGCAACAATGCCGAAAGGTATCCATGTGCCCACAGGCATAATGTGAAGACCTGGGGAGACTGTTAGGAAATACACTGTGGCAAGGGAGTACCTTTGGCGGGCCCGTGCCAAGATGTGTTCCTGAGAAATTACGCCATACAATGGACATGGTGTGAAAGGGGTTTATTGGGGAAAGGGGAGAGGAGTGAGGATCTGAGCAAGGGGTAGAGGCAGATGAGCAGGCATGTGAATGGGCAGACAGATGGGAGCAGAGCCATGAGGGGAGAGAACTGGGGAGCAGAGCCTGTACATTAACAGAGACCAACCCGCCTCTGTGCTCCAGCACCCCATTCCTGTGCTCTCCTGTGTGCCCTTCCACAACCAGGTTGGTGAGCTAATTAAAGGAGAAACTTCCTAAGGTTTGGTGGAGGAAATAAATGCCATCGTTAAGAAACTCCCAAAGGGCTGGAGAGATGGCTCAGAGGTTGAGAGCACTGGCTGCTCTTCCAAGGGTCCTGAGTTCAATTCCCAGCAACCACATGGTGGCTCACGGTCATCTATAATGAGATCTGGTGCCTTCTTCTGGCGTTAAGCTGTGCATGCAGACAGAACACTATATCCATAATAAATGAATAAATCTAAAAACCAAAAAACCAAAAAACTCCCAGAATCTGAGTTGAATAGGCTGAAAGTATGTCGAGAGGACAGGAAAGGCTGTGGGAAGCCAAATGTGGACGAGGCTGTGGTCACTTGGTACTTACTTCACTGTGGGCTTTGATGTGACCTCTGTCTATATCTTTTGTGTTCATTTCTCATCTCTTCGTTTCTATAGATTAGGCCTCTTCTTGTTCCTGCTGGTCTCGTCCTGCTCTGGGAGTTCCCCAGATGTGGCAGCAGTGGTGGGGTTTTCTCTGCTAATGTCTGTGCAAACAAGGCCCCTGAATCCAGAGAAGATGAAAAAATGAGCTATGCCTCCTTCCTGGGCTGTTTCCTGGATTTTGTTTACTTTTTCCTAATATCTCAAAATTCAATTTCTAATTATTGGATTAGCAGGGAGGACAGACATAGTGTCTCCTCTTAAGCCAGGTCCTTTTAGAATTGTGTTGGGCTCTGCTTGACTCCTCCTTCCTCTCCTTCCATCCCTCTGAGAATCCTGGTGACTGGAAACAGACTCCCCAGGGAAGGTAAAGCAGCAGTGATCATTCCTCAGATACTTGCATGTCAGATGAGCGATATGCTTTTCTGGGACACTCAGTCAGGGTTCTCTAGAGTCACAGAACTTATGGAATTCCATATATAGATATATTCATTCCATATATGTGTGATGTATTTTATATATATGTATATATATATACATATATATAATATACATATATATAATTTATTGGAATGACTGAAAATCCAATTAATCCAACAATGGCTAGCTATGAATGGAAAGTCCAAAAGTCCAGTAATTGCTCAGTCCCACAAGGCTGGGTGTCTCTGCTGATCTTCTGTATCCCAAAGAAATGGGCTTCAATGCCAGCAAAGAAATGGACTTCTAGCAAGCAGGAAAAGGATAGACACTTTCTCCTTCCATTGTCCTTATGTGGATTTCCAGAAGAAGGTGTGACCCAGATTAAGTGTGTGTCTTCTGCCTCAAGATCCGGATCGCAGGTGTGCCCTCCATCTCTGGATTGTAGTTCACTCCAAATGTAGTCAAGCTGACAACCAGCAATAGCCCTCACAAACTCAGCGTGAAGTAATCAAAATTATGGCAGGACTCACGAAGCATGCATCGTGGTGGGAGTATGCGTTTAATACATTCCAGCCAGAATTAAAAAAAAAAAAAAAAAAAGGAACTGTTGTTTCAGAAGGTAGCAGACATTATAGAAAAGGTGTTCCAAGGAGCAGGTGTTTTAATAGGGCACCCCAGGTGGGCCTCTTTGGACCATAATTTTCAGGGGGAAAAAAACTAAGATCATGAGAAATCTCCCAAAGAATGTCCAATCCCAGCCCTTTGCAGGCTGTGGCTCCCGCAGAACTGATGCGCTGTGCAGAAGTATGTCTATATGTTATAGATGAACGAGGACACTAACAACTAGAGCAGGGTCACTAAGGCTGTCGGCATCTGGCCACGCCCTAGGCCCGGAGGATACTGGAACAGTTCAGACCCTTTCTCAATGTGACAGAGCCAGAAGACAGTTGCCCCCAGGGACCTGGGATGGGAAAGGGCCACACAGTATCTTGGAAGGATGTTGCCTTTAGCTGAGATTTGGACACTGAGAAAAACCAACTTTGCATTTTATGTCAAAAAGAAAAGCCACAGAACAAAGAGGACAAGGACTCCTGCAGGTCTTCTAAGGGCTCGAGTGTCTCAGACCTATCAAGCCAAATTATGCTGGATCTCTATCCCTAAAGCCCCATGCTTCTGGTCAAATGTACCCAGTGAGGGAGCATTGCCCTGACCCACATTCTTCAACTCCACACAGACGGAGAAGCAAGTGAGGTTGGCCAGAGCTGAGTCTTTAAACAACTAATACTCACAGACATAAAACACACATGAGGCCAAGAGGAAAAGAAGTGTCCTGCTCTCGTCATCCTTTCCCCTTGAAGCTCCTCCTCTCCTTTCCCCTCACATCATCAGGGCAGGTACTGGGGATTGGTCATCCCAGCCCCTGTTTCACCAGAGAAAAGATACCAACAGCTTGTGTGTTAAAAGAACTTTTATTCTCCTGTTACAGTTATTGTCTTGGACGTATATTGCCTTTGTCTGCTAACCTAGGCCTAGTCTTGGAATTTTCTAGTCTCCATACAATCTAACCTAAGCCTAGAATCTTTTCAGCCTCTGAGACTTACTGCTGAATAAACTCACACTTTCTAGTTCTCACTGAGCTCTGGGCTGGCTGGTTCAATTCAGCTGTTCTGATTCAACCTCCTCTCCCAGCTGGTTGATTCAGTCTGGCTTCTCTCTCGGCCTTTGATGGCTCTTCTTGGCCTCAAACTAATTCCAGAAATTTGCTCTAACCTTCTGGCTCCTTCTCATTCTCTGGCTCGTTCCATCTTCACCTGTGCTCTTTCTCTGCAAGCTGTGCATTACTGTCCCAATAAAACTGCCTCCTCTCTCTCTCTCTCTCTTTCTCTTTCTCTATTGCTGCAAAGAGACACCAGGACCAAGGCAATTTATAAAAGCAAGCGTTTAATTGTGGGCGTGCTTGCAGCTTGAGGGGATTTCATAACTATCATGGAGGGGGGCTATGACAGTAGGCAGGCTGGCATGGCACTGAAGCAGTAGCTGAGGGGCTTCCATGTTGAGACAACAACCATGAGGCAGAAGGAGAGAGAGAGAGAGAACTGGAAAACAGAATGGGCTTTTGAAACTTCAAAGCCCACCCCCAGTGACTCACCCCCTAAGTCTTCCAAAACAGTTCCACCAACTGGGGACCAAGCATTCAGATACATGAGCCTATGGAGGCCACTATCATTCAAGTCATCTCATCCTTACACCCCTTTGCTTCTCCCTGAACCTCCTCCCCATCTCCTCTTCCCCCATTCACTTGTGTCTCCTGCTCAGAGTACTGTCGCAGAGGGAGGACGGAATGTGCACTAGAGGAGGGCTCCAGCAACAGCGCAACAACTAGAGGAACGCTCCTTCCCCTTGACAATAGCCCCAGGTACCACCGGATGCTGGTGAGGGGACTGGAGCTTGGTTGGCAGAAGTTACCTGACTGCGCATGCCCGCCCTCATTAGCCGACTTCACTTCAGCACCACGGTCAGCTCCTGGAACAGCCCCAGGAGCCCAACCCCGTAGGGAGACTGCTTCTACCTCTAGGCTTCCAAGAAGCCTCTGCTACCCACCGCAGACTCTGTTGGACCACACGCGACAGAGATCAATGGGTGAGAAGGAAAGACTGAGAATCAAAGCAGAGGCCCTGGGCAAGCTGGAAGGCCAAGAGAAAAAGGAGAGGGGCTGAAAGAGGAAGCAGAAATGGGAAGGGAAGGTAGAGGGAGAGAAAAAGCAGAAATGGGGAAGGAAAGCAAAGGAGGGGACAAGGGAGAGGGAACAGAGGTTCTAAAACATCACTGATTCTTTTTCCTATGTCCAGCCATCTCAGAAGCTGAGACTCATCTTCAAGCCCTTCAAGACCTGTCTCTTTGGAACTCAGCAATCTGCTTTGCTGGGATGCCGTGGGGTACAGAACCATGAGCCTTCAGGGTCCCTGGAAAGCACCTGAACTATATAGAATCGTCTCTTTGTGACTGATGCTTCAGGGGTGACCATTCTGCTTGACACTTAAGGAAGCATGAGTAACCGGTAAACACTGGATTCAGTTCGGGACCCCCAAACCGAGAGAATGGCACCATCTAGTTTTAGAATGAGTCTTCCCGCCTCAAAGAACCCCTGACAGGCATAGCCAGAGGCCTGTTTCCCAGGTGACAAGGATTCTGTCAGCTCAACGATCAACTCTGTCACAATGTGATGTGACTTGTATGTAGTGTGCAGGTCATTTGCGTGTGCTCCTGTGCGTGTGAACCTCTCTATTCACGTGTGTGTAGAGGCCGTAGGTTATGTCGAGTGTCCTCTACGGCTCTTCACCTTATGTTTTGAGATGAGACCTCCTCAGTGAGCCTAGAGCTCACCGGTTGGGCAAGAGTAGCTGGCGGGTGAACTCCAGGGATACTCCTGTCTCCGCCTCCACACTTGGCTGTGCCTCATTCATCCCTCGGCACTTGATAGTCAGCACATTGCCTTGCGCTGCATGGGCAGCTGAGATGTGGAAAGACCCAACGGCTCGTTTCTGAAATACAACGTCAAGTATCCTGCTAGTCTTGTTACCCCCTTTTCTTTTAGTTTTACAAGTTTATAAAAAAAAAAAAAAGTTAAATCAGCGATGTTTTACTATGCAGATGTGTTCATATTCTGCATTAATTGTTGCAAGCTTAGGACCTGCTTTATGACTTTAATACTCTGAATGTCTGAATGAGCCGCTACATAATTAGGATTACTGTGTAAGAAGTATTGTTTAACTGTGGTGGTAAATATCACAATAATATGGAAATTTTTGTTTGCTTTGGTTAATGTTTGTGTGTTTTCTTAATTCTCAATTTACCTAGTTTATGTGCATGTATGAATGTTTTGCCTGAGTTTCTGTATGTATACCATGAGTATGCCTAGTACCTACAGGGGTCAGAAGAGAGTCTAATGCCCTGGAACTAGAGCCATTATGACTGTGAACCTTCATGTAGATGCTGGGAATCAAGCCTGCATCTTCTGCAAGAACAACAAGTGTTCTTAACTGTTGAACTATCTCTTCATCCCTAGTATTTGTGTATTTAATGTGTAGCCCAAGACAATTCTTCTTTATCCAGTGTGGCCCAGAGAAGCCAAAATGTTCACCACTCCTATGTCGGTGATGCTGCTGAGTGCCACGGCCAGCTTGAGACACAGCCTTCTGCCTTTGAACTAAAGCACAGTGGCTTCCAGGGAATTCAAACACTGAATCTGCAGCAGCATTCTCAGTTTAGGCTCTTTGCTTTCAGATGAATTCTCATTTCCTCAAGATGGAGGGTTTAATGGATGTCTTTTCTTTAGGGCATCTTTCCCACCCTCCCAGTGCAGACTAAGAGATTTCTCATTGATGGTACTAATCTCTTTTCCAATTATAACTCCATCCTCAGCCTCCTTGTCTGCACCCCTTAACTTTCCCTGCTGAGTGGCACATTTTCATCTCCTCCTAATGCAGCTGATGTTCTTGCTCACTATAGACCTGGAAAATGAGAAGTAACCATGCCACAGCCTGGATGGAATCCTCTCTTGAAAATGCCTCTGTCGGACAAAGCAACCTGTTACTTTTGTTCACTTGAGTTCTCAGGACATGGGCAGAATACAGAACACAGAATAGAGAATACAGAAATGTTCTCTAACCCAGTTCCCAGGAGTCTCTGCTTATCTCTGAAACCTCGTGACCCGTAACTCCATTGTCGGCATCTCTCTCAACATTCTGGTTTTCCAAACTCAATATCAGAATGTGCCATTAAGCTGTGTTTATTACAACCAAGGAATTTTCTAGCTCAAAGTTCCAAGGTCTTCCACATTCACCGCACCAACCAGTCCCCAAGAGCGGTTCCTTTCATTACAGCACCACACAGCTCCACTTCTCCAGATCAGTTTTCTGACAAAATCAACTGAAGAAGGGGACAGCCCATCATGGCAGAGAGGCCATGTCAGCAGGGATCTGAGAGAGGCCAGTGACACTGGGTCCACACTCAGGAAGCAAAGAGAAATAAATGCTGCTTCTCCACTTCGTTTGTCCTGTTTAGCCAACACAGAATGGCACTGACCACATTTAGGTTGTGCCTTCCCAACTCAGATAACTTAATCTAGAATTCTCTCAGAGGCAAGTCCAGTGTTTTGCCTCCTGGATGGTTCAAGATCCTGCCAAGCAGACAATAGCAACCACCACAGACACTATCACTTATATATATATATATATATATATATATATATATATATATATATATATACATATACTTTTTTTTTAATTTAGCAACCCTAGAGATGTGACCCAGGGTCCTGTATGTGCTAAACTAGATTTCTCTCACAAAGCTTCATCTTCATCCCAGCACATAACTTTTGAGTTCCAAGGACGCAGTAGCTTTCCCAGGGAAGGCAACTGGTATGCAAGACTGATAGAGCTGGATCTCAAGGCATCAAAACCTAGTGCACACAGACTTGGCTCTGGCCTCTGGCAGGAAGTGGGGAGGCCTGGAGGGACAGGCTCAGGGTGGGCTTGGAGTCACCTACTGAGCCACTTTGTAAGTGCTGGCTCTGCAGAACTGTGGTTCTTCCTGCCTTTCTCTGTCCTATATTGCATCCCTTTCAGCATGGCTGAAGTCCAGTTTCTCTCTTGTGGAATAGTTGAGTTGGTTGCAAACTCACTGGACCACTTATCATTCCTACATACAACCATGCTTTCTTTCTGATGTCTCTAATGTCTGATGCTATCTAAAGTGCTCGTTTTCATCCTGAATCCCTGCGTGTTCATATTTTCTTCTCCAATTTGATTGCTGTATTACTCCATGATTTTCACTGGTGAAGGTTAGCCATGAATGTCCCAGCAGTCATTTAGAGGCCACAGGCACAAGCTCTCGGAGTGGGGTAGTTGGGCACAGTGACTTTCCTGCTGGTCATACTGCCCGAGCTCCACCAGCTTCTCCTGTGTGTGTTTCTTCAGGTCGTCAGTGTGGTGGCGCTCAGAACTGGGGGCTTTAAAGTTTAATTGCTATCTTGTGCACTGGCTGGGTTTTGTTGTTTATTGTATATTTTATTATGTGAGTTTTATTAATTATATACATGTGCCATTATAAAAACTGGTTATTTATGTATCTGTTCCTGACCCCTTATTAGTTGCTTTTCTGTTGCTGTGATAAAAATGATCAAAAAGCAACTAATAAAGAGGTTTTTTTGGCTTATAGTTCTGGAGGAAGAGTCCACAATGGCAAGGAAAACACAGCAGCAAGCAGCCAGAGCAGGAAGATCAGCAATCACACACAGGAAGTAAAGAGCCGACAGGAAATGGGGTGAAGGCTATAAACTCTCAAAGCCCATCCCCAGTGATGTGCTTCTTCTAGCAAAATTGTTTTTCTAAAGTTCCACAACCAGTATACCAACTGGTGAGCGAGCGTTTAAATACTTGAACCTACGATGTTGAAGGATATTTGATCCCATTGTGAACCTGGAGATTGTGAACTGTAAAAATCTACTTCTTGTTTGGTGTGGTTCATCCCTACCACACACCTTTAATGCAAGAGCTCTCCGTTTACTGTAAACAAGTCCTGTGGTGTAGTTCAGCCCTAGCACACACCTTCAGTCAACCCTAGGTCAAGAGGTAGAGCAAGAAACCAGCTGACAGGGATTAAGCAGAAAGGTGGGACGTTAAGAAGGCGCTTTTGGCTTTTTCCTTCTGGGTTGTTGACTGATGGAGTGTCAGCTGGGTGCCTTCCTTGCCTCTCTGAGCTAGTGGGTTTTCACCTAGATATCTGGCTCCTGAGTCTTCATTGGTAAAATTGAACAACTGGGGTTTGACTGTTTTATAACAACTATAGAGTGCATGTCTTACTCTAACCAGCACAACCTCCTAGACTATAAACTCTTTATGAATGCTGTGTGAATGGGAATTCCCCCTAACTGCTCCAGAATGCAGCAAATCCAAGGCCTTGAGCACAGCAAGTGTTCAAACAGTATGTTCAATAGGAGAATAAGGTAATTGTTGGGATACAGAAGGTAGAGAACAATGAGCAGTTGTGCTTATTGTGGGGAAGAATGGCATTCTATCCCAGGACGTCTCACTTTTAAAATGGCATGGTAAAGGTTGGGAATGTACCTAAGTGGTATAATGCTTTGCTTAGCATGCGCAAAGCCCTGCGCTTGACGCTCAAATGCTAAAAAACGAGTAACAAAATCAAATGACATTGTAAGACAGTTGATAAATTATGTGTATATGTATGTATGCGTATACACATTTCTACATACGTGTATAGGTGTTTATATATACATGTCTGCATTATGTGGGGCATTACATACTGTATTTTCGTGTATCTATAGTTGGAAATGAAATGTCTCGAGATTCTAGACTTCTAGAAATCTTCCTCACGGACCTGTGTGTCTTAACACCTGACCTCCAGTTGGTGGCACTATTCTGGAGAGCTGGGAGACATGACTGAGGCAGGTGAGTCTCTGAGAGTAAGCCTTTAGAGGCTGTAACCTTTAGAGGTTCTAGTCTCTCTGTCTCCAAGTCAGCACCATGGGAAAAGGCACTGCTGTAGGCTGCCATTGCTGTGTACTGGCCCACTCCAGATGTGTTCCCCCACCAGGGTGGACTGTGTCACCTGAACAACAAACCGAAATAAAGCTCTGATCCTTAAGTTGCTTGGGTTTAGGTATTTGCTCACATCAGTGGGAAAAGCACCTAATACAGAAGTCATTTCTAGGTTTCCTCTTAGTTGCGGCACATGCATGGTTTGAAAAATAATTCTGGGGTAACTGATAAAACATGAGGATACTGATGAGGACTCTAGACATTAAACCTATAGGAATAGCAAAGCCTTTGGCTTTTCTGTCCAGGGCACTAGTCTGAATGCATCCCTGCTACCTTATTTTTTTTTTAATCTGTGTGACATTTGGAGCATTATTTAGAATAGAGAGATTTGTTTCATTTCTCTCTTCAGTTTCCCCACCTGGTTCTTCTGGTCAGATATCACTCTAGCTGGGGGGAGGGATTGTGGAAGAGACAGAAAAAAAAAACATCAGCTTCGGCCCAGACTATCAGCTGTATTCTGGACTGCGGATCATTTTTGTAGAGGGCAGGGAGGGGTACTTTATTCTGTATTATAAGAGCATATCTGTACATACTGTAGAAAGGAACCAGAATAAGCACACTGCAAACAGCTCAGGACATACATACCGCCAGCAGCTTGTTACGAGTTAACCTTTAACCTAGATGTAACCCAGATGCCTCAGGAAGAATGTAATGCTCAGTGGCCTCGGGAGTTTGCAAACTCCCACTACACAGAAAGATGGTGATAGGGGAAAGTGCAGGGGACGATAAGGAGAGAAATGTTAAGACCATGAATCTCAGAGACAAGGCTAACTGCCTGACCAGAGGGACAAATTAAACTCTGGAATGATTCAGTGTCTTTGTCCTGATTCTCTATAGACATGAGCCACAACGATGACCATATGACCAGAGGGTCAAGATGAAGCTTTGGAATGGTTCATTGCCTTTGTTCTGACTCTCTGGAAAATCTATTAGCTGTAGACGGGAGGGGGAAGGCAGAATTTGGGATTCTAGTCCTCTGGCTTTTCAGACTGCTGGCTCTGTAAATAAAGCACAGCTCGAAGGTGCAGGCGTCTCTCTCCCACTCACTGGCACTGTGGTGCAAGGCAGCAAAAAAAATGTAAGCATGTTAATTACCTTCCATCCCGTTGCCTCTGACCAGAACAGCTTAAACTATGTCCCCACCCTTCTGCCACCACAGACAGAATTTCTGAGTCGTGCTGCTTCTCATGCCCTTCGTTAGGAGACTTGAAATGAAGCAGGTTGTCATTCTCAGAGAAATAAGGCAGAGATAAGCTCGGAACCGTTTGCTTTATCTGCATGCATGGGCATTTGCCTCACTGATGTGTGTTATAGATGGTGGTCTGAGCCAACACCCGTACTTCAAACCGTGGTTTAAGGATCTCTGGGACTGTGAAACAGGCATGGTAACTGAGTTCACACATTGGGAGCTATGAGGGTAAGCCAGCAATTCATGTGACACACGACCACGAATAAGCACTTGATTGAGGGCCAGCGCAAACAAGGCATACACTGTTACCATTTCTGATTTTCAAAAGTGACAGATGAGGCTCAGCAACTGTCTTAGCTGCTAGTCTCACTGCTGTGACAAAATTCCTGACAAGAAGCAATTTAAGGAAGGAAATGTGGGTTTTGGTTTTCTCGGTTTTGTTTTGTTCTGACCCACCGGTCCAGGCGTGAGGAAAAGACAGGAACCTCACAGCAGCAGGAACCTGAGACAGCTGCTCCCATTTGCATCTGCAGCCAGGCAGCAGACAGTGATGGATGCTAGGGTCCAGATCACTGTAACCTTGTTATTCAGCCTAGGACTCCAGGCCATGGGACGGTGGACCAGCCACAGCAGTGCAGAACTTTAGGAAGGTGGATCTCTGTGAGTCTGAGGCCATCCTAGTCTACACAATGAGTTTCAGGCAAACCAAAGCTATAGAGAAGAACTTGTCTCAAAAAAGAAAAACCGTTCCACCTCAATTAGCCTAATTTACATAACCCTTCGTAAGCATACCCAGAGTCTATCCTGTAAGGCTTAATCTTGGTCGTCAACTTGACTACATCTGGAATCAACTAAGAGAGAAGTCTATGATCTGACCCAGACAACCTAGACATAAGGAGATCCAAAGGGAGGCTCCCGCTTTTTTTTTAGCTTCTTGTCTCTCTCTGGCAAATTCATCTACCCTGCCAGAGACTTTGCCTCCCTGCTGCCACACTCACTGACCATCAAAACTCAGATCACATCAACGCACATTGGCGCCAATGCTATGCTACCGTTTAGGTTTCATGCAGCCTTCCTCAGAGACGCTTCTTGCTGCAATAAGCAGCAGTTAAACTGCTTATTGCAACTACCCAAAGTGCTGAGAATGACTGGAGTGCAGTGGGTGCAGCTCCGGAATGGGGATAATCATATCACTCTTACCCAGACTCAGGGAGCTGCATGGAAGAAGGGATAAAAAAAAAAAAATGTGAAAGCCAGAGGGTGGAAAGACGTGCTGCAGTAAGACATCTTCTGAACATGACCCTACTGCAGCTGTGCCTATTTTCACAAGACTGGGCCCCTGAACATTTCCTCGTGGATGAGGGCGGGGCCCGTGAGGCCTCATCCCATCAAGAGGGACAGTTAACGGTTGCTGAGCAAGGCTTGTCATTTTTTTTTCCAGTGGTGTAGCCAGCTGGTAAGCTGTCCTTAAGCCAGTAAATAACATTCCCACCCACAGCTCTGAATTCAGTGGGTCACACACAAAGAGAAGGCACGAAAACAGGAGGGGGCTTGTCGAGAGAGGAAGGAGATGAGAGAGGGGAATGGAGTGTGTGTTATGTATGAAAAAGCCACGCAACAGATCTGCTATGAAAGATATTTACTGTGGAAAGGGGGAAGAGAGGGAGGCACCCCAGAGAGAGACAGAGAGATCAAGAGGAGTAAGAGAGAGGAGGAGGAGGGGCAGGTCCTTTTTATTCAGCACACCTGGCATGCACCGGGCTGCAGGTGATGACATCAGAGATTGCTAGGAAACCTGGAAGCAGGCTAGTGGAAATGCCTGTATGCTAACATTCCTCCCTTTTTGTTTCACAAGTTAAAGTATATAAATGCAGGTTCATCGGAAGCAGCTCTTGGCCACCATGCAAGCAAGGAGAGAGAGGAATCAAAAAAAAAAAAAAAAAGTACCAAAATGTCCGGATTATATGGTGAAGGAGGAGGGGAAGCCCCTGCCCTGGAAAGTGAGGATGGCGGGTGCCAGCCATGCCCTGCTGCAGGTAGGGACCGAGGAATGCTGGGAGACCCTGGAGCTGCTTGTCCCAGGTGTGAAGCCCAACATCCCAGCCTTCTGTTGATGACAAATGAATTGAGAAGGCGTATTCATCTGACTGCTTCCTGCTGACATTGGGGCATCGATATTGGGGAGCAGAGGGCAAAGGGCTGGAGCATTGGCCATGTCTGTGAATAGCAGGCTGCCCTACATGCTGTCCAGGATCTGAGAACATAAGTGGCTAGGAGAGCAGCTGACAGTCTGCGAGGTTACACTAGACACCTGTGGATAGTTGCTTTCACAACTATATTTTGGGTTAACAGAATGAACACTCTTTGAGGTGAGCTCAGAGAAGACACTTTCCGTGAAGTAGAAGGGGTAAGAGTTCAGTCGATCTTGATTTTCAGTATGATTAAACATGAAACAGGAGCTTCATCCCTCTATCCAGAAGACTGTATGTATATAAATTTAGCACAATGAGAAACATTTTTAAGTCTATACTTAAAAGATGAACCAAAAGAAATTAAAAATCTTGAACTTGGAACCATGATAGTGGATCATATGGTGGGATGTTTTTTACCAGAGTTAGATTAATAAATCAGAGCCCCACTGATTAATGTTAAAGCTCTGAACAGTCTTAATAAAACAGTAGCATAGCAACTGGGAGAAATCTGAAACATTTTCCATTTCTTTTATATGAACCACTTCTTTTAACTATCTAGGTCTGAGAGTAAGGCAAAAACCTGTTTGTTTTTAAATAAGAGAGCTGGTAGTTAGCAGTTTTAACTAGCTAATGAAGTGACTAATAAACTAACACAGTGGATTACCTTGGGATAAGGAGCTAATTGCCTGTTCTCTAACTGTCAAGCTACCATTATCTTAGCCATCAATGTGATCAGAGACCTGAGAAGGATAAATCGTAACCTAAATTGACCTATGTATCCATCAAAATGACAGAGATGACCGGTCATCCCAGAGTCCACTACCTAGATAGGTGTCCCAGGTTTCTGCCTTCTCTGTGTCAACACAGGCAGAGGCAGTCTGGCCATCAGGCACAGAGGATGAGAAGGCTTTTCTGTGGAGGAAGAACATGGCAGAGACTGACCTCACCTCATTTCCAGAAACATGAGACAATAACTCTCCAGGTGTCCAGTTTGTGCTCAGTTCAGGCCAGGTCCTAGCAGCAGGAGAGGCCCTGGGGGTTCTCCTGCCCAGTGGCTAGTGTATCACGATCCAGGATTGAAGTCATCTGTCATTGTGCCCAAACCTTCTCGGACACCTTGGGAGTTACTGTCAGGATTTGGACATCTCTGTCTGTCATAATAAGCTTAGATATGTTAAAATGCCATTTTCAGCAGGTCTCTGACAGATTTGGGGGCTAGAATATTTGAGTTAATCTTTGTCTTTAGCTATCTGCTCTAAACTATACTTTGCAAACATAAAACAATGTTATGGTCTGTAATTATGTTGTATTCGGCAGACAAGTGTCTAAGACCTACCTCAAATAGATCTAAATAGACAAACTTTGCTTGTTTCTAGTTACTTTCTGTTTAACTTTGAAAGCATGTACAGGAGGCTAAATAAAGCTTAATCCTGCAGTCAATCACAGTGGTTCTTAGCATGACTACAAATATATTTCTGGACACATTAAAGGATTTGATTATTTTAAGATGACTATTAACCTGTATTTCTTAATCATTAAAGACGAGGACTTTAGATTTCACCCCTGTTAAGTTGGAAGCCTTAAAAATCATAAAGAGACTGGGAGCTTTTTTGACTTTTTCATGGTATACCAGTATAGAGCATAACAGTTTCCTCTACGGATTTAGTTTATAAAAAGTCTATAGTTTATGAAAATCTAAAGCCTTATTATAGATTAGTAACATTAGCAAAAACAACATGTTTTTGAGGCAGTGATCTTTAACCTTTTGAGAGTGAAGCTAGAGCATAATAACCAAGTTTTAGCATTGTAAACAATTGGATGTCTCTAGAATCAGTGTATCTTTGGAATTATGTCACATGGTTTAAGATTATCTACCCAATCACTACATTCCTACATGCAGCTTGTCTGGTGAGTTTCCCTTCCTGGTTGGTATAAACACTTCCTTGGGTCTGAGGGATTAGCTGTTGATCATCAAGCTATCCCTGGCACCCTTTGAGGCAGAGGAATCCCCACCAACAGTCTTTAAGGCTATGGCTGGCCCTTCTCGCTGACTTTCATCTTGACCCTTCCCCTGGATGATACTCTCTCTTCTACCACCACATTTTCCTCTCTCTCTCTTTCTCACAAGTAGAAAATCCTAGTACTAGGTGTATCCAATGTCCACTTGGACATCTTCCCTTGATCTCCAACAAGCTCGAGATGATTCACTTGACTGGCCTGTACCAGCTTGTCTTTAGTCCCCCATACCCTTGGGATACAGGGGTCTGGCCTATAACTAATTTATTTTTCCCTTCACCCATGGGAACGGTGTCCTTGTCCATTCCTCCAGGCTCCCCACTGGATGTCTTCTGGAGAATTTCAGATCCTTATTCCTAGCACTCATCTTAAGGGCTTCTAAGCTTGCATGCCTCTACAACCAAACTTGGCCCCAATATCCCTTAGATCCAAGTAACGGCCTAATGGCACTCGAGACCTCATTATTACACAGGATCTTTGTAATTACTTCCAGTGAATGGGTAAATGGAAGGAAGGTCTCTATGTCCAAGCTTTCCCTTATCTTCACTCCCAACTTTTCCTCTGTCCTTCCTGTTCTCCCACTTAGCTCCTTCTAGCTATGAGGCCTCCACCAGAAGAATCCTCTACTACTCTTGATCCTACTAATGAACTCCCTCCCTACCAGCCCCAACCCACAGCTCTTCCCCTTCTCTGGCTTCCTTCAACCCCCTCACCTCCCTTTCTGGCAATAGGAGGTTCCAATCATCCTCCTCAGTCACCTACTTTCACACCATCCCCCCACTATTTAATCCTGACCTACAGCAAAACTCTCTCCATCTCCCCCTACTCAGCCTAAACCAGCTTCAGTTCCTCTTTTGCAGGAGGTTTCCAGGGTCGATGGCCTGGTCAGAGTGCATGTTCCCTTCTCATTAAGTGAACTCTCTCTCGTGTGTGTGTGTGTGTGTGTGTGTGTGTGTGTGTGTGTGTGTGTGATTCTTATCAACAACTACTTCCTGAGGAGCACAAGCACGTTTGGGGGCAGGTTAGAATGCATGCAGATGAAGTGTACCAAACTAACACAGCAATCCAGGCAGTACCTGACAGGACCCCCCAATGGAATCATAGTACCCTGGGTAGAGTTTTAGCTAGAGATCAGTTTATGACCTGCCTCCTGGCTTGTCTCTGTAAGGCTGACCTCAAACCAGTAAATTATGAAAAAAAAAAAAAAAAAAAAAAACAAGAGGTCATGGTCATTCAGGACAAAAATGAAAACCGTCTCAATTCTTAGAAGGCCTTACAAAGGCCCTCTTACAGTATACTAATCTAGACCCTGAGAATCCAGAGGGCAAACAACTCCTGATGAGCTATTTTTCCCCAGAGTCTCCTCAACATTAGGGAGGGACAAGCTTAAGTGCTTTTAAAGAGGACACCTAACTCCACAGGCAGAAGTCTTAGCACTGGCCTTTAAGGTATTCCATTGGGAGAGATAAGAAAGCCCAGAAGCAAAAATACCAAATCCTGGCCAAGGCCATCCAACCAGCTTCGGCAACTGCCTGGGCTCCCTTGCGTTCTAAGGCTTGAGGACCATCAGGTAGCTGTCTCAAATGTAATCAGGAGAATCACTGAGCCCTGGCCTATCTTAATCCCCATAGGCGACCAAGGCTATGTCCAAAGTGCCACTGAGAGGGACATTGGGCTGTTGATTGCCCCCCCCCCATGTCCTCTGCAGCACAAGAACATCACTCCCAGATCACCCTCCAGCCCATCTCCTAGGCCTGGCCATGAATGACTGAAAGTGCCCTTGGCCCAACCACTGCCAGGTTCCCTTGGCCTAACCACTGCCATCTCTGACAGGGAGCCCAGGTAGTCATCAGGGTATTAGGGCAATCCATCTCCTTCTTTCTGGACACCGGAGCCACTCACTCGGTCCTGACGGAGTTTTGGAGACTCACCTCTCCTTTTCGTTTCCCTATTGTCAGAGCAGGGGAACAGCTTTACCAACCTCCCCGGACCCCACCACTCAGTTGCATTTTCAGGGGTGTTCCTCTCACCCATTCCTTTTTAGTGTTGCCAACCTATCCCACTCCTTACTGGGTACCTTCTAGCTAAAGTGGGAGCCTCTATCTCCTTTGCTTCCCACATTCACCTGACCCCAAGCTCACCAGCAGCCCCTCTCTTCCTTTTCCTGGCCACCCAACCGTCAGGCTCTGACAATGTTTCCTTTGCCAGCCTCTCAGGTGGGCCCCCAAGTCTGGGATGTCCAAAATCCCTGTCACTAAACACCATTCCCCAGTTGTCATACAAATACAGGACCCTACCCTACCCAGTATATCACCCAAGCTCAGTACCTAGTCTCCCTCCAGAGCCTCAGGGGACTTAAGCCGGACCTCTTAAGAAAAAAACTTCTTCGTCCCACTTCTCCCTTTAACAGCCTAGGCTTGCAGTTATGAAACCCAACAGAACCTACCACCTGGTGCAAGATCTCTGGCTCCTCAATCCTGCAGTGCTTCCTCTCTGCCCTGGTGTACACTCCTTTCTGCTACCCCCTCACGGACTTCCCATTTCTCAGTCCTGGAGCTCAAGGATGAAGTCTTCTCTATCCCCCTCCATACACTGTCACAAAGCATCTTGCTTTCATTTGGGCTGACCCTGACACCCACTTCTCCACCTGGGCTGTCTTACCCCAGAGGTTCCAGGACAACCCACACCTGTTTGGCCAGTTCCTGGCCTCTGATCTACTCTCCTTCTCTCTCCCTAAATCTAAATTTACACAGTACAGAGATGACCTTCTCCTCTGCAGCCCATCCCTACAAATTATCCAAACCAACACCTCTGCTCTTCTTTCTTGTCCAGCCTGAGCTATAGTGTCTCACCTTCTAAGGTCCAATTGTCAGGTCACATATTTCGGACTATCAATCATCCCAGCCCATAAATCTGTTACCTTATGTAGAAAATGCCTAATCCAGCCTCTAGCAGCCCCCTCTACTAGAGAGGAGATTTTATCATTCTTAGGAACAGCTTTCTTAAGCTCCTGGATCCCTTCCTCTTCCTTTCTTATCTGCCCCCTATATGAAGCAGCCCTAGGCCCCTCACATGAACCCCTTCTCAGACCTATTACCAAGCCCTTTCAGAGGCTCCAACGGGCCCTTCTTTGGACCTTAAACCTCCCAGACCTAACCCATCCCTTCTCCCTCTATATAAGAGAAAAAGAGGGATATGCCCTTGGGGGTCCAAGATCACCAGCTGGGACCCTCCTTTGCACCTGTAGCATACCTGTCAAAAAAAAAAAAATTAGAACTAACAAGCCATCTCATTCTTGCATTGAAACCTTAGAGGAACTATTGTCCCACCCTTCATACGTACAGGAGGGCACATTGCCCCGAGCTATCTATATCTGGTACACAGCCCCAAAAAGCTGGCTATGCCATAGTGTCAGATACTGAGGTGGTTGAGGCACAGGCCCTCCCTGCCCACACCACTGATCAGCAGGCCGAACGAATAGCTCTTGCCTGTGCCTTCCAACTGGCACGGAGACAATCCCTAAACCTCTACACAGTCTCTAAATGTGCCTTTTATTACCTCCTGTCCCATGATGCCATCTGGAGAGAGTGCGGGGTGCTCACAACAGAGGGAGGATCAATAACCAGTGCAGACCAAATTATGGCCATGCTAAAAGCCTCCCGTCTCCCCGCAGCTATTGCAATTGTCCACTGCCGGCCCCACCCGACCGACGGTTCCATCATCTCTAAGGGAAATAATCAAGTTGATGAGGCAGCTAGAGCTGCGGCCCTCGGAGGCCTAGACTCATTTCACCCACCACAGGACAGCCTTACACTACAACCCACATACCCCCTGTCAGCCCTGGACACTCCTTAAATTCTGTCCTATCTACACCAGCTCTTTCCTCCTAATAGCCAAGCCTTGTCTCACTTTGTTAAGACCCACCAGAAGACCACCTGAGGACTTATGTTTCTTAAAGACTATTACTGCCTCTTGTAAAACATGTCGAATGTCAGACCCCAACTCCGCATATCATTCAACCCTCCTCTCTCCCATCCCCCTTTTCCTACCTATCAGGCTAGAGACTCTCTCCCTGGGACTCACTGGTAACCTGACTTTACCCAAATGCCCACAGTCAAAACGTGTCCGGTACCTCCTGGTCTCGGTGGACACTTTCTCAGGGTGGGTGGAGGCATTCCCCCCTACCAACAACAGTTTCTCATCTCCTCCTCGAGATCATCCCTTATTTTGGAAACCTTGCCTCCCTCCAGTCAGACAATGGTCCCAAATTCACCTTCCAGGTTTCCCAGACCCTATCTAAAGCCCTCAACATTTTTTGGTATTTTCATATCCCAGAAGATAAAACAAACTAACCACTCCTTTAAAAAAAATTGACTTTTGTTGGGCTGGAGAGATGGCTCAGAGGTTAAGAGCACTGGCTGCTCTTCCAGCAGAGGTCCTGAGTTCAATGCCCAGCAACAGCATGGTGGCTCACAACCATCTATATGAGATCTGGTGCCCTCTTCTGGCATGCAGGCACACATATTCAGTATAGAACACTACAGAGAATAAGTATTTTTAGAAGATCCACTTTTGTTAAACTGTCACAGGAACTTCACCTCCCTTGTGTAAAACTCCTGCTGTTAGCCCTTTTCAGGCTATCCCCCAAAAACCTCTTTCTCTCTCGCCCTTTGAGCTCATGTGTGGACAAACGGTTCTGACTCCCAGTCTTTCACCCAAACCTTCGCCTCTCCCTGATCACCTACTCATTCCCTTTCTCTGTCATCTCGGCTCCCTAGTATGGAACTTTGCTGCCCACTGTCTACCATGGCCACACACTAACTCCTGTCCTTCTCCTATTATCACTGGAGATCAGGTCCTCTCCCCTCCCGACCAACATCCCTTTCCCCTTCAAAGTAATTCTCATGCCTCCCACAGCTGCTAAGTTTGAGGGTCCCCTCACTGGTTTCACCTATCTCACCTCAAGCATCCCCCCCTCCCCAAGATAATTTTCCTTCCTACATATCAACTCCAGCAAGAACCTTCCCTTAAGTTTCAGAGGATGCTGAGACCAACCACCTTGTCTCCAGTTCCAGAAGGATGTGACTTCACTCCAGCAGCCATGCTCGATCCTACTGGATTGGATATGGATGCTTTCTCCTCTGACTCTTGTTTGTTTCTGTCCAGGGTTAACTCTTATATATGGAGAGCTGATGGTCAAGAAACCCTCATTCACAACACTCTCTCCAAATACAGTCAGAAAATTGATCTAAAGCAGGTTGTCAGGAGCTCAGTAAAATCCCCATCACCCCCACATCCACCTCCCCTTCTTCATTTTATGACCTTTTTGTTTGCTTCCTCTCTGACCAGACAGAAAGCTGTTGTAAGGAATAGCCAGACAGATATGGAGTTTGACCACACTAATCTTGCCAACTTCCAACTGACGATAACAAAAGACAGTTGCCTCCTTTACCTGCATGAAAAAAAAAAAAAAAACCTAAGTGAGACCCTCTTCTATATCAGAGACCCATGGGACCCCAAATGGGAAACGGGCATCTTTGCCAAACTCTATCACTTCTACAAACCCTAACTCCTGATAAGTACGATTGACATCCAGAGAAAAATGTCCTGATCACCCAACCAATCTGGAGATGGAAGAAGAAGAGAAAGTAACTAAACACTCCTCCAAGGTCATTGCCTCTTTAAATCCCCTCTCCTAAATAATACAAACTGGTCATTTCACCTCCTGCTTCAGACTCTGACCTTGCCCTGCAGGTTCCCTTGTGTTACCAAACCTGGACGCTTCAGAGATTGCTGGCTGTGTGCCCTTCCTTGGACTAGCTCACAACTGCCACTTACAGAGGTGGTACTTCAAAAACCAATGAGGACTGAATCTCCTTAGAGCTGAAAAAGGTGGCCTTTGCCTCTTTCCCCAACAGGGATGCTGCTTCTATGTCAACCAGTATAGTTAAAACCAAAATCAAACAACTCCAGACAGACCTCCACAAGTGAAGGGAACAGCCGGAGGCCTCCGACCCTTGGGCCTTTGAAAATCCCGTATGGAAGTGGATCCTGCCCTTCCTAACCCCTCTATTTCCCATTTTTCTGCTTTTACAGTTCACATCCTGTTTTATCAACTTCTCTACATCCCTCTAACGATAAAATCAAACAATCTCTAACCATACAATTAATCAGTTACTCTTACGGGATTACCAACCGCTGGCCATGGAGCCTGACGGCAACAACTATCCAGTGTGTCCCGATGGTGAGGATCTACCGTACCCCGAAAATAACAACACCCTTAGACAGCAGGGAGCAGCCTGAGAGAACGACGCGCCCACTCCCTCCTCACCATCACCCCCTTCTAGTTCCTCCTCTACTATAATAACCAAAAGGAAGGAATGCTGGCGATCAGGCTTCTCGGCCAGCTCCGGGACCGGTGACAAGTGGACCCGTCACCACCGCACGCAGACACAACACACTTCCGCTGTGGCCCCGAGCCGCTTGTCCCTTCCCTCCGCAGCTCACCGTCTCGGGGTACAGTCCACCTTGGTAGGGCAGAAACGGTGTCCGGAGCTTGAGGGGGCTGGGACATACCCACAGCAGGAAGCAGAGCGGTGAATGGAGTCTTCAATTCTTTCTCTTTCTTGTTCATCCCAAGACTTCAACCCAGAGAATGACACCACACTTAGGGTGGGAAATCTAAACAATCCCTTCACAGATTTTCTGAGTGATTCTAGATCGTATGGCGTGGCAGTGGCTCCAGCCGTTAAGTCTCATCACTCGGGAGGCAGGGGCAGGAGGATCTCTGAGTTCAAGGCCAGACTGGTCTACAGAGCCAGTTCCAGAACAGCCCCAGGGCTTCAAAGAAAAACCCTGCTGCGAAGAACAAAACTAAAAGAAAAGAAATTACCACACGCTGGATGGTTTATAAACAACAGGATGTTAAGTTTCCGAGGTCTCAAGTCCAAAATCAGAGCAGATTGGTGTCCGTTCACGAGTGCTCTGCAGAGTAATCACCAACCTAAAGGTTCCGGCTCTTCTCCCTTTATCGTGGAGGTTAGGAATTCCACCAGTCATAGACTTCCGGTTATCACACTACATGCATTAGTCCGTGGCTTCTCCGGGAAAGCTGAAGCAGCAGAGTCCGTGCATACCGGCGCGCATGCTGATGGTGTAATCTAACTTCTGCTGGTGAGGCTGTCGGGCTGGAGACCAGAGGCGCTAACGCTAGTTCTTGAATGCTGCTGGCATTTACTTCTCCGTCAGTCTTTATCCTATTTAACGTCCACCTTCCTTTCCTTTGCTTAAAAACCTGCCAATTTCAATGTCAAGGTCATCCAAAAACACCTTCCCAGAAACAACAAGGAAAAAAACATATCTGGGAACTATAGCTCTGTCAAGTTGGTTGACACATTAACTATCATATCAGTAATAACTTTATCCCTGCATTAACCAATATACTCCCAGTACACAGCACCGTTTCAATCTTGTAAACCCTAAAAAGCATATTTATTTCTAATTAAGAAACCACCAGATTAATTTCCAAAGCGGTTGTACAAATTTACGTTCCCACCAGCAATGGAGGAGGGTTCCCCTTTCTCCACATCCTCTCCAGCATGTGTTGCCACTTGAGTTTTTTATCTTTAGCCATTCTGATGGGTGTAAGGTGAAATCTCAGGGTCGTTTTGATTTTCATTTCCCTGATGGCTAAGGATGTTGAGCATTTTTTTAAGTGTCTCTCTGCTATTCGATGTTCCTCTATTGAGAATTCTCTGTTTAGCTCTGTATCCCATTTTTTAATTGGATTACTTGATTTGTTGCTGTTTAACTTCTTAAGTTCTTTATATATTCTGGATATTAACCCTCTGTCAGATAGAAGTTGGTGAAGATGCTTTCCCAATTTGTAGGCTGTCCTTTTGTTCTGAAGATAGTGTCCTTTGCTTTACAGAAGCTTTTCAGTTTCATGAGGTCCCATTTATTGATTATTGCTCTTAGAGCCTGTGCTGTTGGTGTTCTGTTCAGGAAGTTGTCTCCTGTGCCAATGAGTTTCAGGCTCTTCCCCACTTTTTCTTCTAACAGGTTTAGTGTGTCTGTTTTTATATTGAAGTCTTTGATCCACTTGGACTTTAGTTTTGTGCAGGGTGCTAAGTATGGATCTATTTGCATTTTTCTACATGTAGACATCCAGTTAGACCAGCACCATTTGTTAAAGTTGCTATCTTTTTTCCATTGTATGGTTTTGGCATCTTTGTAAAAAATCAGGTGTCCATAGGTGTATGGGTTTATTTCTGGGTCTTCTGTTCAATTCCATTGATCGACCATTCTGTTTCTAGGCCAGTATCATGCAGTTTTTATTACTGTTGCTCTATAGTACAGCTTGAGATCAGGGATGGAGATACCTCTAGGCATATATCTTTCCAAAAGATGTTCAAGTCCACAAGGACATTTGCTCAACCATGTTCATAGCAGCTTTATTTGTAATAGCCAGAAGCTGGAAACAACCCAGATGTCCCTGAGTTGAGGAATGAATACAGAAATTGTGGTACATTTTACACAATGGAATACTACTCAGCAATTAAAAACAAGGAAATCATGAAATTTGTAGGAAAATGGTGGGAACTAGAAAAAAATCATCCTGAGTGAGGTATCCCAGAAGCAGAAAGACATACATGGTATATACTCACTTATAACTGGATATTAGACATATAATATAGGATAAACATACTAAAATCTGTACACCTAAAGAAGCTAATTAAAAGGAGGACCCTGAGTAAGATGCTCAATCTTTATTCAGAAAGGCAAAAGGGACAGAAGAGGGAGAAACAGGGAACAGGACAGGAGCCTACCACAGAGGGCCTCTGAAAGACTCTACCCAGCAGGGTATCAAAACATATGCTGAGACGAGACTCATAGTCAAACTTTGGGCAGAGTGAAGGGAATCATATGAAAGAAGGGGGAGATAGAAAAACCTGGAGGGAACAGGAGCTCCACAGGAGAGCAACAGAACCAAAAAATCTGGGCATAGGAGTATTTTGTGAGACTGATATTCCAAACAAGGACCATTCATGGAGATGATAACCTAGAATCCCTGCAGAGATGTAGCCCACGCAGCTCAATGTCCAAAAGGATTGCCTAGTAATGGGAACAGGGACTGTCTCTGATATGAACTCATGGGCTAGCTCTTTAATCACCTCCCCCTGATGGGGGAGCAGCCTTACCAGTACACAGAGGAAGGCAATGAAGCCAGTCCTGATGAGACCTGATAGGCTAAGATCAGAATGAAGGGGAGGATGACCTCCCCTATCACTAGACGTGGGGAGGGGCATAGGAGAAGAAGAGGGAGGGAGGGTGGAATTGGGAGGGGATGGGGAAGGGGACTACAGCTGAGATACAAAGTGAATAAACTATAATTAATAAAAATAAAAATTTTAAAAAGTGCATTTATATAACATAAAGAAAAATAATATCCTCAATTTTAACTATACAGAACCTAAGGCTCTGGGAGATTCAGTCTGAAAGGGCACGTAATTTACAAACTTGGCCCAGGCAGGATGACACCTTTAGTCCCAGGACTTGAAAGGCAGAGGCAAGTGCATCTCTGTAAGTTTGAGACCAGTCTGGTGTATATGATGAGTTCCAAGCCAGCCAGAGAGATCTTACTATGTAGTAAGACCTTGTCTGGAGCAACAGAAAAAAAAAAATCACTCCTAACTTCAGTGAAATAATTCAGTCAGTTCTAACCAAGCAGAAACCAATGTTCCCATCTTCCTGCATTTCTCAAAGTGTCCACAACCAAGCAGGCAAGTAGCACACTCCTGTAAACCCAGCTGCTGCAGACACTGAGGCTCCTGTGAGCTCTCCAGTTCAAGATCACCCTGGAGAAACACAGTCAAATACCAGCTTTAAAAATAAAACTGTAAGATTCTATTCTCAAAACAATAGATTGGGAGCCAGGTGTGATGGTGTACACCTGTGATCCCAGAATTCACTGCAGCTGAGGCAAGAAAGACACCATCTTGAGCTACAGAAGAAGATTCTGTCTCAAAATCCAAAGTAAATAATTAATTGGGAAGGGAGGCGTGCTCATGACCAAGTTCCAGTACTTCAAATGCTTTATTACTTTTTGAAAAATGATTGTCTTTTTTTAAACTATCCGCTCAGCGTTTCATATCACCTGTCTCTACCTTTCACAGCCACCCTGAAAGATGAAATACATCCACAGGCCTGGCCGTGCCTGTGACAGGAAATCCACATAAACTCCCCACCTTCCTCCATCTGAGTGGCAGCTGAAGGCAAGGCTGGTGGGCAGCTCTGCTGGCATAACTTTCCTCTACCTTTTTATTTCTGTCACCTTTAATTCACCACCTCAGTTCAGTGGCGTAAGTGGCTTCTCCTGCAGCCATCGGTTTACATTCTAGTGATCAAGATGTCTTCTGGGACAAAGATGGATGCATCCATTCTTTTCAATACTTCCTGCGTGGCCAGGGGTGGTGGCGCACGCCTTTGATCCCAGCACTGGGGAGGCAGAGGCAAGCTGATCTCTGTAAGTTTGAGGCCAGAACTCACTCTCCAGGACAGCCAGGGCTACATAGAGAAACCCTGTCTTGAAAATTAAAAAAAAAAAAAAAAAAAAAGAAAGAACAAGAAAAGAAAATTTCCTGCACACACATACACAGTCTTGCCTTACACCTGCTTCGTGAGAGGTTATTTATTACCTGGCCATATCTAACTGTGTAGAAGCCTGGGAAACAGTCTCCATTCTAGACAGACACATAAGGTTTTGGTTTTGTTTTATGTGTATGTGTGTGCCTGAGTGTATGCTTATGTATCACATGTATGCAGGGGCATGGGATTCATGTGGATCCCATGGAGCTGGAGCTACAGGTGGTTCTGAGCTGTAGGATCTGGGTGCTGGGAGTTGAACTTGGTTGTCTACGAAGGCAGTGAATGCTCTTAGCCACTGAGCCATCTTCTCTACAGCCCCAGACACGTGGCTGTTAAAAGAAGATATTAGAGAAGATTGCAGAGGAGGAAATAGTCACAGTAAGTTGGACATGGGTCTTCAAAACACAGAACTAATTAAGGTTTGTATTTGCTGAGAGCTGGGGGTGTGGGCTCCCAAACGCAAGAGCTCCTCCTCCTCCTCAGCTCTCCCCCACAGCACGTTCTGCAGACGCCCACTCTGACTGGAAATGAATTGGGAGGGAATTCTGAGGATTAGGGTTCAGCCACACCAAAAGGCACACCCAAAAGGCATTACACATTCCAGACTCCTGACCCACAGAAACACTAACGAAATTTTAATCCTCGGTTTAAAAGAAATGGCATTAATAAATCCGAGGCTGGAGTCTGACCCAAAGCAGTATCAGAGATGTTTCTGATAAGGAGCTCTTCAAACCACTCCAAGATGCAGCTGGCTGGGCTTCAAAGGGAAGCTGTGAGGAGAACGCATGTTTGCTAGGGGAGCTCAGCAGCTCCTCAGTGGACGAGGGGAGAAGAGCATGCTGCCCACGTGTACCCACTCAAGGGAGCTGGAAGCGGAGTTCATAGCCAGGTTCATGGAATTCAGCTCAGGATTAGTGCTCGTTCAGGGTTTTGAGCAACAGCCTGATCGCCTCTATCAGTGCCTGGAATGCTCAAGGCCCCACCTGCAGTCGTGGCTGCCGGGAAAACTTGCTGTTGGCTGGGTCACAGTGCACTGGAGTCACCCAGTGTTCCTTAGTCCGAGAGTAAGGGGGTAAACCAAGGTTAATGGGGTAGAGTGACGTAGTACTCACAGCAAAGTCTTTAGAGGATTTTTTTTTTTTTTTTAAATAAGAGCAGGCTATGTAGACAATAATGTTACTTACATCAAATGACAATCTGATGTACTCTCTTGAGTGACAGGAAGGGCCTGTGTCAGGCCTGGGAAAGTCAATCCAGCATAGGGAAGGGGGGGGTCAAAAACGTGAATCCCAGCCCCTGCTGCTCCTTTCTGCCACAGAGAACCCTTCCTGAATATCCCAGAATTTATCCTGTCAGACAGGGAAGGCCCCAACCCCCAAGATCTGGGATGGAAGCAAGCTGGCCTTAGGTTGAAACATTTTACTGACAAATGTGCTGCTTGCTCACAACCCCATGGGGAGGGAGGCAAAGGACAAGAATATAAATCCGCAAAATGCAACTGACTCCTTGGTGTGACCCATCGTAGTCAAACTCCAGTGGACAAAAGGTGGGAGCTAGTAGGGGCGCAGCCAACTTGCGTCCAGACAGTAGAGAGGGCATTCGTATCCAGAGAGGTCCCCCACGCAGCTGCGTTTCACACACACTCAGCTCCTTTTCGTAACCGTCATTTCCCTTAAGGTGTGCTGTTCGGTGTGTGACCATTTTCCCTGCACATGTGTATGTGCACCACGTCTGTACAGTGCCCACAGAGGTCAGAAGAGGGCGTCAGATTCCCACTAGATACGGAGTGAAAGACAACTGTGAGCCGCCATGTGGGTGCTGGGAACCAAACCCCGGTCGGTGCTCTTCACTGCTGAGCCATCTCTGCAACCCATCATCTTTCCTTTCTAAAGCTTTTAAAACGTTTTTGTTTTGCTGTTGCTGTTGTTGCCGTATATTTATTATACGGAGTGCTGGGTTACAGAAGGACATCTTCCTGCAAGTATATAACGTACGGGATGTACATGAGCTCACCTGGTCTTCTTCCCTCTTCTCCCCTCTCACTGGTTCCCCTGGTTCAGCTTTCCTTCTATTTTCATGCTATATATGCACACGATTTCATATGTCTATATAAAACCTAGGATCCATCAATGAGAGAAAACGAGCTGTTTGGCCCTTTGTCCGACCTTATGCACTTAATATGATTATTTCCACTTGTATCCATGTACCAGCAAACAACATAATCTCATTCTTCTTTTTGGCCGAATAATAGTCCACTGTGTACATACGCCATGTTTTTGTTTTTGTTTTTTTAACCATCCTCTGTTGGTGGATACCTAAAGTTGGTTCTGTAACTTAACTGCTGTGAAGGGTGCTACAATAATCACTTACGCGCAAGTATCTCTGTGATGTGTTGACTTAGGATCCAGGTAAACACCCAGCAGTAGCACAGCTGGGTCAGATTGTGGATCTGTTTTTTGTTTGGTTTTTGAGGCACATAAAGCTGCTTTCGATTAACTGCTCTTCCTTCGGCAGCACACAGGAGTTCCCTTTCCTCCTCATCCTCACCAGCATTTGAGAAGTCTCACTCCCTGGCCCTCCCTGGCTTGGAACTTGGAACTCACTTTGAAGATGCGGACCTCAACTCAGAGATCTGCCTGCCTCTGCCTCCCTGCTGCCTGGCTTGTTGTTTCTTAATTGTTATTCTCTTGGAGTAAGATGTAACCTCAGTGTGGTTTTATTTTCATTTCCCTGATGGCTAATAATGTTTAACATTTCTTTATGTGCCTATGGGCCATTTGTACACTGTCTTTTAAGAACTGTGTTCATTTCATTAGCCTATTTATTGATTGGGTGGTTGATTTTTTTTTTATACATTTTGGGGTTTTTTTTTTTGGTTTTGTTTGTTTTTTTAGTTCTTTATTCTAGATAGCAATTCTGTCACATAATATTCTCAAACATTTCTTTCCTTTTTTCACTGTATTGTTTTCTTTTTTAAGAATCCTTTATACTGTTGGCAATTTCATACATGTAGACATGTTGAAATGTCTACTTCTCCCATCACACTCCTCCATGACTCCCTCCACACACCCCTCTCACCCTCTCACATCCTCTTTCCAGTTTTAGTAACCCACCCACTCTAATGAGTGATGTTTGCCTGCACATCAGTGTGGAACCATCCACCATCGCATGAGCAAACCTATCAGCAGCCATACCTGAAAAAAAAAAAATGACACTCCCCTCGCCCCCCAGTATCCATCAAGTACCGTGGAGCCTCATTTCCCAACACTCCTCCTGATCCTCCAGCTCTTGCATTCCCCCAGCTCCTCACATGACGCCTTAAGCCTTGAGTGGGTTCGTGTAGATTCTGTTTTGTTTGCTGTGCAGAAGCACTTTGAATTCATGTCATTTCATGTGTTAATTCTTGGCATATTTTCTGATCAATCAGAGCCCTTTCAGATGACGGGATTTCAGACGACGTGATTTCAAACAATGTGATTGCCTATGCTTATAGTTTCAATTGTTTTCTCCGCCTTGTAACAATTTCAGCTCCAGGTTTTACATTAATGATTCTTGAACAAGGTGAGAGATAGGGACCTAGTCTCATTCCTTGACTTATGGACACCTAGTTTTCCCAGCACTGCTGTATTTAACAGAAGTCCCACATTCAAAGTAAGGCTCAAAGTCCTTACCATATCTAGAATACTTAACATGACTCTGGCCCCAAAACTGGTTTTCTTAGTTCTAAGACAAAATACCTAACCAAAAAAAAAAAAAAAAAAAAAAAAAAAAAAAAACAAGGTAAAGAAGGAAGAGTTTGTTCATCCTCTCTGAAATCCTAGGATATGAGCAGAATGAGCTGCTAGTCTTTTCTAGAATGCAACCTGGATAGACTCTTATGCACTTTCAATAGAGTTCCTTGTCCCCTCAGAAACAGCATGAGTCAGGCTTCTACTGTCCACATTTCTCCTGGCAGTTTGTCCTTCCAAATCCTCACCAGAATGGCCTATTAAGCTCTGCTTTGCATCATTCTAGAATTTCTTTAGCCACAGCTCCAAAGTCTTCCACATCCCTCCTGAAAACCAGTTCCAATGACCTAAGAACCAAAGGATGAGGCTTGCCACAGTGGTGACTCGACTCTCAGCATCAATTTTCCGTATTACTGCTCTTTTCATTGCTGGAACAAAATACTTAATACAAGAAGGGTTTTTCTGTTGTCTCAAGTTGACAATCTAATCAATTACTTCCCCCAGGCTCCCAATTGGAGAGGCATTCTCTGAACACGGGTGTGGCATAGATCTCTCACCCCTTTAACTCTTCCTATGCCCTCACCTTTCTCTCTGAAGTGTCTTTAAGGTGGACATGGTTACATACGGCATATTCTTCCTTTCCCACCAGACTGTAGGCTGCACAAAAGCAGGGTTACTGGTTTTATTTGCTGCCGTGTTCCTAGAGACAGAGAGTGCCCAGCGCACAGTTTGTTTTCGACATTTAAAAAAACAAATCTGGGGGGCTGGAGAGATTGCTCAGCAGTTAAGAGCACAAACTGCTCTTGCAGAGGACACACACGAATAAGTTAAAGAAATAATATTTTTTTAAAGAGAGTAATTGTATAGAGAGAGTAAGACCCAGTGTCAGGACATTCTACACACTGACTCCTAGGGAGGGCAGAAAATGGATTGCCTTTCATCAGACAAAAGGAACACATTCCAGTGTTTCACAGCACAGGGGGTGACTGTAGTTCAAATGTGCCTATTATATAGTTTATGGAGAACTAAAGGAGCTCAAAGGCTCCAAACAGAATATTGATAAGGGGATGGCGATGCTAGCTACTGGGATGTGATGAGCATTTGTAGTGTACACGCACTAAAATATCATGCCACACCAAAAAATATGCATCACTATTTCAGTAAAGATACGTAATGTTTAAAGAGGTAGAACAGAACTACCCTGGTTTGTTCACTGCATACTGTACACACGCTCTGAGTTATACTGTAGCCCATAAAGGAGATATGTAAAATGAAAATAAAATTAGTTAAAAAAAAAATAAAGTCTATCATAAGATTCCCTGCACTCTGCCCAAAGGTTGCCCATAAGTCTCAGCATCTGCACTGATAGTCTGCAGGGCAGAGCCTTTCAGAGGCCCTCTGTGTCAGGCTCCTGACTTGTTTCCTCTTTTCTCCTTCTTCTGATGTCCAGCCTCTTTGCCTTTCTGGATAGGGATTGAGCATTTTAGCAAGAGTCCTCCCTCTTGATTAGTTTCTTTAGGTGTACAGATTTTGGTAGGGAAAACAGTAAGATCTGTAAAGGACAGGAACTCCACAAGGAGAGCAACAGAACCAAAAAATCTGAGCACAGGGTCTTTCCTGAGACTGATATTCCAACCAAAGACCATGCATGGAGATAACCTAAGACCCCTGCACAGATGTAGCCCATAGCAGTTCAGTATCCAAGTGGGTTCCATTGTAATAGGAACAGGGACTGTCTCTGATATGAACTGATTGGCCTGCTCTTTAATTACCTCTCCCTGAGGGGGAAAACAGCATTACCAGGCCACAGAAGACGACAATACAGCCACTCCTGATGAGACCTAATTGACTAGGATCAGAAGGAAGGAAAAGAAGACCTCCCCTATCAGTGGACTTGGGGAGGGGCGTGCCAATAACAAATATTCACTCAGGACTTTATCCACGCCCCCACAATGTTCAGACTCACCTAGACTCTCAGCCCAACTCCTCCCCCCCACTTTTTTGGTCTTCAGTCACACCAGATGGGCACATGACCCAGAGGAAACACCTCCAGGAACACTAAGGATTGCTAACCACAGCCTAGCAACAAATGTTGTGAGACAGAACCTAATGCAGTAGCTGCTGGTTGAACACAAGAATCATAATTCATCATAACTCTACACAAGTTTTTCTTTCAATTGCCACAAAGTATCAAAAAATATTAGATAGGTTAAAGGTGGCTTGTAGGTTAAGGGCACTTAGTGCTCTTGTACAGGACCCAAGTTACCTGGATCCACAAGGCAGCTGATAACTTACTGTCCTATTGCTGTGAGGAGACACCATGACTAAAGCAGCTTATATAAGAAAGCATTTAATTGGGTGTTTCAGGTGGTTAGCTCATGATTATCACCGTGGAAAACATGGTGAAGGCAGGCAGACATAACACTGGAGCGGTAACTCAGAGCTTACATCTGATGCAGAAGTTGCAAGCAATGAGAAAGACTGGGTCGGGCATGGACTTTTGGAACTCAAAGCCCACCCTAGTTACACAGTTTCTCCAACAAGGCCACACCTCCAATCCTTCCCAAACAGTTCTACTGAGGACCAAGCATTTACACTTATGAGCCTATGGAGGCCATTCTCATTCAAATCGCCAACCATCAGTAACTTTAGTTCCAGAGATTCTGGAAGTGCACTTCCTGAAGTGCTCTTCAGGAAGTGCACATGTTGTAGACAAATGCAGAGAAAAAAAAACAGATAAAAAAAAATTTAAGATTTTATTTTATGCCTATTAGTGCTTTAAGAAGGTAGTAGAGGGTATGTAGATGGTTGTGAGCCACCACGTGGTTGCTGGGAATTGAACTCAGGACTTCTGGAAGAGCAGACAGTACTCTTATCCGCTGAGCCATCTCTCCAGCCCCCGGATAAAAACATTTAATAGAAAAAAAAGATTAAATACTTAGGAAAAAATAACTTTTAAAAATATTATGTACATAGCATTTACATGCTTCAATGCTTATTGTGAAATGGTATAGAGAGAAGGTTCAAAACACTTTTAATACATAAATGCTTATACTTCAGATATGTAAGATGACACTGTGTAGCCAATAATAAAAGCAATTTGTGTAATATATTTAACATGAAAAAATACTAATGCTACACTATGTTTTTAAAGAGTGGAAGAGGTGCAGGGCAGTTGGCAGAGCGCTGGCACAGCATGCACAGAGCCCTGGACTCAAGACTCCAGCACATAAGCTGTGTATGTTAGCTCATCCTCTACTCCAAGCGCTTGGAAGGTGAAGGCAGGAGACTCAGAAATGTAGACATCCTTGGCTATGTAGCAACGTAAAGTCCATCTGGCCTACACAGGACACTGTCTCAAAACTAGCTGGCTCAGCAGGTTAAGGCACTTGCTTCTACTCAGTAGGAGAGAACTGTCTCCTGTGGATGATGCTCTGACCTTGACATGTGTGTTGTGGCATGTGAGCCCATACACATACACTCACACAAACTAATGTGGAAACAAAAGGAGAAGGCACCAGAAGGCTGGTTACACACAAGCTGCAGCCATTAGTGAGAAGTCTGCATTAACTTTTCCTTTTCTTCTCTTTTCTAAGCATGGTTTTCTAACACTGTAGGCTTCCTTACATTCTCTAAAACCTCCCTTCCACCATGTGACAGCTTCTCTGTCACATGTCTGACCTCCATGCTGGCTGACACAGCGTGGACTTTCCCTTCTCTCCTCCACCTTCCTCCTCTAGCAGCAGCTGAGGTTATAGCTTGCCTGCCCTGGGAGGATTTGCTTTGAATCCAATAAAATTGTCAAACTTAAATTCTTTTATTGATGAGAATAAGAACCCCCAAAGGGGGTTTACTGGTATTGTCTGGTGACCACAAAAGGACCCCCAAATAGTAACATTTGAAGGCAACAGATGGGTTAGTACTGAACTGTCTCTGAGGAAAGACAACAGCAGAAACTCAAGAGGTTTTTGATAATACAAGCTGGAGAGATGGCTCAGTGGTTAAGAGTGCAGTTGGTGCTCTTCCAGAGGACCTGAGTTCAATTCCCAGCACCCATGTGTTGGTTTATAAGCCCCCCTATAACTAGCCCCAGGGGGATTCATTATCTTTTCTGGCTTCTTCAGCCACTGTACACAAACTGGTACATTTACATACACACATGCAAAACTCATACACATGAAATAAAAACAAGTTAAAAATTTTAATATAAAACCACAGAGCTCCACTCACAAAATTCATTTACAATTCTGGTACCTTAGTTTCTGAAGAATGCTTCACAAAGCTTCAAATAAAGCACAGTCACAAAAATATAAGAACCCCATCACCAAAGACCAAAAAAAAAAAAAAATGTACATGCTCATTATCACATTGTCCTACTTACTTCCTACTGCAGTGATAAACTCCATGACCAAGGCAACTTATGGAAGAGTCTGTATGGGCTTACGGTTCCAAAGGGTTGGAGCCCATGATGGCTAAGGCACAGTGGCCACTCAGGGAGCTTAAGGCTCACATCTTAAATCACAAGCAAAAGGCAGAAACTGGATGTTGCACCAGGCCTAAGCTCTTAAAGCTTTACCCCAGTGACACACTAGAGCCAGTAAGGCCACACCTCCTAAACCTGCTGAGCCTATATTCAAATGCCAAGACTATAGGGGACATCTCATTTAAGCTACCATGCCCAATAACTAAAGTCTACGACAGGCAGCAGCGTTTTGTGAGAGCTGAGAACCTATTCCTGGGTCTGCTGCTACAAGTCTCTGAACAGCTTGGGACTTCATAGAAGTTTCATTCAAAGAGAACCACTGACACCCAAGCTCTGGACATAGCACTTTGTTTCAAGTCTGGAGTGATACCTACCACAGTTGTGCTATCATTTTTCCTTTGGGTTTCAGACTTGTGGTATAATTCTTGTTTATTTTGGAAAACACTGAGTTGGTTAACTTGCTTATTTCAAATTAATCTAATTGTGTGTTAATAAAGAATACACACAGGGTTACAGAGATGATGGCTCTCACAGAGGACTGACTTCTCAGCACTCACATGGTGGCTCCTAACCATTTATAACTTCAGTTCAAGGGTCTCCAACACCCTCTTCTGGCCCCTGCAGGCACTGTACACATGTAATGCAGAGACACACACAGGCAAAATACTTAAATAAGTAAAAATAAAAAAGGCCTAGGCAGTGATGGCACATGCCTTTGATCCCAGTATTTGGGAGGCAGAGTCAGGCAGATCTCTGAGTTCGAGGCCAGTCTGATCTACAAAGTGAGTCCAGGAGAGCCAAGGCTACACAGAGAAACCCTGAGTTCAAGGCCAGCCTGGCCTATAGAGTGAGTCCAGGACAGCCAAGGCTACACAGAGAAACCCTGTCTTAATAGTGCATCTAAAAAGTAAAACCAGAACAGACATATATATATATAATTTCATAAACCTTGGCCACATGTGGATATATATGTACATATATAGTCATAGAGCCAGAATGTGTATACTACACATATATTCTTTGTGTAAATGTGTGCATACATACATATGCAAATGTACATATTTATACATGCTATAAAAAGGAGAGCCATCAAAAAAAAAAAAAAGCAACGTATCCAGATGATGTAGTTTTTGTGTTTTTCTGAGGACTTGCTCTACATTCCGCCGACTAGATGAAACATGTTACCAGATATGCCATTTAAAGCAGTTGTTTAGCAGTTCTCAGGATGTCCTCAGGGCTCTGTCCATGTTAGATAAAGATTCTGAGTTACATCCCTAGGCAACACTTCCTGTTTTAATAGAGTCCTCCAATGCTGAAAGGACTAAGCCCCATATGGGTACTCTCTTACTATGCCAAGTTGTTTGGTTGTGGCTGTTTAGTTTTTAATATATTAATATGCTAATAACAAAACAGTGGGCATCACTTCGATATTTTCATTCATATATACAACATACCTTGTTGACATTCACCCCTCTCACTCCTGCTGATCCTCTTCCTCTTTTCAACTAGTCCTCCTCCTACTTTCATGCCTTTTCCCTTTGGTGAATCAATGAGCTTAATCAGGACTATTACAGGAATAGAACAACTTACCAGTAGCTATACCACTAATGAAAGTACTTCTAACTGCCCCCAGGTCCCAGTAACTGCCTACAAAGCCTCAGGGAAGAATGGTTTTGAGAGCCTCTCCCCTAGCAACCTGTAACTGCCTATAAATCTTCAGGGAATGGCAAGACCTCATGAGTTCCCTGCTCTGCTGTGACAGGACGCTGGTGAGCCAGACTTTAGGCAGGTTTTTGCATAGGTAATCAGAGCTGCTGGAAGTCAGAGAGGAAAACAGATATGTCATGCCCAGAAGGCAGCACCCCACACTTTACCCCTTCCTCTGGCTCTTACATTCTTTCCGCCCCGTCTTCCGCAATGTCCCTGAGCCTTGGAGGGGGTCATATAGATGTCCCACTTAGGGCCAAGCACCCCAGATCATCTCTGATTCTTGACCACTTATGTGTGAGCCTCGTTACTAATTGCTGCCCAGAGCAAAGAGAAGCTCCTCTGAGCAAAGCAAACAGCAGCACTCATCTATGGGCATGAACACAAATACATGAAAAGCATTTCATAAGTCAAACATCAGAAGTAACTTCCCCCTACTTGTATCTATGATCTTCCAGCCTTGGGCTTTTGACCAGGTTTGTTGTTTACATGTGATTCCCCTTCTATGGAATGGACCTCAAATCTAACAAAAAAGTGGAAGAAAGTTTGTAGAATCCCTCCCAAGTTTCAGACCTCAAAGGGTAGAAATCTTTGATACTGAAAAAGAGTTCGCTTCAAAAAAAACAGAATACTGAACTTTGGAACAGGATAAATTTCCTATTTCTTTAAATAGCCAAGTATATTATAGTATTATGCTCTCGCCAGCCTGGGATGCCCTTCCTAGCTTTGTGCACTGGGAAACACCTATCATCTTCCAAGACTCAGTTCAAGTACCTCTTTTCCCATCTCTCCTCAAGACATCACAGGCCCCTGAGAAGGGCCTCCTGCCTTAGCACCTCCCCCGATACTTGTCACTTGGTTCCCATGGCTGTCTTGTTCCTTAAGACCGTATGAGGACCCACATGAAAAGATCATGGGCAAATTATAAGTAACTTAGTAATGAACACTTGTAAGAAACATTGAGATGATTTCCCCAACCTAAGAGCCAGAGGAGAGAGGTTTTGTCATACCTGTCTTGCAGGTTTTCACATGCCTAAGCTCAGCCATTCAGGGTTGCTGTAGCCCTCCTGCCATTCTCTCCACCCAATCCCATTTTCTGGCTAAGAATCTGACCTTCCTATTGACTACTACCTGCTTTATGACATCATTCTCCCTCCAAATCTATCAGCACCTCTTAGAACCTTGGAGTTTCCATGGAGCTGCCCATAAACAGATTTGGTTCATTCCAAGTGACCACTGACTAGTCTCTCAGAGTGGACACACATGCTACTTAGTTTCAGCCACCCAGACAAACCATATTACTGTGTCCTTATCCCTTGTAGCTGTGACTGACATTAACTCTTCCCTGTTGTCAGGAGATACCTGTCTTCAAACAAGATGGAGTTCAGAACAACAGATTCTTCCACTGTGGCTGCATCCTGAAGGCAGAAAATTTGAATCAGAGGTTTTTGGTTCTGATGCCTGACAATGGAAATATCACCCTTCCACCCAAAGACAGGATAAAGATCCTTCCCCAGCTTGAGAATGCACGGGAATTCAATGCTCCACCCTGTCAGGACTTCCACTCTGGAGTTCAAGTTATCTACACGGCATCCGTTTACTCTGGAGAAAGCAACGTTGAACATGCCTTTATCCTCTATAGCAAGTACATCAAGTCCTTCATGGAGCAAGTCCCTGGATATCAGGATCACAAAGCAGCTGTCATTCCTGAGAAGACACAGTCAAGAAATTAAAGGCCTTGCTTTCCTCAGGCAGAAGGACTCCAGGCAGGTTTGGAGACACACATCGAAGAATACGGAAACTATAAAGGAGTCAGAATGTTCCTGGCACATGGCCATCTAGCAAGAGCTGGGGAAAGAGAGCAAAAGCTGCACCAGTTAGAACAGTAACAGTTCCATGCCTTTGAGGAGATGATCCAGAACCAGGAGCTGGAAAAAGAGTGACTAAAAATTGTGCAAAAGTTTAGCAAGGTGGGTCCAGACCCAGAGGCTGCTGGGGTCTGACTAAGAAAAGCCTCTGATGGGTATTCACAACCTGTGTGTTATCCACAGGCTTCAGACTGTAACATGGCCATAAGCCTGGCAAAGTCGCCAGCGGTGGACAGGCCTTTGAGACCTGGAGTGCTGAGCGACACTGAAACATTCCCATCACCAGTGGATCACACTATATATGTATGATACCTCAAAAGCTACACCTAGTTTCCCCAGTTCACCGACGCTAACACTGCCCGTGACATAGAAACATGTGGAGTACTCTGTAGGAAACTGATGAGCAATGACTTCACCATTATACACATTATCATCCCAGACAAGACGCTGGGTCTGATTATTGCAACACAGAGAATGAAGAAAACATTTTCTTCCTACAAGATGAACTAGGTGTGTTTGTACTTGGGTGGATTCACACTCCCCTCACACAGACAGCCTTTTTTTTTCCAGTGTAGACCTACACACTCACTGCTCTTAGCAGACAGTCAACAGCTACTGCCTGCTCCCCCAAAGGCTTGAGGAAACAAAGCCATCTAAACTAACTGACCACAGACTACAGGAGATTTCTTTCTGTTCTTATAAGGGCTTTCATTCAACAAAAAACATACTGTAGTCACGTGACTGTTAAGGCCTGGGCTGGGACTGCCACAAGTGAGTCTCGGCCACCTAAGAGCTGCAAACGCAAATCAGTTTACTATTGCACTTGGTTTTAAGCTTTCCAGAAAGATTTGGAAACTTTTTCAGAGAATACAGAAAGGGGCAAATGGCAGAAAAAGACTGGTTTTTTTTTTGTTTGTTTGTTTGAAACAATTTGTTTTAAGACAAATTTGAAAGGGGAAACCTATCACACTAAGCAACTGACTCAAAAGTTAGGTGGAAACACAGAACATCCTTCTGTCCTTCCAGATTCAATTGTTAGCCATTCTCTTCCTACTAGCTTGCACACTGTCTACCTTTGGACAAAACAACAGCATCTATGGAGCACTCTGAAAGCCATTTAGAAACATCTGGGTTCTCCCTTGCCTTGTGGCGTACTTACTGGGGCAACTGTTGGGGACAATTTGGGCTGAGTAGCGGGTGGCCCAGTTTGGTCAGTGCACTAGTCCTGTGTTGGGGATGTCAGAAGTTGGCTCTGTAATGGAAAGGAGATCTTGTCCCACTAAAGAGCAGACCGTGGATTATGCTCGTCCTTCCATGCACCCTGTCACTGTCATCAGCAGTCACTGCTCCCTGTGATCTCTACTTCTATGATTAAACTCTGAACTGAGCTGCCAGCAACTTTTTATTTGAACTCAGACCCTTCTGGTAGGATAGCGTGTCTTTGGTGTTCTGGGGTTTTCGGCCTTTGGCTGAAATCCAAATACCAATTGCAATCTCCCTGGCTTCAGCAAGTCATGTGATCTCACATGCTCCTTTCTGGTGAGAAGCAATTCCTTAGCTCCTAGGACAGGTCTAATTGTCTGAAAATTTGCCTAACACTTACCATAGGCAATGGATTAGGAAGAAGCTTGGGATTGGAGGCATACCTGTGAACTGAATGAAAAAAAGAAATAAAAGGAGAACATGAATGCTCCTAACGGGTTGAAGTTTTTCTTATAGACAGAAGGGAGACAACAGAGATGGAGACATCTGGGACAGTCCAGAGTGAACATGACCAGACTGAGCCAGGCCATTTGATGAGACAGAGGAATGGAGAGCGAGAGGAGACCAAGATGGGCAGCCTGGGCCAAGAGACTGGACAAGAGTCTTGCATCACCAAAATGGTGAGTTATATAGAGGCCAGAGGAGCTGGGAGGAGGGAAGCTCAGACCAGTACTTGGGCTGGAGAGTTCAGGATAGGGGATGGGGTATACCAGCCAGGAAGACCCTATAACAGATAGGGACTGAGGGATGCTGGGAGAACCTGGCCACCAGTGTCTGCTTTGATATGTTAATAGGCATCTCAGTTACCCTTGTGTGCTGGGTTTGAAACCTAACTTTATCAGAGTATACAGAGCAGTGAAAGCTCTCATGAAACTATGTAGAGACCTCTAGTCATCCATCTTTGAATGCTTTACCTCTCACATAGGTACTTCAGTAAACAGGAGATGTTTGATAAGTGAATAAACAAATGACAGAGTATGTACAGGAAGCAAAAGGGCTGTCTTCCTATGCTGAACCCTGACCCTGAGTGCCTGCAGATGGGTTTACACACAGAAACCCAGCTGACTAGACAGAAAACCTCTTCCACATAGCAGCTGGTTCTGAGCTTGCAAATCCCCCCCCCCAGCATCTCTTATGTGAGCCCAGAAGTTAATAATCTTATTCGAAAGCAAGACATGCACCCTACCATAACTTTGTGACAACTGAGCCCCATGACAAACTGAACTGTAAT
>NW_026590905.1:4005127-4027778 GCF_907164565.1 Psammomys obesus | reverse complement strand
TCCATCAAAGACACTGATTTTGAACTCCCCAAAGGAAGATAGAACGAAAGAAAACAGGAAAGTCACTCACACTGGTCTGGAGGCATCCTGGAGTCCCAGACCTGAAGCCTCAGTTAGAGATCCTGAAGCAAAGGGACATGGGTAACCACCCAGCCATAATCCCACTACTGTGTACTGTGCCACCAGAACAGAAGCTATACATAGGACAGCTGTACACTAGCCCTGGTTCCACACAACAGTGTGTTCTGAAATCTTGTGCTACAGTCCTGACCCCAACCCCACTCTAGGCCCCTGCCTTTTCGAGATACAGCATAATAAGGTACAATGCTGACAGGACTAAGTAGCAAGCGTACCCACGGCATCTTCCTACAGTATCAGTGAGTCAGCACCAGGTGGTAGAAGGGATGCAACATGCTGAGCAATCAATAAGCAAATTGAAGGAGAAGGTGGCCTTGGCCTCCCAAATTCCCACTCCTCCTTGACAGGATCAGCTCATGGAAGTAGGTGGGGCCATTCTCCCATAATAAAGAACACAGCATGTTTGCCTGCCCACCACACTGAGGAGGAGCAGATGAAGAGAGGAATCTCTCTCAGTATTCCTTTCCTCCCCATCTGGGCACGTGATATAACCTGAGGGTCTGAGGCCAGGATCTCAGCTCCCAGAATCTAGCAGACTCACGATTCTGCCCTTCAGCTCATTAAAGCACTTTATTCATCTAAGCCTCCTCCACTGATGTGCAGAGGCTCAAGCGCCTCCAGGGGTGGCTTTCTCCTGTTGTCCCCAGCACTTGCAACACCTCTGCTCCCTTCCACTGCAAACAATATGGAAGAACTAAAAACAGTGTGGACTGAGAGTTGCAATAACTCAGTCCACGACCTTTGCTGAAGGCTGAGTGCTGTACATACAACAGATACATAAACTTGTTGCTTAAAACAAGAATTGGAGTAATGGGTGCCTATGATACCAGCATTCACGGGCAAGGAAGGGGGATTATGAGTTTGAGACCAACAAGACCCTATAGCAAAACACGATACCAGGTATGGTGTTACACACCTGTAATCCCAGAAGTTGGGAGGTAGAAGCAGGGGAATCAGAAGTTCAAGGCCACCCTTGGCCACATGGCAATTTCAAGGGCAGCTTGGGCTACAGGAGACCCTGTGTAACAACAAAAACAACAAAAAAGTGTGGTTGCACAACATTGTATTTAAAACGGCTGAACTGTCCACCTGGAATAGTAAAAATGGCCAGGTGTGGTAGCACAGACCTTTAATCCAAACATTTGGAAGGCAGAGACAAGAATTTCAAGTGGGAGGCCACTCTGGGATACATGATGAGATCTCACTTCTGAAAACAAAAACAGTAATAATGGTTAACCGCTAAGTCCCATTACAAATATTGTGCATAATACAAGGAAAATACATTTTGACATTTGGGTTGTGAGCTTAACCTTTAGCAGCTGAAACATCTCTCCATGCCTTTGATAGATCAGAAGTAAATAGAAAATCTTTGGAGACATTTAAAGCAGCAGCAAAACAAAAAGACCCAGGGCTAAACCTAACAAAGTGGATGCGAGGCTTCCACACCTGCTGCTGTAAGTTGTGGAGTGGCGAGAAGTCCAGCAACAGTGGGTTTAAGAATGTGGTATATGCGCAGTGAAATGTCATTCAGCCTTACAGAAAGGAGGACAGAACTGAAGATTATGCTAAGCAAAATGAGGCACACCTGAACAAATACTAGGCTTGCTTACATGTGTGGATTCTAAATGTATAAATGTGTGTATATAGGAGATGAAAGCCGAAAGGGAGACCACGTGGGAAAAGCAAACAGAATGGGGAGAGGGTTGGGAGAGAACAGTGGGGGATAAGGACAAAGGACAGTGACATCTATATAAGAAATGCCATAATGAAACCCATTACTTTGTATGCTGACAGAAAAACCTAAAGGCAAGCAAGACTTCCAACCTGGAAAATACACAGAACTTGCTCAGTGTGAGACCACCAGGAGGCAGAACAGGCCAGTGTCTCCCACCTGACTCCTCTTCGCATTTCACCTTTTTTTTTTTTTTCCTTTTAAGGTTTTTTTCATCATTCTTAGCACCTTGTATTTTTGTTTGCATTCTTGGAAAATCTGTTCCACAGTTTCTAGCTTCCATTTCTGTTTCTTCTCTGAAGAATCCTTTTGTTTTTAGTGGTTTCTCTCTCCTGTGCTGTTATTCTTCAAAAATATAAAAATTATAATTTTAATGCAAGATATTTAAAAAACATCATTCACTATGTAAAATACCTAGAATAGACAAAATCCTACAGAAAAAAACAGGGTTGGGGTAGGGAAACAGAGACCTGCTGTTTAAATGGGTAGAGACTTCCTGTTTGAACAGAAACAGGATTGCAGAGCTCTCTGACCAGCGAACAGTGAGTGCTGAGTTCAGTGAGAAAGCCTATCACCTGTCTCAACAGTGGAAGGACAGAGAGAACCATGCATGCCCTTAATCCCAGCACTCAGGCGGCAGCAGCGAGCAGATCCCTATGAGTCTGAGGCCAGCCTGGTCTACATAGTAAGAGCCAGGAAAGCCAGGACTACATAGAGAAACGCTGTCTTGGAGGGAAAGTGGATGGACAGAGACGGCTCATCCACTAAATGAACTTTGCAGTGCAAACCTGATGTCCTGAGCTCAATGCCTGGAATCTACGTCAAGGTGAGGGTGAGAACTGACTCCACAAAGTTGTCTTCTGACCTCCACTAGTGCTGTAGGACATCCATGCTGAAACACACACACACGCACACACAACATACATAACAGTAAATAAAAGTTTAGGTGGAAAGGAATATAGGAAAACATCTATCTACATATGAATGCCATCACACAATGGCAACACTGTAAAAGTCGGGAAAGAAGGGTTGGGAGGAGGAATGAGAATATACACTTGTAAGTCTCCTAAGATGATTACACAGAAAGCTTAGGCTGGCTAGTCTTTTTTTTTTTTTTTTCGTATTTTTTTTATTTTTATTCGTTTTTTATTACAATTTATTCACTTTGTATCCCAGCTGTAGCCCCCTCTCTCCTCCCCTTCCAATCCTGGCCTCCCTCGTCTCTTCCCATGCCCCTCCCCCAGTCCACTGAAAAGGGAGGTCCTCCTCCCCTTCCACCTGACCCTAGCCTATCAGGTCTCATCGGGACTGGCTGCATTGTCTTCCTCAGTGGCCTGGTAAGGCTGGCCCCCGTCAGGGGGAGGTATCAACGGGCCAGGCTGGCTATTCTTCCAGAAGACCTGGGTTTAATTCCCAGCACCAACACCGCAGCGCACAGCCATGTAACTCCAGCCTGAGGGATCCAGTGCCTTCCCTTGGCCTTACGGGCTCTACATGCACATAGTGCCCAGATATACATACAGGCAAAACACCCGTAAATGTAAAATAAAAAGATTACAAGAAAATAACTTAAAATTTTTTTAAGAAAAAAAAAAGTGACATACAAACCAGGACAAACGCCAAAGGCACATGTCCCTGCCCTGGCATTCGAGACCTCAGCGCCTCCATGTCCCCTCCACTGTTACACTGCACAGAGGGAGGGACCAGCCTCACGTCCTCGCACTTCACCCTCCCTCTCACCGCACAGTCCTCCACGCTCACCTCCACCCCACACACATCACACTACTGAGACGGCCATCACTTGTGCCCCCGCCACCGGAAGCCCGACCACTGCACTCGATGCTCCCCTCTTCTATAGCCATCAAGTCACCCTATCGACAAGGCTCGCAGACAAGAAATGGAGGCTTACAAACGAGGCAGCCTGCCAACTGAAACAGCTCTGCGTGGGTGCCTCAGCTCTTTCCTGATTGCTAACCGAGTGTTCTGTCCACTGTATTGTTACTTGCTCGCGGAGTGCGCGGAGTGCGCGGGACCTGTTGTGTGGTCGGTCGGTAGCTGCTGCATGAGTTCTCTAGGAAGAGACAGGAACTCACTACTGTAGCACTGACCTCCTCTAACACAACTTGCTGTGCCAGACCAGAGTCTCACACAATCAGCAGGTACAGCATATGCCAGAGAGAGATAACTGCTATGCCCAAGCCAGTGCCTTCACGGGGGTGCCACTCCCCTTCCATATTCTCTGTCGGTATCTCTAGCCACCCAAGAAATTTCAAGATTTCGGTTACGGTAAATGGCTAGAAAGTACCAGTTACTTCAACATTCCGTTCCGTTCCGGCTAGGTTCCATCAGAAGGGACTACGACAAATTACACAACATACTCAAACCACTCTAAGTTTTTCATTTCTTTTAATTACACTAATTTGGGAGGGATGATTGGGCACGGGTGTGGATGCCAGAAGACAACTCTGAAGGAGTCAGTTTTCTCAACGTTGTGGGTGTTAGGGATCAAACCCAGGTCTGCAGTCTTGCAGCAATCCCCTCCACCCACTGAGCCATCTCAAAGGCCCTGTATAATAACCGATGGCCTACTTTTAAATACCATCACCTGCTTGGTACAGCGAACGGCGCCACGCTGGGCACAGAGACACAAAAAGTTCATCACACGGGAAGGAAAATTCACAAAGCCAATAGCTGTCCTAGGGCACTCACCAGGGACTATGTATAACTGTGGCGCCAGGGTGCCGGGCAGAGTCCCAGGGTGCGAACCTCTCCAGACAGATCTTTTGATCAAACCGGCACTGTTTCGATACAACTAGAACTTCACGGATTTAGCCACACAGACCCGGAACTCCACAGGCATCTCTTAGGAGTCGCTGGTTGGGAAGAAAAGGTTCCTTCCTCCTTTGATAAAATGGGAAAGGAGAATTTCATTTTTGTGAGCTGAAACCATTTTGTGCTCCAGTGCTAGCAACAACAACAACAACAAAAAAAAAGGGCTGGTTAATATAGTGGGAAAAAGTGTTTCACATACACATACCCCACTCACAAGTCATTGGCTCAGGGGATCATCTCTTACAAATCCACTCACAAGTCATTGGCTCAGGGGATCATCTCTAACAAATCTGCTCCCGGCATGTGGAAAGCAGCTCATCCCGGTGGGCCTGCCAGGCTGCCAGGAGACAAAGTTGTGTCCCATGATTTGTGCACCTGGGCTGAAACCGTTCCCTTCCGGGCCAACGCTTTCACTCCCCCTGCCTGCTTCTATGCTCCACACCGCTCAGGTGCCCAGGCCCGAGACCCGTGCAGCCCCACCGCGGGAGGCCGACCATTGTCACTTCCTATCTGGCTGACCGGCTCCAGCTAGTGCGTTGTGGTCCTGGATCAACAGGGCGGGCTGCCAGGCAAGCCCGGACTTGAGAGGATGGAGGATGCAGAAGGATCTGGAAAAATCGGCTAGACTCCGGGCGGGGAGGGGAGAGGGGAGGGGGGAACGCGGGAGGGAGGACATGGGGCACATTGTGATCATCGAAATCCGTGCGGTCCTGGAGTGGGAGAAGAGGCCGCCCCTAGGAGCTATCAACCAGAAAAACAAATCTTCCCAAAAAAAAAAAAAAAAAAAAAAAGCCCTCGGGTACCTACAGCCCAAGAGCCCCAACCCGTTTAACTGCTTCTCTAGAAAGTTCTCTGCTCCCGCCCCTTCTCGGCCCGCTCGTGCCGCTCCTCCCGGCCCCGCCCCCGACGCAGAAACGACCAATCACAGGCCGGGCCGCGCCGCGCCCGCCCCTTGGCGTCACCCGACTCGGCCGCCGGCGGCGAGCGCGCGGACAGACCTGTGCGCGAGCCTGGGTCGCCGTTCTCGGTGGGCAGAGCCGCCTTCCGCCGCCCGCCACCCCGCCGCCGCTCAACCCCGGTCGGCGGCCCAAGTGCCGGCCTCGCGCCTGCCTCACTCCCGCAGCCAACGGTGCGCCTAGCGGCCATGACCGCCGAGGAGATGAAGGCGGCCGAGAACGGGGCGCAGTCGGCGCCCCTCTCTCTCGAAGGAGTGGACATCAGCCCCAAGCAGGACGGGGGCGTGCTCAAGGTGAGGGGGCCGCGGAGCCCCTCCCGGCTGCAGGCTCGTGGGCCTTGGAGGGGGGACCGCGGCGGGAGGATGGGGGAAGTTCGCCTTTCCTGCGCGGTCGGCGGCTGCACGCTTCGGAGGGTGCGGCCCCGGCCCGGGAAGGAGCCCCCACTACCACGCCAACTCGATCCGGCTGCAGTGTGCGGCTGAGAGGGGCGGAGCGCAGCGCAGCGCGAGAGCCGCAGCCGGGGCCCGGGCGGGGCGGTGCACGAGGCCGGGGCGCGCCTGGGGACTCGGGCCTCGCCTCCCGGGAACGTCTCGGCGGGCGCGGGCCACCTGGACGAAGGTGCGCCGGGGCTCGCCCACTTGAAAGTTAAAACATTAGCTGGGACCTGAAACGCCTCCCGAGGGCAGGTTCCTGGCCCAGAGCCCTTTTGTGCCTTTCCAAGCCCCTTTTGCAATCGCCGAGACTCAGCGAGGTCACGGGCTCGGCCATGCTGTGCCCCTTTTTTCGGCCCCGGGCTAGCGGGAGCGGTGCATGCCGGGACCTGTAGTTCCTCTCCCGCCCCTCCTGAGCCTTCTGAGTTGGGGGTTCGGGGTGCTGGCCGTGGGGGAGGTGCTTTGCCCTGGAGCCAGCGAATCACTAGCCGCTTGGCTTCAAATAGCCGGAGGAGCAAGGGGGAGGGCGCCCTGACCCGAGTCGGGACAATGGGCGCCAGCTCAGAGCAGGTTCTGCCAGCGGTCCTGGACAGTGAAATCTTAACCTACATAGCATGCTCTCCCTGCATCCATTGTTTCTCCTCCGGGCGTCCCATTGCTCACCTCCTACTGTGTGTGGCCTATGCAGAGACATCAGGGAACCTTTTTGGTCCAGAAATGCTCCTGGATTTTACCTCAGTTCTTGCTGTGCTCCCTGTGAACATGTGGTCCTTTCTCTTTTCCACTAAGTTCTGATTCCCAGATGGGTCAATTCCTCCTTTATCCTCCACTCCTTCGAGGACCCTATACATTCTTCTCAGGAAAGTCCACCCGTAGAGGATGGTTGCACATACTCCTATTAGCTTGCCCATTGGGGTCACCATTATTAAAAAATGTCAAACAGAAATAGATGCCTATACATTCTCAGCAGGTAAAGGGCCTCTTAGCCTACTGCTCGAGTAGTTTTGTTTTCCAGGGCGTGATACAGAGCCTTTGTGCTCATGTGTAATCTGGCCCTTCTTTTTCCCAGTTTTGAACTGATCGGTTCTCTTCATTACTCCTGTTCCATTCTATTCAAACCAGTTTCTATCAGTGTGTTCTTTGAGCACCTTTTGGGCGGTTGTCCTCAGTGCTTGACAGACAACTTCTGGATAGGTTAGCAACTTGTCCAAAACCATAGACAAAGCTTGAACCCAGGTCATTTTATTTTCAGTTTCCCAAAGCAGGTCTGGACAAAAACCTAGAGGGAGATCAGGAGGTTAATTGAGTCTTAGCTAAACCGCTAATATCAGAATCATTTGAAGATTGGGCTCTTGGCCCTGCTAATAAAGAGGCAGGGCCAGTGGGTGTGGTAGAATCCAGTAGGCACCTTTTGGGGCTTATAGACAGTTGGGGCCCTCCTGCCCACACCCCTGGGTACTCACTTTCTTCCCCCCTTCCTCCCAGGTCATCAAGAAAGAGGGTTCAGGCACAGAGGCACCCATGATTGGGGACCGTGTCTTTGTCCACTACACTGGCTGGCTGCTGGATGGCACAAAGTTTGACTCCAGTCTGGACCGCAAGGACAAATTCTCCTTTGACCTGGGGAAAGGTAGGCTTGATTAGCGGGCTGGCAGGATAGGCTCTGGAGTTGATAGTAGCTGTCTCAAGCAAAAATTACGTTCTCGGCCAAGCTTGAGCTGGGGCACAGCAGGGCTAACCTGTGTTCCCAGTTACCAGAAAAGCTGAGGCAAGGGTCACGTGAGCCCAGGAGTTCAAGGCAGCCTTGGCTAAATAGCATAAATTAGTCATCAAAAAAGAAAAAGCCACCAGAAGCAAGCTTAAGAAGGAATGGTTAAGAATCCATCTGTGATCCGCCCTGTGTTTCCACTACTGTTATGGGACAGACTGCTTTCTTCTTCCCCCATCTCATCAGTTCAGCTCCTCCCTCCCTCTGGGGTGGACAGTCTTGCTCCGTGAACTGTGTTAACCTTGAGGATGACAGCACTGCTGCTTCCCATTTCTAGAGGTGTTCAGGTTCCGCCCATGGTGTAGTGTGGCAGCTGTCTTTGGGGGTGTTGAGCCTAGAGTTTGGCCCCTGCTACTCTCGTTTGCCTCTACCTACAGGGGAGGTCATCAAGGCTTGGGATATTGCTGTAGCAACCATGAAAGTGGGGGAAGTGTGCCAGATCACCTGCAAGCCAGAATATGCCTACGGTTCAGCAGGCAGCCCTCCAAAGATCCCCCCCAACTCCACACTTATATTTGAGGTGAGTGCTAGACACAGAGCCAGGCCTCCCCATTGCCTGGCTGCCCTCCAGCCCTTCCTGCCTTTTGGAGACAAATGTGGCTGAGCCTGAGGTCTAGCTTTAATGGAAGGAGAGGTGGAGAGGGTAGCTGGCTCTGCTACCATCAGAGTGTCCAGTAATAAAGGCTTTGGGTTGGAAGAGGTCCTCCAAAGCCCTTTTAGAAGAGAAGTGCCTGGGGCATTCTCAGTTGAAAGGAGTTGGGTTCAGGAAGCATCAGGGTCCTAAAGGGCAATGTAGCGTATTGACAGCCTGGAGCCCAGAGGGGGAAAACACCTTATAGGTCGGATTGAAGCAGAAACTCCGCTGAAGTGAAGAAATAAGACAATTGAATCTGAAAGTGGAAAAGCAACCAGTGGGCGGGTCACTTCGGGTGCCTACCAGATGGAGCATCTTGTGTCCTTGTTTAATGGAGCTGGATGATAGAGAGCTTGTCTTCCTGCGGCCAAGTGATGTCTGTGTGTTCTAAGTGGAAAAGAAAGCAATTTGACTGTTGAGTTGGTGCAGAAAGGAGTTAGTCAGCTTCTGTCTCATCACACAGGTAGAGCTATTTGAGTTCAAAGGAGAGGATCTTACAGAGGATGAAGATGGAGGTATCATCCGCAGAATACGGACTCGTGGTGAAGGCTATGCCAGGCCCAATGATGGTGCTATGGTAGAAGGTAAGGAAGTATAGACTGTGGAAGAAGAATCCAGAGTTCCCTCTGGTTCCTGGCTCAGAGGTGTGGCTGTGGGTGGTTTGGACCAAGCCTCTTGTCTCATCCTTAGAATGAGAGGTTAGACCACTCAGCCTTAGCATCCCTCCAGGTCTGAGACACAGTGGTTATATAGGTATAAGCTGTGGTGCAGAGATAGGGGAGGCTGTGGCTGCTTCCTCAAGGCTCTGCCCTCACACCTGGGACACTTGTCTCTTTAATGCCAGTGGCACTGGAAGGCTACTATAAGGACCAGCTCTTTGACAAACGGGAGCTTCGTTTTGAAGTTGGTGAAGGGGAAAGTCTGGATCTGCCCTGTGGGCTGGAGACGGCCATTCAGCGGATGGAGAAAGGAGAACATTCCATTGTATACCTCAAACCTAGGTGAGACACGGGCTTTGCAGACCACAGGGCCATACTGAATGTCCACAGTGAGCTTTGCGATAGGCATTTGTAAGCACCATATGCTTGCTGCTACTCTAAGGATGTTGAGGCCAGCGTGAGCTCTTCATTGGATCAGGAAGTGTGGCCTACAGTTGTCCATGTTTCCTTGCATTCAATCCTCATCCAAATTCCCAACCTGGCAATGTCAAGATTTTCATCTGCCATTAGTTTGTTCAGTCATTAACATTTGTTGAAACACCTACTGTGTGCCACACACGCTAAGGTTTCCAGGGCTTCATGATTCTTGCTTCATTGTCTCTTTGAGTTAGTCACCTCAACAGTGTGTATGAAGGGTTAGGAGCAAGAAGTAGTAAGTGCTATGGGACCACCTAAATGTGTAATGAAGAGCTTAGAGGAATGTTAACAGGAAGTATTTGAACCAGGTCTCAGAATGGGAAGGTATGTTCCAGGAAACAGAGGAAACCTTTCAGCCCAGAGCAGACAAAGGGCTGTGAGGTGACCCAGGCATTTCTCACCCCTACAGCTATGCTTTTGGCAGTGCTGGGAAGGAAAAGTTCCAGATCCCAGCACATGCTGAGCTGAGGTATGAAGTGCATCTGAAGAGTTTTGAGAAGGTGAGTTTGCCTGAGGCATGCCCTCCCCTGGAGTCTGCCCTGTGGGTGACTGACGGACATGACCACTGTTTGTCTCCTCTGGGGTACCACAGGCCAAGGAGTCATGGGAGATGAGTTCCGAGGAGAAGCTGGAGCAGAGCAACATAGTAAAAGAGAGGGGCACTATGTACTTCAAGGTGAGGCGAGGGCTGTCCAGACGGGAATCCGCCACAGTTCCAGATAGCCCTTGAGGTTGTCCCCCTGTTAGGCCTTGGTACATTGGTCAGGGATGGGAAGGAGTGGGAATGTGGTGTCCAGGAGTCGCTCGTGCCTGCCAGATAAGGCAACCTGGGCTGCTGAACCTGTACTGGGTGCCTGAGCTTCCCTCCCATTCTAGGAAGGCAAGTACAAGCAAGCTTTACTGCAGTACAAGAAGATTGTGTCTTGGCTAGAATACGAATCTAGTTTTTCGGGTGAGGAAATGCAAAAGGTCCATGCTCTCCGACTGGCCTCACACCTCAATCTGGCCATGTGTCACCTGAAACTGCAGGCCTTCTCAGCTGCCGTCGAAAGCTGTAACAAGGTGAGGTCCAATCGGGGTGTGGCAACAGCATTTACAGTTGGGTCTGGGTGTGCCACCAGCATGTCTGAAAGTTGCCTGCCATTGCTAGGTAGGGTTAGTGGGATATATCATTGGGAATTCTGATGGCGGGGGACACAGGTACAGACAGTGAGCAAGTGCTGGATTGGGGATAAAAGGGAGTAGGGTTTTGGCTTTGTCATTGTCTGTATTTGGGAAAGGGATCATGTTCTTACTGCGTCTGAAGACCTGCTATATTTCCTAGCTTTTTCTTGGATTAAACTAATTCCTTCCTGGGCCATGGCCTTTGTCATTTAGTGCCTCAGTCTACTTTTTTCTGACTCAACATCATCCATTCTGAGCCTCATCCTGCTGGGGGGTCCCTCGGGAATCCAGCTTGTGCTGAGGAGCCTGATGTCTCTGCTGCTGCTTTTCTGTGCTCTCAGGCCCTAGAGCTAGACAGCAACAATGAGAAAGGTCTGTTTCGCCGGGGAGAGGCACACCTGGCTGTGAATGACTTCGACCTGGCACGAGCTGACTTCCAAAAGGTCCTGCAGCTCTATCCCAGCAACAAAGCCGCCAAGACCCAGCTGGCTGTGTGCCAGCAGCGGACCCGCAGGCAGCTTGCCCGGGAGAAGAAGCTCTATGCCAACATGTTTGAGAGGCTGGCAGAGGAGGAGCACAAGGTGAGGGTTGGGCCATGTCTGAGCCACTTCCCCATTGCTGTGAAGTAATATGACCAAGACGCTTCATGGGAGGGTTTATAGAGGGCTTGCTGGTCCAAAGCGTTAGAGTCCCTGGCCACCATGGCTGAGGCAGAAGGCAGAGAGTCAGCTGGAATGGCATGGGCTTTTAAAACCTCAAAGCCCTTCAGCAAATAGCGCCTTCGACAAGGCCACATCTACAAATCCTTTCCTATCAACTGGGGACCAAGCATTCAAATATATGAGCCTGTGGGGCCATTCTCATTCAAACTTGCCCACGGTGGGAGTGGCCGCAATGGACAGAAGAAGTGTTCTCTTAGCCTCTTCAGCACATCAGAAGTACTACTCACACACCAGGACCCCTTTCTGATGTGTGTTCTGCTTTGAGACACTAAGTAGACTAGGCTGCCCTGAAACTCATAGATTAAAGGGGCGCACCCCCATACTCAAGAGCCTAGAAGGTGATGTATTTAGCATTCTGCCTACACAGAGGCACATGATCCTATCAGTTCAGCCTCACCCCACTGGCCGTGTGTGTTCCCGTGTGCATTTATTAATATCTGGAAGCTGATTTTATACTGCTAAAGATGGCTTTCAAGTTCTTTCTCATTCTTTAGTTCCTATTGTGTAATATTCTGCACATGCATAGCTTATCTTTTTTTGCTTCTGTGATCCTAATACATCCAAGAGAAATATAGTACAAAACATACTATCTATTAGCCACATTCAAAAGGTAGAACTGAACAGTGAAATTTAATATGTTGTTCTGTATAGTTTACTTGTTTGTTTGGGGTGTTTTGTTATGAGACAGGGTTTCTCTGTATAGCCTTGGCTGTCCTGGAATTGCTTTGTAGACCAGGCTGGCCTCAAACTCACAACAAAATACCTGCTTCTGCTTCCCCAAGTGCTGAGATTACAGGCATGCACCACTGTTCATGCCTGTTCTGTTTTCAAAATGACTTTTTAGTTAGCATATAAAGAAATGGGTTTAAAGCTACAGAAAACATTGTGTGGTGCCTTGTTTGACAGGACCTGTGTTAATCTCTGTCGTTCTAATTTCATTTAGTGCTACTGAAGCAGATATGGATTAACATTTAAGAATATTTTTTGTGGGGCTGGAGAGATGGCTCAGCACTGTCTGTTCTTCCAGAGGTCCTGAGTTCAATCCCCATCAACTACATGGTGGCTCACAACCATCTATACTGAGATCTAATGCCCTCTTCTGTCATGCAGATAGAGCACTAATATATATAAATAAATGTTTTGCAAATTACATTTTTAGAAAAGAAACAATGCTTTTGTTCGGCAGGTCTGAGATACAGCACAATAGTAGAAGCATGCTCGAGGTCCTGAGTTTAACGCCAGCACCACCCAAAAAAAACATAATGTCCGAAGTCAAGCAAGGCATGGTGGCACATACCTGTAATCCTAGGGAGGCAGAGGCTCACGGATATTTGTGAGTTTGAGGCCAGCCTGATCTACAAAGCAAATCCAGGACAGCCAAATCTACACAGACCCTGCCTCAAAAGAAAAAAAGAAAAGAATGTGTTGCATGGCCTCATGAGAACATGCATGTGTGCACATGTGCTTTGAGGACAGCTATAGGATTGCTATGTCTGTGTCCTTCTGTTAGGAATTAGAGCCTCTTCCTCTTGCTCTTTTTACAGGCCAAGGCACAAGTGGCTGCAGGAGACCATCCCACCGATGCTGAGATGAAGGGTGAGCCGAACAGCGTGGCAGGAAACCAGTCTCAGGTGGAGACAGAAGCGTAGCCTGCCTCTCAACCTGTCCCCCTGCGGCTGCCTTCCTGCTCCCTTCCCTACTCCACCCTGTTAGTTTTGTAAAAACTGAAGAATTTTGAGTGAATTAGACCTTTATTTTTCTATCTGTTTGGATGATGGCTTTGCGGGGAAGGGGAGAAGAGCAGGCTGGGGGTGAAATGGGGGGTAGTTTTAGAAGGTGTCAACCCCTCTTCCCTTCCCCTGTTACACAAGTGTATTCCTTCCACACATACATCAAAATGTTAATTTATTTTGCTCCCTTTGTTAGCTCCATTTTTCAAGTGGAAAAGGGGTATGTGATAGGGGTGGAGTCTGATATGAAGCCAGGGTGGAGAAGAAAACTCCTGGGCAGCCATTTTCCTCATCCCTTCCCCCTCTGGTCATTTTTCTAAGCCTGCAGTCTTCATGTGGGTGCTAGGGGCATGGGAAAACCACTGCTGTGTTTATTACCCCTCTTGCCTTGCTCTCCTGAGATGGTATCCCTTATGACGTCCTCTGGTATCACGGTGTTCACCTCTAAGACAGCCTCTTCTAGTATCTCCCTTCCTGTCAGTTTCTTCCTCATCCATCCAGGTTGTCCCTGTCCCCATCCCCTCAGCCTCTTTAATGCACGCTGAAGGTCCAGGCACACCTCAAGTCCTGTGCTTGAGCAATAAAGTGGAAACGACGAAATGTGGGTGTCAGGCAACCCTTTATGTTGAGCTCTGGGCTAGGGTATGGTGGGAACATGTGGGCAGGGCCAGAGTGAAGAGGGCCACACTCCAGTCCAGCTTAAGTATGGCCTATGATACAGATTCAATGACAAGCCAGGAAAGGGTCACTTCACACACACACCCCATGTGCTCCAGTGCAGACAGCAGCTCCCAGCTGAGCCGCACCTCACCATGGGTCCCCAGTATACGCTCCGCAGCAGCCCAGCAGTAGAGGGCTGGGGTGGTTCCAAACAGAAAGAGGTAAATCTAAACATCTGGTTCTGAAACTGGGTTCATGCTGTTTCTGTTCTGGCAGATATCTTAGGTGTTTCTGTGGTGTTGGGGTTTTTTTGTTTTTGGTTTGTCTTGTTTTTTAGTTTGAGAGCCTTACCTACATGTCTGTCTAAACACTGTGCATTCCTGGTGCCTGTGGAGGCTAGAACAGGGCATCCAGCCCCCTGGGACTGAAGTTAGAATTTTGAGTCACAGGTTAGGTGCTGGGAATCTAACCTGGGTCCTTCGCAAAAGCGGCAAGTGCTCTTAACCACTTGAGCCATCCCTACAACACCGGTCCTTGGCTTCTTAAGGTATAAAGACTACGGTGTTGCCTTTCAGATCAGTTAGCACTTACGTGAATTGAGATACTGGTGAAGAACTGGTCACACCCACCTTCTCTGTCTTAGGAGCACCCTGTACCTCCTTCATGCCTCTTTCCTGACTTAAGTTTTGGCCTTTACAAGAAGCCAGGTGGTCCGTGGCAACCACGGTCAGACCTCACACTGCCCCTGGTGGCCCTTCCTAAACAAGTGAGGCAGTACCAGCTATAGCTCCTGACATTGTAGAAAATGAGGTTCTGTAGAAAAGGTCTCCGTTCTCCAGCACGGCTAGCACTGTGTCTGCTAGTTCCCCTATTAGGTGTAAGGCCAGGCTTAGGAGTTTTAAGTCTGGTTCCTTTAGGTAGCTTCTAATTTTGACTCTTGCCTTAGCTCTCAACGACAATACCAAGCCCACTAAATTGCTAAGCACTTACCAGTGTAAGCTTTGGCCTGTACCAAGGACTCCATGTGATAGAGTCTTGATCAACCATCCTGAGGAAGGCATGGCCCATTTTACAGATGTGGAAACTCCACCAAAGCTTGGGAAACAGCTTAGTCACTAGACTGTTTACTGTGCAAATGAGGTCCTAGGTCCAGATCCCCATACCCATGTCAAAAGCTGGGTGCTGGACCTGGAGAAACTGCATGGTAGGAGTACTTTGTCTTGCAGAGGCCCTACAGTTGGTTCCCAGCCTCCCTGCGGGCAGCTACCTAACTAGTCCTGAGGGGATCCAGTACCCTCTTGTGCTTCCCATAGGCACTGCACACGATGCACCTCAGAATCCGGCATTCATGTACTAATGTTTTTTATATTTGAAGATTTGTTTTAGTGCCAGGCATGGTGGCACACCTGTAATCCAACACTGAGAAGGCAAAGGCAAGGGAAATTCCTCAGTTCAAGACCAGCCTGGTCTACATAGTGATTCCAGGACTACATAAATAGTGTTTTAAAAACAAAGTGTATGTGTATGAATTACTTGTGTGTATCTCTGTGTGTACAGTATCCATGGACGGCAGAAGAGGGTGTTAAATCCCCTGGAATTACAGTTAAAGATAATTGTGAGCCACCATTGTGGGTGCTAAACCCAGGTCCTTTCCAAGAGCAGCAAGGGCTCCCCACCTCCAACTGGAGGGGATCCAATGACATCTGGCTTCCACTGTGCCCTGTATACACTCAGACATTACATATAAATTAAAGGAGGCAGGAAGCACTGGGTTGGATCCCCAACACCGCAGGAACCTTGCATGATGGTGCACATTCGTAATTCCAACACTTGGAGGTACAGGCAGAGGAGAGGGATCAGGACTTCAAGGTTACCTTCAGCTACATAAATTCAATGACAGCTTATGCTGTATGAAACCCTGTTTAAAAAAAAAAAATGTTTGCAAAATGCCTACTTGAAGTTCTCTGAACTAATCCAAACTACCGTGAAGTCATGTGATTTCAGGGCGAGTCTTGAGCCTCCTCTCTTCATCTACAATTCCATGGATAAAAAGCACCCTAAAATCCTTTTCATCTCTGAATGTCCCTTAGGATTTAAGAACTTAATGTAACTGCTTTTATAGAGCACTAGAGATGGAAAAGTCATAGTTGATTTTAACATTTAAAACTGTCTATTTGAAGATGCTTTAGAAAAGTGACTAGGTCTTTATGGCAACAAATAATCCTGCTACATACTGAGCGCTGCTGGGTCACTCATGTCTTCTAGACACTTGCACCTTGCTCACCTACACTTTAGCATTTATGCAGGGAATGTGCTCAGAAAGTCCAGCAGCAAAGGATATTCTGCGCTATTAGTGTAGATTTCTGGAAATAGGCTAAAGTGGAGTTATGCTCTCCAGCCTATGAAATGTTTCTACTCCTACAATACCTTCTCCACCTGCCCCCACATCACTATTCATCTCTGACCTGCTCTTACAAGACACTGTCTCCCCACTTACACTTCAGACTGTTTTGTCCACTGAGAGTCCCTGTACAGGATCCCACAAAGCTTTCAAGGCCTGATGCCACATACCTTGTCCACTTCAGTGCCGTTGTGACATCGCTGCAGGTGGGTTGTGTGTCCCTTTTCAGCTGAAGAAAAAAGGTATAGAACAATACCAAACTATTGTTAAGATATATTCTTACAAGGAAATCATTGCTGGAAAAGGGAATCCAGCTGTGTAGCTCTGCAGGGACCAGCCTTGTTTTACTACCTTGAACAATGTACTACTCAAAGGATGCGAGGTTAGGAAAGACAGTAGGTTTACAAAGATTTGGGTCAGGGATGGCTCAGTGGGTAAATGCTTGCATGAGCATGAGGACCTATGTTCAGGTCCCTGGCACCCATGTAAAAGCTTGACATAAAAATGCACCTGTAGCCCTGGGGCTAGAGGGCAGCACAGTTCACTAGCCAGCCAGACTAGCTGAAATGGTCAGCTCCAGGTTCAGTGCAAAACCATGTCTCAAGATGGAGAAGCAATTGGCATTCACATATGCCCACCTAGTCAAACACCCACCACACAGGAATACAGACAACACACACACTGTTTAGTTTTATGCCCTATTTGTTGGGGACTTTTTTTTTTAACTTGGCTTACTTGATTGACAAAAGTCAAACGACATGGTGTCCAAGTTGTGACTGAAAGGACAGGACCTTCTTGATAAACAACAAAACCATACATGGCCATTGAGAATCCCAGAACAAGAACCCCAAGTGATGAGGAAGATAAAATTAGGGAGGCAGGGGCAGGAGATCTTTGTGAGCTCAAAACTAGCCTGGTCTACAGAGAAACTCTGTCTCAATATATATATATATTGTGGGGTTCTGGGTCAGAATATGATTCAAAGAACTGGGTCCCTCCAGGGCAGATAGTGAGAAGTGGGCTTCTCTGCTATAAAATATTTATCTTACAATTTTATTCAGAAAGCTAAGAAGGGAAAACAGTTACCTAAAACAAAACAAATTACTTCCTACATTGAGGTACAAACACTTGAAGGTTGATTTTTGTTTTCTCCTGAAACAGTAATAGGAAGTTGAGTTGAACAAGTGTAGACAGCAGGTAGTGATAGGTTTGCAATCCCCAGCATTGGTCCACACTGCCTCCTGTTTGCTTCCCATTTTTCCTTCCTGCTTTCATTGTCAGAGTCACCAAGACCAAATCCATCATTTCCCTTCTCCCCGGGTAGAAAGGTCTCTCCCTCAGTCGCCTCCCATTACCTTCAACATAGAATGTCCGTAATCTCCTAAATAGTTATTGTGACTGCTGAGAAACCAAGTGTAGATCAGCCTGAGCGTGCACATTGAAAACTTAGAAAAGGAGAGACATATTTAAAAGGAGAGACAGAGTGCCCTCATGATTTCAGGGCAGCCTCAGATTGCATGTAATTGAGAATAATCCTGAACTTCTGATAACCCTGCCTCTGCCTAATGCCAGGATTACAGTATGAATGTCTCACCCTGCTTATCTATTGGGAAGGATAGAACTCAGGACTTACACATGCCAAGTGAGCACTCTACAAGCTGACTTACATCCTCAACCCTCCAGACTAAATTTTTTTTTGGAGACGGGGGTCTCATGTAACCAAAGCTGACATAGAAATACATAGCCAAGGCTGATGTTGAACTTTTGATCCTCCTGCCTGCACACACTCCTGTGTGCTGGAATTACAGGCAAGCGCTACCACATCTAGCTTAAAACTCCTGTTGCATTGACAAGACGCTTCAAAATAAAGGCAACACCTGATTCCACAGGGAAAGTATCCAAAAACAGGCATGAGAGCAGTGGTCCCGCCCGCCTAAACCAAAGTAAGGCCACTTGAAACAGGTGGCTTTGTGCTGGGGCTGGGGCCTGCATCATACCACGGCTCCAGAATCCCAGCGGCCTTCACTTTCTGTAGGAACTGCAACCGTGACAAAAGAGCGCTAACATGTTTGGATCTAGACGTTTGGATCAAGAGGCTCATGGCTACCACTTTTTGCTAAGTTACTCAGTCTTGCTGAACGCATTTTCCTCCTCTGAAGGAACAGTAATTAAAGCTTACACAACTGTGTTGGTTTTATTAAATATATGTAAGGTGTGCTTTGCAGTAGGTGTTTTTCAAGCTGCTGCCCACCAAGTACACAGCATAAAAATTTTTCATTATAATCCAGGATATATATGTACGTATAAATAACTGAAACAAAGCTTTCACAAAAATAATACTATTTACTACTTAGGTCCTTTTGTGCTTTCATATTTTAAAAAAATTTGTAGTGTCTGTTTTGCTGCTTCTAGTGGGTGCCGGGGAAGCACAAAGAGGGGGTCTGGTATTGGGTCCCCCGGAACTGGAATTACAACTGAAATTACAGATGGGTGTGAGCAAATGGGAATCGATCTTGGATTCGTGCAAGAAGAGCCAGCGTTCTGAGCTATTTTTCAGGTCTCAAGTTGTTTGTTTTAACGTGGGCTGCAATCCACTACATTGTGTTGACAACTCCTATTAGGTAATTTCATGGAAGAACTGTTGGAAAACATGAAGTTGTTAATTATGACAGCTATTAATACGGATGCTTTGAATCCCCTCAGAGGAGGGACTAAATACCAGGGGTCAGGTCGGCTCCTGGCACGGAAGGACGGCCTCCTCCTCTAAGGTTAAGTGAAGAAAGCCGGAACTGGAGGCTCAGGAGGTGACGTAGACTTCCGGTTCGGTGGGCTCGCTCACGCGCGAGACTGTTGCGAAGGCTGGGTTTCGTTTGGTGCGGTTCCCCGGCACCTCAGCCCTCCAGAGTGCCATGAGGTCGGTTAGCTACGTGCAGCGCGTGGCGCTGGACTTCAGCGGGAGCCTCTTTCCGCACGCCATCTGCCTCGGAGATGTCGATAACGACGCGGTGAGTGCATGCGCACTGCAAACTACCGCACTTAGGCGGGGCGAGAGGTGGGAGGGGGTGTGTGGTGCGCGTGCGCACTAGAGTCACCATGACGAGCGGAAGAGAAAATCTTGATTGACAGCTTAAGTCCCTCAACAACACTGCGGCTGGAGCCTCTGGAGAAGCTGTTTTTATTTTAGTTTTAAACTCTGTGTGTAGAGGGTTTTTGCCTGCATGTATGTCAGTGTGCCGTGTGCGCGCAGTGCCCGTGGAGGCCAAAAGAGGACTATCGATTGGATCCTCTAGAAGTTGAGTTGCTGACACTTGTGAGCTGCCACGTGGGTGCTGGGAATTGAACCCTATTACTCCGGAAGAGGAGCTCGTGTCTCAACCGCTCAGCCATCTCTCCAGCCATATTTTACTTTTATTATTATTGTTTCGAGGGTAGTTGGTTCTCTTGCGCAGTTCAGTAACTTGTCACAGTAGGAGCCTGTAAATGTGGTCCGGTGTCCTGCGTTATTTCTTCCTCTAGTTGGCAATACTCTTTGAAGCATCTTTACTATTCAAAGCCTCACATTTTTTTACCCTGCAGATTGCATTTAATAACATTGCTCTGCCCATAGCTTTGCATTTCCCGCCCCCCATGCTACTTCGCGTACCCACACGCTTGGCTGTTATTGCCCTTGGCTCCTTGGCTCGGGTGTCAGCTGACTTTGTAGTGCTATCCCTTCCTTGAATTACAATGGCAATGTCCACCTTCTTTTTTCTTTCCTAGGCAGTCATTCCTTTTCTGTATTTATTATTTAAATACAAGTTAAGCAGTTGAACCGATGCCAGCACACAATTAAGGCCCTGGAACTGTTAGTGCTGTCACTCTTAGCAGCCCTCCCAACCTAACCAGACCCAACATAGGAAATATTTAAAGAGGGAAAAAAAAAATCTGTAGTGAATATGTTCAGATTTCATTTCTTGACACTCTTACCTAACAATACAGTATAGCAACTACAGCCCTGCATAACCTATGAAGGGGATACTTTAGAGGAATGCATTGCTGGGTTACGTCGTTGTCCTAACTTTGTGTGCGCTTACACAAACCTGAGTGTATTTACCCTGAAGCTCAGCACTGACCACAGCATACACAACATGAGTCCATATTCATCTAGCCCTGGAGATGATTTAGAGTATACGGTAGCCGCCTGGGAATGTAGCTACCAAACACATGCCTGACCACCAACAAAGCCCTGGCTTGAATTCTCAGGATCACAAAAATAAATAAAATAATAAGAATTAAGCCGGGCATGATGGCACATGCCTTTAGTCCCAGCATTTGGGATGCAAAGGCAGGCAGATCTCTGACTTTCCAGGCCAGTCTGGTCAACAGAGCAAGTTCCAGGACAGCCCTGACTACACAGAGAAACCCTGTCTTGAAAAATCATAAAGAAAGAAAGAAAAAAATTAAAGTGCACAGGAGATTATGTGTAAATACTACTATATGATGATCAGTGCCTTACATATATAGAGGTTCATCTGTAATTTTATTTTTCTTGCCTAAGATGTGAACTCCAGTATTATAAATTACACAAGGATAGGATTTGTGTGTGTGGGTGAGAGAGAGAGAGAGAGAGAGAGAGAGAACCTGAAACTGAAGTTACAGATGGTTGTGAGCTGCCATGTGCTTGCTGGGAACCAAACCTGGGTCCTCTGCAAGAGTGGCAGGTGCCCTGAACAACTTAGCTCCCTCTAAATCACTTCATTCCCCATACCCAATAATTTTAAAATTACAGTTACTTACTTAATTTGCATGTGTGAGTGACAGGACGAGCACACACACATGCCACTGTGCAGGTATAGAGGTCAACAGGAGTTGGTTCTCTAATCCGCCATGTGGATTCTGTCCGGGGATTAAACTCAGGTTTTTAATTTAAGTTATTAAAGGCAAGTGCGGAAAACAAAATATTGTATTATGGAGGAGCAATCCCAATTGCTATTTAAAAGAAAAAGCAAATGTGATTATTTCAAAGCTACCTGAAGAGCTTTGTGTGTTGTTAGGGGGACGGTGGAAGAAGTTGAGAAAAACAAATTCTTTTTCATAGTAAAAAAATTTTTTTTATTTCTATATCCCAAGGGTGGCCCCTCCCTCCTCTCTTCTCAGTTTCCCCCTTCTCCTCCTTCCCCTTTTTCCTTTCCCCTTCCGCCCAGAAAAGGGGAGCCCCCCTCCCATTGAGAAAAACGTAACAAGTGATCAGCTGTTGCACATGCTCAGTGACTGTAGAGAAGCAACATTATAGACTGAGAGTGTAGCCCTGTGGGAGCCACATGCTAACAGTTCTAACAGAGAGGGGCTCGCAGGGGACCGTTGCTAAGCATGTAGGTACACAAAGCATGTAGGTACACATCTGTAATCTCAGCGTGCAGGAGGCAGAGGTACGAGTGTCATTGCAAATTCAGCCTGATCTACATAGCAAATCCCAGGCCAGCCAAGACTACAGAGTGAAACACTGTCTCAAAACTACCAAGAAAACATGCTTAGTAGTCCTCAAACAGTTGGAGCTTTGGGAGTGGGGACAAAGACTGATTTCAGCCTGATAAACCCTTAGCCTAAAGGTCTTGAAAGCTAATTTCCTGCTGAGGCAGAAGGAGAAGCCAGGAATAAAACTTGCTTTTGGACCGCCCACAGCCTTCGGGAGGCTGAAGCAGATCAGGGAAAGATCACACCTTTCCTCTTCAGCACTCCTGAACACAGTGGACCTTTCCTCCGGGGTTCTTGAAGGTCGCTGTGTGACCTGGTGTGGCCAGAGCCAAGCTATCAGCAGCAGATCTGAGGAGAAGCACTGAAGTGCTAGAAAGCAGACAACTGCCCTGGACATGTCCTCTTCCACATGCTACAACTGCCTCGCTGAGTCACATCTGCTTGCTCAGTTACTTCACATGCTGTTTTAGGATTCTTTTCCTGTGTCTGTGGCTCTGCAAAACTGAGAAGTCCCTTTCAACAAGAAAGCTTCCCAGAAACTGGAGGGCTGGCTGAGCATTTTCTCTCCTTTCTCACTTGTCTTTCTTTGATGAAGTCTCCCAATGTACCTACCCCAGGCTGACCTGCGATTTGCAGTCCTTCCCTCCGACCCTCAACCTCTGGGTGCTGCGATTACAGGCCTGCACACCATTGTAGGCTCCTTTCAGCATTTTACGCATGAAACACGTAAGCAGGGACGGCAGAAGTCTCCTACTACCAAACCTAGTGAGTTTGATCTCTAGGACTAACATGGTGGAAGAAGAGAGCTGATTTCAAGTTGTCCTGTACACACACACCTAATGGCACGTGTGTGTGTGTGTGTGTGTGTGTGTGTGTGTGTGTGTGTGTGTGTG
>NW_026590905.1:3970836-4005117 GCF_907164565.1 Psammomys obesus | reverse complement strand
GTGTGTGTGTGTGTGTGTGTGTGTGTGTGTGTGTGTGTGTGTGTGTGCGCGTGTGTGTGTGTGTGTGTGTGTGTGTGCCATACACACACATAAAATAAGTGAATAAATATCTGTAATTTTAAAAATATTTGTCTTGGGGGCTGGAGAGATGGCTCAGTGGTTAAGAGCACTGTCAACTCTTCGAAGGACCCGGGTTTAATTCCCAGCACCCACATGGCGGCTCACAACTGTCTCCATTTCCAAGGGATCTGGCACCTTCACACTGATGCACATAAAATAAATAAATCACTTATTTGTTTTGGGGGCTGTAGTAATGGCTCAGTGGTTAACAGGCACTGGCTGCTTTCCCAGAGGCCCCAGGTTCAATTCTTAGCACCCACATGGCAACTCACACCTATCTGTAACGCCTGTTCCAGGGGATCTGACCCCCTCACACGTGCAGGCAAAACACCAATGTACATTAAATAAAAATAAATTAATTAAAAATTTGTTTTGGAAGCACAAGGACAACTTTATTAGAACTTAAATAAAATTTAAAAAAAAAAAAAAAAACTTCATGTCAGGCAAGCTGTCAAACCTCAGCAGCTATCCGAGGTGGAGAATGGAAGAGAGAAGGAAAAGGCCATTTTTATCATGAAAATGATATTTTTTTTATCATGTCATTTTTTTTTCAGAACAGGGTCAGACACGTGACCCACAAGCAACTCTGTGGTAGGGAGGGAGGCCTTAGAGAAAAAGTAAGAAATCCTGAAATGCCTTCTAAAAGCCCAAAATGTTGAGGAAAGCATGCTTAGAGAAGACAGAAAAGGAAGGAGAAGTTGCCCTTTTCTGAATAATTCAGAAAGCAGGCATATTGACAACCCTGCATGGATATGGCACACACATTTCTGCCCTCAAATTTTAAAGAAAAGTGTGATCAAGTTTGGAGAAATGGTTTGGTGCTTAAGGGTACTTAGCTGCTCTTCCAGCACCCAGGGCCTCCCAACTGTCTCTAACTCCAGTCCCAGGGGCTCTGACACCCTCTTCTGACCTCTGAGGACACCAGGCATGCACATACATGTGGGTAAAACAGCCATGTACATACATAAGTAAAAGTAACAATTTTGGCGTAGTACATGTCTTTAATCCCAGCACTCAGAAAGTAGAGACAGCCGATTCTGAGTTCCAAAAAAGCGAGGGACACACAGAAAAACCCTGTCTCAAAACACCAGAGGGGAGAAGGGAATGGGGAAAATGGGATCAGAAAAAGCCAGTTAAAATTCAGTAGTTGTACTCTGAACCTTACACAGTGTGGCCTCTGTCCGCGGTGTGTGCAAAGGTCCTCTCAGGCGGTTGTAACTGAGACCTCAGCTGTGTGTGGAGAGAAGGGGCTGAACTAAGCATGCTCTGTGCTTCTGTGCCCTGATACTGCCTTGTTTGTTTGGTTTTTATAATCTAATAGTCTTTCACAAAACTCCCATTAAACCTCTATTAAAAAAATAAATCTTGGGCCAGAGAAATGGCTCAGAGGTTAAGAGCACTGGCTGCGCTTCCAGCAACCACATGGTGGCTCATAATCATCTGTAGTGGGATCTCATGCCCTTTGCTGGCATGCAGGCAGAACACTGTACATGTAATAAATAAAATTTTAAATAAATAAAAAAAATCTTTAAAGATCACATCGATGTATCAATCCCAATTTCTCTTGAATTTCTTCTGTTTTGGGGTAGGCCCAAATAGCTGGGCCTAACAGGTCCATGTCACCATATCAGACTCCTTACCGTTGTTGATCTCTTAAGTCTCTTAATTTCCTCTCTTTGGGGGGAGACATTGTCTTCTTTCTAAGAGAAGAGCAGGAGACTGTAGAAACACGGTTTGGAGCCACCTGGTTATCATGAGAGCTCCCCGCAGGGAGCTGCCTGGATTAGCAGTGTTGGGAGAGAGGTTCCATGAAGGGACCCTCCCTCCCCCAGAGCCAGGAGGCTGACACCGACCACACCTTCAGGCCCTGTCCCTCAGGTAGAGCCATTCCTTTGTGTTTGCATACACGTGAGAAAAGATGGTACCCTGGAAACTGGCTTTCAATTTTTCACCTTTGACAAAATATGACATTCTTCAAAAGTTCACTATTTGGACTGTCTTCAAAACATACCCCATTTGTAATGGGCAAGTGAGAATAGCCAAGGCCAGGCATTTGGGCAGAGAGCTGTGCAGAGAGTTAACTTAGCTAAATTTTGTGCAGCACACACACATTTATACATAAACACACCCACTCACACACCCATGCACGCACACCCATACATTCTGGGAAACTATGGCTGTGTTGGTTCCCTTTGCTTTACCTGTGCCAGGTAAGTACTCTGCTACTGAGCCACGCCCACCCCACAGGCAACCAGTCTAGAAAGACACACACACATACACACACACACACACACACACACACACACACACACACACACCCTGCTCCCCCGGGACATGGTCTTGCTTTGTAAGCCAGGCTAGTCTCGAACTTGCTATTCTCTGGTGTTCATCTCCCTAGTGCTAGGATCGCAAGCCATACCCTCTCAAAGCCTTGATTTAAAGGTAGTATTCCAGGCTGGCTTAAATTTGCTAGGTAACTTGAGAACAACCTCTAACTTCTGATACCTTGCTTATAACTGGTATGTGCCACTATGCCTGATTTTTCCTTGTTTTTGTTTTTAATGATTTGTTTTTATTTTATGTACATTGATGTTCTGCCTGCTTGTATGTATATATGAGGGTATCAGATCCCCTGGAACTGGAGTTATAAATCATTGTGAGCTGCCTTATGGTGCCTTGCAGATGCTGGGAATTGAACCCAGGTCCTTTGGAAGAGCAGCCAGTGCTCTTAACCACTGAGCCAACTCTACAGCCTTCTTGTTGTTTTTTGTTGTTGGGAGGTTTTGTTGTTTTGTTTTGTTGATTTTTGAGATACTAGGTGGCTCTGACTGTCCTGAAACAGTCTGTAGACCAGACTGGCCTTGAACTCATAGCAATCCTCCTGCCTCTGGCTCTGGAGTGCAGGAATTAAAGGGTACACCACAGAACCCAGCAACCACATCCAGCTCATGTGGGGCTGGAGAGAGAGAGCTCAGGGCCTCATGCATGTTTGGCAAAAGCACATTATCGACTGAGCTACACGTGCAGCCCATCAAAGGCTTTTTAGTGAAGTTACTCAGATAGAAATTTAAATGTTACAGTTTTTCCAGAGAAGAGCTAAGCTGAGAAGGGGTTACTGGGGTTCAATAGGACCCCTCTCTGACATTGCCCTCTCTTCATTTGCAGTTAAATGAACTGGTAGTGGGAGACACCAGCGGAAAACTGTCTGTGTATAAGAATGATGACAGCCGGCCATGGCTTACGTGTGCCTGCCAGGGAATGGTCAGTATTCAACCTCTGCAGGTCTTGGGGAGGGATAGGATGCCTTTGTGTTGTACTGCCAAGGAGTCCCGCAATGAATTCTCTGGCAACTCAGCCAATCAGTGCTTCAGAGTTTGTTTCACTCACAGAGGGTAACCCCAGGAATTGCTCTCATCCATTCCACTTTCAGCTCCCCCACAAGACAGTTTTAGTTTGCTTTCTGTTACTGTGGTAAAGGCCATGACAAAAAAAAAAAACCCTCAGGGAGATAGGGGATTCTTTCAGCTCATAGTTTATAGTCTATTGTGAAGTCTGAAGTCAGGGCAGGGTCTCAAGGCAGGAATCTGGAAGCCCGAACTCAAGCTGAGAACATCTGCTTACTGGCCTGCTTTCTCATACAACCCAGAATCACCCACCCAGGGCTGTGCCCTCCCACATCATTCGTTAATCAAGAAATTGCCTACAAGCAATCTGTTGGAGGCATGTTCTCCATTGAGGTTTCTTCCCATATAACTCTAGCTGGTGTCAGTTTGACAAGGGGGGAAAAAAGGCAACCATATTGTCCTGATGCTGGAGTGAGCTTGCTACTTTATCGAGGCTGCCCAAGTTGTCTGATAGTACGCAGTGAAGTAGTCGTGCATTGGCTAGCGGCGAGTGCATGTTCTGAGAAATGCACTGTTAGTCTCTTTCACTAGGAAGTGACAGTATTTGTATAAACCAAGACAGCTGCTATGTTACGCTAGGCAAGGTTTTGCCTTGTACCTCAGGCTGACTTCAGACTCTCCGTCCTCCTGCCTCAAAGTCTTACCTGACACCAGCTATGTGATAGTCTCTTACAGGCTGACAATAATATATGTGATCTGCTGTTGACTAAAATGTCCTCATACAGTACACGACTGTATAATTTAAAATGGGAATAATTGGAATAATCTAGAAGTGTGGTAATCAGGCTCTCTTCCTGTTTGGTGGGGTTTTTTGTGGGCGAGGAGGGCTTATAAGCCACGGTCTTGCTATGTAACCCTGGCTGGCCTGGAATTCATAGCAGTTCTTCTGCCTCAGCCTAGATGGGTTTTGTTTTTGTTTTGCTTTGTTTTTATTTTGCATAAGTCTGAGTTTTTACCTCTTTGGGTCTTCATATTGCTATATGGATAAACCAAACTATATAACTCAATGTGTCTGTTAATAAAGACTATTCATGTAGATCCTGTGACATAAGCTTTCATGAGTGCTTTGGATGTTTAGGGAGGAACAGTCTCTCCCGGTGCCTCCATCAGGCTCTCCCTTTCTCTCTTGCAGTTGACTTGTGTTGGGGTCGGAGATGTATGTAATAAAGGGAAGGTAAGGACTCAGGGCATCTCTGGCTAGGGTAGAGCTCCAAGGCCTTGCCTCCGTTGTGACTCCCAGGGAAAGTCAGCCCTGGCCCTTGAAATCCAATCAGCCTCCCTCTCGGGCATCTCTCCTGTACCCTGTCTCTCCCAGAACCTGGTGGTAGCAGTCAGTGCAGAGGGCTGGCTGCACTTATTTGACCTGACATCCACCAAGGCTCTGGACGCTTCTGGGCACCATGAGACACTTGGAGAGGAGCAGCGACCTGTCTTCAAGCAGCACATCCCGGCCAACACGAAGGTCATGCTGATCAGCGACATCGGTGGGCATGAGCAGCCAAGGAACTGGGCCGGGGTGGGGGTAGGGTTGTGTCTGTCTTGTACATTTGTTGTGTGTTTAGTTTTTCTCTTTTTATTTTGTTTTACTTTACTTTCACTTGTATATTTGATGCATAGTTACTGAGCTAGGAAATATTCTAGGTTCTAGAATTACAAAAATGAATTAAACAAACAAAAAAGCACACCAAAATATTCTAGGTTCTAGAATTACAAAAATGAATTAAACAAACAAACAAAAAAAAAGCACACCATCTTAGATCTTACTAGGAAGAGACAGAACATACTTTATAAGAAAAGTAAGTAACGAGACTGGGAATTTGGTTCAGGAATAGAACCAGCAAGTATCAGGTCTGAGTTCAATCCCAGCACTGCCAAAAATCAGTGCTGTATTAGAATGTAGTAAATCACAGGGCTGAAGGTATCCAGGTAGAGACAGCAATTCTAAAGGTTTATTTGTAGTTAATTATGTGTAGGGGTGTGTGTATGTGTGTGTATGTGTGTGTGTGTGTGTGTGAAGTATGTACACATGGGTGAAGGTCAGAAGCGATTGGTCAGAAGCCATCTAGGTAGGAAATGTGTGGGCTGAGTCAAGGTGCTATGCCCTGGATACAGGAAGCAGAAAGTAAAGGTACTGGGTCCTGCATAGCATTTGAATGAGAAACTGCATGAGCATGGGGCCAGGTAGGGGTGAGCAGCAACCACAGGGTGTGGTAAATGGCTCAGGAGCCTGGACATGAAGCTGCATTCAACCAAAAGTTCCAGGAGGGTCAGCTGTGGAAGGGTAGCCACAGGCCCAAGCTGACCAGTTCAGGTTTGGCTCCAAGTCCATGTTTCTGTGCCTGCAGATGGAGATGGCTGCTGCGAGCTGGTGGTGGGATACACAGACCGTGTGGTGGGGGCCTTCCGCTGGGAAGAGCTGGCTGAGGGGCCTGAGTACCTGGCAGGGCACCTGGTGTCCCTCAAGAAGTGGATGCTGGAGGGTCAGGTGAGAAGCAGTTTGGGGATCTAAGAGCCCAATGAGCAGAAAAGGCCTCCTCAGAGGAGGCTGATGGAAAACGGGGCCCATCTGGGAAGAAAAGAGGGTGTCATTGCTGAGAGAGATCCAGGCCATTTTTAGACAAGCTCCCTGTGGATTTCTTGTATCAGGTACCGAGTGCAAGGAATGGTGGACTAAGAATTTGGTGTGCAAAGGTGTGTGGTGTGAACCAGGCCTGGAGCCAGTGAGCACACAGCAGAAAGCAGAGTGTCTGTGGAGGGGATGTTGTCAGAAAAGCATTCATGAACCTTGGAAATCCTCCTGTCCCCATCAAAGCCCGAGGGAAACTCTCAGACGCCCTGCCTGTATCTTCCCAGTTCCCGGTGGCAGAGTCTCCCTTTTCTTTGTGTTCCGTCCCCCACTGACTGTTCCCTCGTGCAGGTAGACAGTCTCTCTGTGACCCCAGGACCTCTGGGTGTGCCTGAGCTGGTTGTGTCGCAGCCGGGGTGTGCTTATGCAGTTCTACTCTGCACCTGGAACAAGGATACTGGCTCCCCTCCTGCCTCTGAGGAGGCCACAGGAGACAGTAGGTAAGGGCATCAGTGGCAGTGCACCAGAGTAAGGACAGGAGGACATGATGGTGCGACAGGTCTGCCAGGGCTCCGTCATCTAAGAGATTCATTTCACTTTGCCCTTGGAGAAGACCAGCTAGGGACCCAGGAGTCCTGGGCTTTTAACGTTAGAGCCTCCGAGCACCTTGAACCAGTCTTTCCAAACAGTCCACCGTTCAGATTCAGGCCTCAGAGCCTTTGCCTGGCGGCCCCATCACTCCCCTTCCATTTGCTACATAGGTCAGAAACGGTCAGGGTGAGTTTCCGCTTGCTCCGCTTCAGAAGCCCCTGCAGGGATGTGGATCTAAAGGGCCTACAGAGCTCGGCTCCGCTGGCCTCCTGCCCACTGGCCCGGTCTCCTTAACCACAGGGAAACCCCGGCTGCCCGGGATGTGGTGCTGCACCAGACGTCCGGCCGCATCCACAACAAGAATGTGTCCACTCACCTAATCGGCAGCATCAAGCAAGGTGAGGGAAGGAAGGAGCCAGAGGAACCAGGCAGCTCTGGGAGAGCAGAGAGCCAGGGCTCTCACTCCTGCCTCCATTCCCCTCACAGGTCATACCCCTGAAACTGGTAACTCGGGCCTCTTTGCCCTGTGCACCCTAGATGGTGAGTAGTCCTGGGCTGGGTGAGGTGGGTATCTGCCTGAGGGGTCTGCTCAAAGGCTCAACACACACACACTCACTCACTCTCATGCTTGCCCACACACACACTCTCACATAACCGCACAACAACCCCACTACCACCTCTGTCCCTCCAGGGACGCTGAAGCTGATGCAGGAAGCAGATAAGCTGCTATGGTCTGTGCAGGTGGATCACCAGCTTTTTGCCCTGGAGAAGCTGGATGTCACAGTGAGTCGACTTTTTCCTCATCTGAGATTCATTTACTTATTTACGTTCAAGTGTATGGATGTTTTGCCTGCATATATGTCTGTGCCCCGTGTGTGCCTGGTACCCATGGAGGCCAGGAGAGCATCACTCCCTAGAACTGAGCGGTTGTTGCCACTCAGTTGGGAATCAGGTGCTCTGCAAGAAAAGCCAGCATTCTTAATGGCCGAGCCACCACTCCAGCCCCGTGAGTAGACATTCCAATGTAGCTGTTCTCACATCCCAGTCAGCACTGAGCCTCTCTCTTAGACCTGAAGTGATTGTGTCCCTCTATCACACCCAAGTGTGCCCTTATAGCACAGAATTTAATACTTCTCCATGAGATTGCTAGAAAATCATTTCCATGCCTTTCAGCCAAAATAATGGCCCCAAAGAAAGCCGGCTAGAGGTCTAGAAGTGGGTTATTAGTCATCAACAGAGCTGTGTGTCTTGTGGGATTTTTTTTTCCTCACTCATGAGTCTGTTGATATTACTGCAAACCCTCAATTGAAGATGGGCCTACATTGGTTACACCACCGTGGTGCGAGCTGGATGCCTTTGATCAGCAGAACAGACCTTTGCTTGCATCTTGCCTCTGCTCCCTTACCTGTAACCTTGGGCAAGTGACTTTATCCCTCTTAGAAACTTCCCAGTGTAAACCTGAGAACAGTGTCTACACTGTAGTGTTGCTTGGAACATCAGGTGAAGCAGATCACTGACTGCCCTGTTGGAAGCAATAGTCCAGGTGATAGTTTGCCTCCCAGAGTCAAGCTCGCGGTCCTTTATGTCTCACTGCCCCTACCCTGTCATCAGATCTTCTCTTCTGACACGGGAGCTTGCTGTGTGCTGTGTCGCCAGAGCTGGTGTCTGCCTCTGCAGCACTGAGATTTCAGGTGCATGCCGCCACGTCTGACTAGGTCTCTTTCTCAAGTGCATCCTGCCTTTGACCTTCCTCAGGGCGACGGGCTTGAGGAGGTAGTAGCCTGTGCCTGGGATGGACAGACATACATCATCGATCACAACCGCACTGTTGTTCGCTTCCAAGTGGATGAAAACATCCGTGCCTTCTGCGCAGGTGGGACAGTGGCCTCTCAGCTCAGCTGCTCAAGATGAGGAAATGTGCTGGAGAGATTGACTCGCCCCCATTCAGTGTAGCCCCTGCGAGACATCTTTATACGCACATGGGTTCCTTAGCTTTCATTAGTGGATGGCGGGTGGGTACTACACTGCCATTGCCATCCTGACAGTTTACTTTTTAATTTGAGAGGAAAGTTTTATTTCCTTTTATGTCTGTTTGCCTGAAGTGTCTATGCACCATATCTGTGCAATGCCCACAGAGGCCAGAAGAGGGCATCATATCCCCAGGACTGGAGTCACAGGCACTTGTTACCATGTGGCTGTTAGGAATTGAACCCCTACCTCCTGAAAGAGGAGCCAGTGCCCTGAGCCATCTCTCCAGCCTCATTGTGGCAGTTTGAGCTCAGAAGTACAGCACAGCGAGGGCTCCATCAATAGATATGGGGTGACCGGGAAGACGGATGGTTCCATCCCAGCATGCCAGGCTGAAGGAAATGCTTCCAGAGTATTCTCTGCAGTCCTGCACTGGGGACTTTGGGAAGCAGCAGTAGCTATTTGGGTGATGGAAGTATCTAGCTCCTAAAACGACAATGGGCTGAGGGTATAGCTTAGCGATAGAGCCTTAGCTGGCATGTACAAAGCTGTGGGCTCAGTCTCCAGAACCCCAAAATAAATGGAAGGAACTGGAAGACACCACAGTTACCTGAAAGCTTGGTGTGTGCCTTGGAAGGAAGGGACAGGCCAAGGAAAACTTTTCTTTCTGATTATTTTGCTAACCTGCCCCTTGCATCCGCAGAGCTCGTGCTCTCTTTACTCCAGAACATCACTAAGATGAAAAGACCTACAAATCCATGTTTTGGGGTGCTGACTGTCTTCCCCACCGCTAGAATGGGCCATGTATTTTACCATCTTGCATATTTCACTGAATTCTGAACAGAAAACATAAGAAAAGGACCTTTGTTGATGGATCGCTGTGGGAGGGCCAGTACTGCTGACTCTGATGTCTTGTTCTCGCCCTCCTCTGGCCACCAGGACCAAGCCTTCACCTTTGTCTTCTTGCCTCCACCTCCCAGGCCAGTACGCCTGCAAAGAGGGCCGCAACAGCCCCTGCTTGGTGTATGTCACTTTCAATCAGAAGATCTACGTGTACTGGGAGGTGCAGCTGGAGCGAATGGAGTCCACTAACCTTCTGAAGCTGCTGGAGGCTGAGCCGGAGTACCGCAGCCTACTGCAGGAGCTGGGTGTGGGTGAGTGGCCACAAAGCCGGTGGGCCTGCACCCAGAGGCCCCATAGCCTCTTACCAGTCTCTCCTTGGCCTTCAGATCCTGACGATCTCCCTGCAGTCCGTACCCTGCTTCACCAGACTCTCTACCACCCGGACCAGCCTCTAGAGTGTACTGCCTCAAGCTTCCAGGACCCCACCTAAGCTGGGCGTGGCCACTTAGCTGGTGAAGGATCCTTCTGAGCCCCCGCCCTAACCCACAGTGATCTGTGAGCTTAGCAGAATGGGTATATATATAGATATATATATATATCATGGAGGAACAGGACTTAAGTCTTGGCCATCAAAGGATGGTGGCACCCCTGAGAGACTTGATGAATGAAAAGATTGGATTCCCCTCCGCTCATTGCCCTGTGGTCCCCTTCTTGTACTACCTACTCTCATTGTAGAAAACAGACTTGTGAGAAAAGGCAGCAAACCTTTGCCATGGTGTCAACACCTGGAAAAAAAAAAAACAGGCTTCAGGCCTGAGGGACTAAGGGGACAGTGGAGATGGCCCCACTGCTCCCATTGAGTGCCGATGACTTTCACAGCATAGCTCCAGGCAGCTGACATCAGTAATTATTTCAGGAATGGCTGAGTGTTTGTTTAAGGGCATCTTTCAGGACAGTTTCCTTCTCATCTTCCTGTGTTCTTCCATTTACTGAAGCAACTAGGTCACAGCTTTCTTTCTTTCTTTTTTTTTTTAGTTTTTTGAGACAGGGTTTCTCTGTGTAGCGTTGGCTGTCCTGGACTCACTTTGTTGGAGGCTGGCCTCTAACTCACAGAGATCTGGCTGCCTTCACCTCCCTGAGTGCTGGGATGATAAGCGTGTGTCACCATGCCCAGCTCGTCAGGGCTTTCCTATTTTGCTATGATCTTTTCTCTCCCTCTTCTCTTCTCCCCTCCACCCCACTTCTGGTTTTGCTTTGGGGTGTTTTTTTGTCTGTTTGGTTTGGGGTTTTGGTTTTTGTTGGGGGGTGTGTGTGTGTGTGTGTGTGTGTGCAAGTATATGTGTTTTGCCCGCATTTATGACCGTGTGAGGGCATCTGAAGCCCCGGAACTGGAGTTACAGACAGGTGTGAGCTGCCATGTGGATGCTGGGGATTGAACCCTTTTGTACATCGGTCCTAGTGCTCAGACACAGGTTTTCAGGCTTGCATGGAAATGTTCCTCCCCACCAAGCCAGCTCCCCAGCCCTCAGGTCTTTTGAACTAAATGAAATGGAGTAAAATAAAGCGGAGAATGTCAGAGTCCCTTGCTCACAATGGAGGTAAATACTGATTTGTTAACTACTGCCTGTGCATTTGTGCAGCACACACAATATCAAATGTGCTTCATGGGCCTGTGTTCCATCTTGGGAGAGGGACCCCATCCACACTTTCCCTATGGACCTGAGGACAGAGGTACTGTGAGCTCCTGGAATAAGGAGGAAGAGACCAGAGTTGACCACCGCTTAGAGAAACCGTGTTTATTCAAATGCAGAAGCAGGCTAAGGGCCTGCCCTGGGCCAGGCCTGCCACTTGACAAGCAGTAGGAGGCAGACTGGGAAGGGGCATGGATCTCAAAGCAAGGTGATGAGGGAGGGAGTCAGGATTGAGACCAGGAACCACAACACTTAGGCTACACCAGCCCACTATTGAAAGTGAAGAAAGCATTTGTGTGCAGGCTCCTCTTTGGTCCTCCTAGGCTTTGTATTTAGTTCCCATGTAAGTGACCCAGTTCCTTGGTTGGGGTTAGAGATATTGTTGTGAAAGTCAGCCCAGTCAGAAAGATAATCAGACATGTGCAAGCCAGAAAGGAGAATGGCTGAAAGCCATCAGCTCAGGAACTGTACCTTCCTAGACTAAGTCCTACTTATTTGTCACCCCCACCCAGCTATAAGTAGATGGATGCAGGGTCAAAGGGCAGGTACCAGGAGGCCAGCACACAGGCTGTGAGGCATGGGAATCTGTGAAAGATAAGCCTTAGAGGTGGGAGATGTAAGGGTGAGGGCAGTGGAAGGGTGCTTGGGGTGGGCTTCAGGCAGGTGGAGGCAGCAGGTAACTTGAACCCCCACAGCCAGGGCTAAGTCTAGAGCCCGTTTTATGTAGGTCTCTTTCTATTACTGACTTGGCTATGCTCTTGGGCATGGATAAGAGAGAAAATGGGGAAGCCAGGACCTTGAGTCACAGATAGGCTCAGTAGAAGCTCCTGGGGCAGCTATGGAGAGGCAGAGAGGGAGGTGGCCCAGTGCAGGGTCAGGGTGGTGAGAAGAGATTAATGCAGTGGCCTCCAGATGCCCTGCTCAGGCAGATACCCACTCCACACCACTCTTCCCCTAAGGCACGGTGTCGCCCTAGGGACCGGCTGAGACAGTGGTCACTGGCCAGGCTCCTGGTACACAGGCAGGAAGGGCAGCTCCGAGAAGGGGGCTTTCAGCCGAAGCACTCCACGGTCCAGGTCAATGCAGCACTGCCGTGGGGACCCCAGATGTGTGGTCACCTTCTGCCTCCCTCTGCTCCCACGCCCCGCCCCTTCAGGGAGGGAACCCATTCTCTTGATTTCCCTTTTGGGGAAAAGTAAGCAAGTTTTAAGTTTCACACTTGTCTGTCTCTCTTGCCAGGCTGATCTGGGCTTCCACCCTGAGCCTTCTACCTCTCCTAGCATTTTGGGTCAGGCCCAAGCATGGGTGCCTTACCTTGAGGGAAAGCAGAGTCTGCAGTCCCAGGCAAAATTCAGGGCTGTCCACATCTGCAGGAACCATTGGAAAACAAGGTTTATCTGTAGCCACTGCCACCTTCCTCTGAGCACTCACCCCCCCTTCGGTCCCCCACCCCCGCAGTTGAGAACAGCAGAGAGCATAATGATCTGAGTATCTGGGGAGTGGGTGCTGACAGGCCAAAAGCTTTGTACGGCTCAGAGAAGAAGCAGAAGAGGCGAGAGGCTGGAGGACTTACCCACCACCTGGGCCGAGCATGCCACAGTCTCCTGCCCCAGCTCCAGTTCCAGCTGTTCCACCTGACTTGGAAGCCCAGGTGCCAGATCCCCACCAGGGGATTTTGGAACCCTCTCCCCTAACCTGTGGTTAGAAAGCAAGGGTGATAGCCATCATGGTTTCCGATTCCAGCCTCCCTCCTCCCAGTTAAAAAGTCAGTACTGATCTATGCTCTCTTCCAGAGGAAGGTGGTCTCAAGCAGCTTAAGTAGCCAAGGCTGGCCTCTGATTCCTAGTTCTTAACTCCGGATGCTAGGCTTACAGACATGAGCCACCAGGCCTGGCAGAATTTACTTCAGAAAAGTGTGCAATTCACAAGTAGGCGTAGTGGCACACACCTTTAGTCCCAGCACGTAGTGGGGAAAAGACACCTGAATCTCTTGAGTTCCAGGGCACCCTGGTCTACAGAGAGTTTCAATCAGGGATACACAGACATTGTTTCAAACAACAAAGCAGGCAATTCAGTGGTATTTAGTAGTGTGTCAGAGTGCAACCATCTTCACTAGATACTCTAAAGATATGACATCACTCTCCTCCCCAAAATAACACCACAAACGCAGGTGTGGCCTGACGGTCAATACAAACCCACATGCTGGAGGCTGAGGCAGAAGGTTGTTGAATTTGAGGTCAGCCTGGGCCACATAGGGAGACCCTATATGGAAAATTTCCATATAGGGTAGAGAGATGGCTCAATGGTTAAGAGCACTGTCTGCTCTTCCAAAGGTCCTGAGAGCAATTCCCAGCAACCACACGGTGGCTCATAACCATCTATAATGAGATTTGGTGTCCTCTTCTGGTGTGTATGCATACATGCAGGCAGAGTACTCTAGAAATAATAAATCTTAAAAAAAAAAAAAAAAAAAAAAAAAAAGAGGGGAAGGGATGGAAGTCCCATCACTGTGCACCGACTTAGGTGCACTCTTACCCCAGGCGCCTGAGGCATCCAGCAGATATCTGATTGTGCTGGGTCCCCGTGTCCACGGCCACTTGAAGCATCTGGTCCTGACACTAAAAGAAGAAGGAAGGGACTGGGTTGGAACCCTCAACCTTCTGAGCCCTTGGTGCTTCTTTCCCTTTTAAGAGATGAGGAGACGACTGAGTTTTCAAAAGCGAAACTGACTCTCCCAAAAAAGGAATCAAGTATTTTCATATCTCCACATGGTGAATCCGTTAAGCTGAGAAAGATCTGGGCTGGGATGGCAATCTATTTGTGTAGGGGAAGCTGAAGCCCTCCTGGTCAAAGAGCCGCAGCCAGGAAGAGACGGCGAAGAGGACAGACCCCTTCTGTAGACTCTCAGATCTACGTGACCAAGAATGGAAACAGGAAGACAAGTTCACAGGCATTAAGGTGACCACTTGGATACATATACGTTAAAAAAAAAAAGTCATTTTCTTGTTCTAAACATTTATTGAGCATCTGTGTAAGATGTAAGGCCAGTAGATACTTTGATGAGCGCCGTTCCTTGGCAGTGTTAAGCAATGAAACGAGACTTGGCAGAGAACGTTGTAAGGTCTACAGAAGGATCACGAATTGAGTGCCTCAGAGCTTGGAACAGACGGGAGCTGTTCCCTGCTGGACAGAGAAAAGCTTTCAAGGAGGAGGCGGCCTCAGCTTTGGGCCTTAAAAAATAAGAATGTGGGCAAGGGATGAGTGAGATTGAGAAGGGAGATCTCTGGGCGGAGTCTAAGCATTTGTGGGATTGTCCTGCCAGCAAGTGGGTGCTCCAGGGGCTGGAGAGATGAGGAGCCTCGGGCTGCAGAGACGGCTCAGTGGTTAAGAGCATCTGAGTTCAGTTGGGCAGCTAGATTGGGCAGCTCACAGCTGCCCACAACTCCAACTCCAGACCATCTGACAGTCTCTTCCTGCCACTGCACATGCCTGTGACATCGCACACACATGAATTTTTGAAAGTCGCTAAGTTTTTCTTCACCTTGGAATGTGAGCTTTTTATATACATGCATACCTTTCCAGTGTGTGCCGTACAATAATATATTTAAATACTCGTATTTAAATCTACTTCGATAAAAGAATGGGGGCATCATACTGCAACGGTGTTGACGGACGGCATCACGCAGAAGAGGTAAGCAAGACAGACAGGAAAGTAGATGCCGGGCTAGAAAAGGAGAGAAATGACTTGTCCCCCTCCATCTTTTGACAGCCAAGGCAGGAGGGAGAACTGGTGAAGTGAGCAGGCTCATCAGGCAAGTGGAAGTCAGAACCCTGGGAGGCGTCTTACCTTGCAGTTGACAAGAAGAGCTGGAACCTGTGTCACACTGGTCCTGCTGCTGCCATGGCCACGGACCAGGGCCTGTACCAGGGGAGACTCCCCCTGAAGCTGCCTCTGGTTTCCTTCCACCAGGCGCCTTTGGATCACGCTGTGTGGCTGCTGTCTCCATCACAAAATAGTGAAAGGAAATCTAAGCCCGGGAGATAGGCCACTTGTTCCCTGTCCGCCACCACCACTCTGCCCCTTATGCCTTGCAAATCACAGGTTCCTTGCCCAGCTCTAGACCAGAGAAACAATAAGAAAAGTAGCTGAGAGATGGCTCAGCAGTTAAGAGCACTTTTCTAAAGGACCTGGGTTCGATTCCCAGGGTAGTAACTAGCTCCAGTATGATACAAGTCTGGCATGGTGGAACAGGTCTGTCATCCCAACACTTTGGAAGTGGAGGGAGGAAAATCAGGAGTTCAGGGTTATCCTCCACTGCATAGCAAGTTTGAGGCCAGCAGGGCCTGAGTGCCTCAAAAAAAAAAAAAAAAAAAAAAAAAAAAAAAAAGCTTTTAAAAGAGATGAGCCAGTAGTGCTGCATGCCTTTAGTCCAAAGCACTAGGAGACAGAGGCAGGCAGCTTTCTCCTGAATTAAAGGCCGGGCAGTCTACAGAGCATGTTCAAGGGCAGCCAGAGCTACAACCCTGTCTCAAAAAGCAAACGGAAAGATATAAGCAGAGAAAAAGATATAATAAGCAGAGTGTTCAGGCTAGAATAATGAACCATTATCCTTGACCTCTGTCTCATCTGCACCATCCTCATGCGTACTGTATTCTGCCAGCTCAGCTTCCTTTCTTTGTAGAGGCACCTGCTGAATTCTCTTGGGCCACTGGACACCTTCCTCCACTCACTGCTTCCGAGATTACTTTTCTACACAGACTTAGCTAAAGCCCTGCTACTCACAGTTTAGTCCTCAAGCAGTGTAGATAGAATTTTAAGCTATATATATGATTATAATTAAGATCTTTATACATATATAATATATATATATATATATATATATATATATATATATATATATAATTTTCTGTGTGTGGGTGTTTTGCCTGTATGTATTTCTGGTGCCTGTGAAGTTTAGAAGAGGGCATCTGGAGTTACAGGTGATTGTGAGCTCTGAGTATATGCTAGAAATAACATCTCTGTCCTTTGGAAAAGCATCCTCTGAGCTGTCTCTCCAGTTCTTGGTTTTTCGAGACACATTTTTTTTTTCTGTGTAGCCTTACCTGTCCTGGACTTGCTTTGTAGACCACTCTGGCCTTGAATTCACAGAGACCTGCCTGCCTCTGCTTTTCTGAGTGCTGAGATTATAGGTGTGTGCCTCCAGGCTTGACTAACCAAAAGTTTTAATGGCATTGTAAAGCCTATTTGAAATGTAGAGTCTCAGGCCTGAATCAAGAATTTTGTTCTTATTTTGTTTTCTTGTGCTAGCGTTTAAACCCAGGAGTTTGCACATACCTAGCAAATACTGTACCAAGTAGCTGTTTTCCCAGCCTTGAATCTTTGTGTTTGGTTTGGCTTGACTTTGGTTTGTTTGTTTGTTTGTTTTGCTTTGTTGTTTTCTCTCTGTGTCTGTCTCGCTGTCTCTGTCGCTCTCTTTTTCTCTCCCCCCCCTCCCTCCCTCCCTCTCTGGTTTCTCTGTTGCTTTGGCTTTCCTATAAATCAGGCTGGCCTGGAACTCAGAGGTCCACCTGCCTCTGCCTCCAAGCACTAGGATCAAAGGTGTGCGCCACCACTGCCTGGCGTTTTGTTTGCTTTATGACAGGGTCATGCACTATAACCCTGGTTGATCTTGAACTTTCTCTATAGACCAAGCTGGCCTTGAGCTCACAGAGCTCCACCTGCATCTGCCTTCCAAGATCTAGGATTAAAGGTGTATGCCATCAAGCCCAGCCTACCTCTAGCCCCTAATCTTGTTTCAATAAGACTCCTACACATTCAGGTTTGAGAAATGCTTAAGTAAAATGTGAAAACAACTGTACAAACCAGATGTGGGGGGTGCACCTATAAATTTCCAGCATTTAGAAGGAGAAGCAGAATAGTCATGAGTTCAAGGCCACCCTAAGCTACCTTAAAAACAAAAAAAACAACAAAAAACAAACTGGTGATCCCAGCACTCAGGAGGAAGAGACAGGTGGGTCTTTCTGTGAGTTCAAGCCCAGCCTGGTCTACATGGCAAGTTCCAAGACAGTAAGACCCTACTTGAAAAAATTTTTAAGCATTATTCTTCTATATAAAATACATCACACACATACTGGTATAGTGACAGCCTGTTTTTGTCTTTTTATTGTTTTTGTTGTTTTGTTTTGAGAGTGTCTTTTCTCTCTATGTGGCTAGCCTTGACTGTCTGGGAATTTGATGTGTGGACCAGGCTGGCTTCAAACTTACAGTGATCTACTTTCTTTTTCCTCCCAAGTTCTGGAATTAAAGGTGTGAACCACCACACCCAGGTCTGTATTTCTAAACTGATCCCTAGATGGCCTGGCTGTTGTCTGTCCTAATTGTCCACCACACTCACTGCTCACCAGTTCCTGCCAGACTGTTTCACCCCAGCCTCTACTCCTGCTCACCTCTCCTGGAAACCCTTCCTCCCAGTTCTCACTAGGCCAGTCTGAATGCATAGCTCCCCCACACTTTGTTGGGTAGAAAGGCCCTGCTTCTACCTCTGACTTCACCTGCAGAACTGGCTTTGGGTTATTCTGGCCTCCCTCTTTCTTCCTCTCATAGCTCATTTGGTCATGATTCCCACAGATGTTATTTTTGGATTTCACCTCCGCCACAGCCTGGAAGGGCCTTCCAGTCAGATCTGTCTTGCTCATCTTTCTGTCCCAGGGCCTAGTTCAGCATAATGTGCCTCCTTGACTTGGGGAGGGGGGAGGCGGGGTGGTTCAGTCATAGAAAACTTGCCTAGCATGCACACGGATCTAGGTCCCATTCCCAGTACTAAAAATAAAAAGGAAAAAGATACAAAGTAAAAATGGTTGGTTTTAATCTAGTGTGGCAGCACACACCTATAATCACAGCATTCAGGAGGCAGGGGAGGAAGGATCGCCACAAAGGTGAGGCCAGCCTGCTGTACTTAGTTCATGCCAGCTTGAGCTACATGGTGAGTCCTATCTCAAAAATAAGATACAATTCTGTCGTTTATAAACTTCAAGGAAATTGTTGTAAGCCAGCCGGGGCTGCCTAGCAGATTCAGGCCAGCAGAGCTACGTAGTGAGACTCTGAAGAAGTTAAAATTAAGAAGTAGCCTGGAGAATGGCTGTAGCCTCCCAGGCTCCACGTGCTCCTCCACCTGACCCTGGGAGCCTGGGATTGTTTTTCCACCATCGGCCTCATGAGACCCTGGCAACAAGATGCTAGCTCTGGGAAAGGGCAACCAGCTCAGGGCCCAGGCCGTTCCCATGCCCTTCTCCCCACAGTGACTCCAGGCTCCTCACTGTTGGAAAGTGTGTCTGAGGGCTAGAGGGCCTCTCCGACTGTTGCTTGTTCATTCCCAAAGTCATAGGAGCGCCACACTACAGATTGTGCAGGTGGTAAGGCGAAGGGGAAAGGTGAAAAGCCTTGACTTCAAAAGGCAGGGCCTGCTGCTCTGAGGGGGCAGTGTCTGTAGGGAAACTTCTGGGCTAGACAGGTGTGTAGGACCATATGGAAAAGCACAAGGCACCGAAGAACCTGCCTCCACCCCAACCCTCTGAGTTGCTCAGCTGTCTCCTGGATTCTCCTCTGGGGCAGCTGAGATGGGGTTGAGGGTTCCTGGAGGGAAAACTCAAACTAGGAGTTGGACAGAAAGCCAGATCAGACAAAGCAACAGGGGAATGTATTCATGCCCAGAAGTGGCTCCCACAGAATGGAATTCTGAATTCTCTGGACCACCCAGAATTCACGCAACTCAAAAGCTAAATGGAATCACAGCTAGAAGAGTCCCCGGTGTCATTTCCCTAGTGTTGCTATTAGCCAATAGCTACTAGTGTAGCTGTTAGTGTTGCCATGACCATGCTCAGTGCTTAGAAACCCAGGTAAGCCTCTCCTTACCAAATGGGTGCTCACAACTTTATCCCTCTCTAGCAGACGGAGATAACAAGGCACAGAGATACAACTTGACAAAATATAGCCAGAATCTGGTCCCAAGCAAGGTGGCCCCAAAGCCCATACTCTTAACCATTATATCCCTGAGAGTAAAGACTGCATGCAGCTGACCCTGAGCCCCTCACCTCCTCATTGTCACCCAGGCCTATTCCCTTTGAGGACTAGAGTTGCTGCAGTGGTTTGGAAGGAAAGGACAAAAGGAGACAGACACAGACTCTGATGGTCCAGGTCAGGGCTATGTGAACCCGATTACCCAGAAGACCCTCAATACTTTAATGCTAAGGGGGAAAGGGGGGGAGACAGGTCTGAGGAATGGGGCACATTCATGGGCAGCTTTGAAGGAATCTAAAAGCAGAGTCATAACCCCAAGCTGACCTATCCTCCAGGCCTTGCTGTCTTCATATGCCCATTCTGTGGAATTCCTGGTTCCTCTAGGCTTCTACTGAGCAACATCGCTCTCCACTGCCCCCAGGATAAGCCTTGGGCTCTGAAGGGATAAATGGTGGAAGCTGACTTAACGAGCCCAGGGACCCTCACTGCCACCAGGCCAAGAAGTGTCCCCAGCAAAGGATCTGAGGAGAGCTGGGGGCTGCAAGTTGGCGGAAACACCTCTCCCATCCCAACAGGAGAAAGACATCTGAAGGCTGAGGCTATGTTCTTGATAGCACCTCCCTGCAGCCCAGACACAGGACACAGAGAAAAAGAGAGAAAGGGCCAGGGGCCTCACCAGGTCCTTGGAGGTGCCGAGCCTCTTGAGGCTGTCCAGGGGTAGCAGGTCAGCCGAGTCCTTGTGCAAGAACTGGGTGGCCTGTTTGAGCCGGCGCTGCTGGCTCAGGTGGGCTCGGTCCCGGAGCAAGGCTTCCTGGCCTCTCCTGGAATCTCCCTCTTCTCTCTTGGCCTCTTGCCCAGTGCTCATGATTCTCTAGGGTGAGCAGACAAGGGTGTCCGGGAGTCTCTTTCCACCTCCTCTTTGCTCCCAGCTCTCTCTCTCTCTCTCTCTCTCTCTCTCTCTCTCTCTCTCTGTAGCTTCTGCCTCTCTCTGTCTCCGGACTGCAGCTCTCCTTCTGACAGGAGGGTCTCAGCGGGAAGAAAAGAAGAAATAAATAAATAATAGGCAGGAGCAGCCTCTCGTCAGACACCAATTTCCAGAGATTGCAGCAGAGGGAGCGAGGCTCTGGCTGGAAAAACCCAGCCCTGGAGGAGAGGGAGGGCTAGCAGGGCCCGCAGCTGGTAGGCTGCGAAGCATCCAGCTCTGAGGTCCTGCTCAGAGTGGGCTGTGGATTTGCGTGTGCGGGTGTTATGAACTGTCAGGAGGCTGTGCCGTGTCAGCAGAGGGGGAGTGAGTGCCATTGTGTGGGGCCGAGTGTTTGGTATTCACGGGGACGGCAGGCAAGTGTGTCCCTGTCCCTTGTGTATTTGTGGACCTGGTTCTGCTGACCCCCTTCCAGTCTCTGGACAGTCAGCCACCCAGCTCTTTCCTCCTCCTGCTGCCCTCTGCTGCCAGGGTTTGAGGTGCTGGCCAGAGAGGATGGTATGAAAGCGCCCGCCCCTCCTGTCCTCCCTCTGCCAGCAAGAGACCTTCCTTGCTTGTCCTGCCCCTGTCAGATGGTCCCAACATCTCTCGAAAATTGCAAGGAGATCAGGAATATTGTAGTAATACAAACCTCTGAGATTTTCTCTGTTAGACGTTAAAGACCCAGTGACACAGTGATGAAGATGCAGGGAAATGCTCTGGGACTAATCTGTCTTCTCGACTGGGTTAGTCCGTGTCTCTGCTGTCACTCACCTTGGCCTCCTCCCCTCCTTGTTGAATGTTATAGTTACAGAGTCCGATCCAGGCCTAGTGATACAGTCCTAGAATGCCAGCCACTTGGGAAGGCGAGGCAGGAGGATCACAAGCTCGAGGTCTTCCAGGACTACAGAGTGAGTTCAAGCTCAGGCTTTCAACTTAGTGATACCTGAGAAATAAAAAGAAGGGTCTGGAGGGATGGCTCGAGGCTTACAAGTGCTCAGTGGCCCACTTTCAGGTAGCTCACAGTCACCTGTAACGTATAGCATGTAATACCACAACATAACACACATACATGGCTTATACTCACATGGACACAAATAAACAGAAATAAAAATAAAGTAGCAAAATTAAATGAAAACAATAATAAGGAGTTGGGGTGGGACTGGAGAGGTGGCACAGTGTGTGTACTGCTTTGCAGGATGGCTCCTAGCACTCCAGTCAGAGGCGCTCATACCCACCTTCTACTCCAATTCCAGGAGATCTGACGCCCTCTTCTGGACTCCAAAGCACATGTACCCACACGTCCACACACAGACACATTTACATGCAATTAAATTTTTTTCCGATAAAAATATTTTAAGTGAAAAGAGGGCTGAGGATGGTAGGATGTTTGCCTAACAAGTGCAGGCCCTGTTCAGTCCCCCCCTCACTTCCACCCCCCCCATACTGCAAAACAGCTACTCAGAAACAGTTACAGAATCCACAAATACCTGCAGGGGCTGAGGCGGAGGATTGCTCAAACCTAGGATTCCAGGGTCAGCTAGGGCAACAAGCTGACCGACAAACAATAGCAAATCATTTCTAGAGCTGGAGAGATGACTCGGCAGTGAAGAGCACTGGCTGCTCTTGTAAAGGACCAGGCTCAAACCCCAGCACCCACGCATGGCAGCTCACAAATGTAACTCTAGTTTCAGGGGTCCAACACTCTCTTCTTGCTTCCTCAAGCACCAGGCATGCACATGTTTTACAGACATACATGCAGACAAAACATCCATATCCGTAACTAATAACTTTTAAAAACCACTTCTAAGGAATGACTGCTTGTAACTACTCTCATCGCTAACGAAGAAACAGGAAGAAATTTGCAGCAGCCCTCTGTAAGATTCTTGACTCTTTGATTATGAGCCTGGCTATGCCATTAAAGGCTATGCTATTTCTCCAGCGGACTCTATAGTATTTTTTTTTTTTTTTTTAAGCAGGGCCTCTCTATGTAGTCCTGGCTGTCTCGGGACTGGCTATGTGGAACAGGCTGGCCTTGAACTCTCAGAGATCTTCCTCCCTCTGCCTTCCTGAGTGCACCCACACACACACCGTCTTTTTTTTTTTTTTTTTTAAGATTTATTTTACATTGTGTGAGTGTTTGCCTGCATGCATGTATGTGCAGCATGTGTTTGCCTGGTGGCACAGAGGTCCCAAGAGAGCACTGGATCCCCTAGATCAGACGGTTGTAAACCACCATGTGGGTGCTGGGAATTGAACCCAGGTCCTCTGCAAGAGCAACAAGAACTCTTAACCACCAAACCAGCTCTCCAGCCTACTCTATGGCTCCCTTAAGGGACGGGGGTGAGGGAGGGCTTTCTTCCCAAGACACTTTAAAAGTGCTGCTCACTCATTTCATCTTACATCAAGGTGGATGGATGTAAATTCAGAAGTCTTGGGAGAAGAACAGAAGTGCCAGGATCCGGCTCATTCAGTGTCGCAGGTTCTCCTCTGAGCCTGTTCCTCACACACATAGAGAATAGTATTTCTTGAGCCTCTACAATGCACTAGTCACTAAGCCAGCCCAAAGGATACAGGGGTATTATGGTTACTTTAATGTCAACTTGCCACAATTAGAATTACCTGAGCCGGAAGACTCAACAAAAGTGTTCTGACTGCCTTGATTGATGGGACAAGGCTCACCCTAGTTGTGAGCGGCACCTTCAGACAGAGGCTCAAGGAAAAAAATCTAGGCAGAAGGGAGAGTGCCCTCCTCAGCTTGCTCCGCTCCCTCTTGCTGCTGGCTGATCTGCCCTGTTGCTGCTGCTTGCTTCACTGATATCAGAACCAGAGTTTCAAAGCTTTTGTTGCAGACTAGAAACCAGCGGCTTTCCAGGAAACTTCCCAGCTTCCAGTGCCAGATTGGAAGGCAGCAGCCTCAAGGCCCTAGTAATTACTGGGTTCTCAATGCTCAGGTGTGATTCTCCTGTTGTTACTGTTTTAAAGCTGACATTCAGGGGTGTGTGTGTGTGTGTTTGTGTGTGTGTGTATTCATCCTACTGGTTCTATTCCAATGACCAATATTCACAGTCTGACGTAGAAGCCAGGCAACAAGGTTCTAAGTACTGAGGAGAAATAAATTGCTTAAGAAAATAAAGTCATGGACTAGATCGATGGCTCAGAGATTAAGAACACTGTCTGCTCTTCCAGAAGTCCTGAGTTCAATTCCCAGCAACCACATGGTGGCTCACAACCATCTATGATGAGATCTGGTGCCCTCTTCAGATTACTGTATACATAATAAATAAATAAATCTTAAAATAAAAGAAAGTCAGGAGTGGCTGGAGGGTAAGGGAGCTCACCTCAGCTTGCTCTTCCCTCTAACTCTGACAGACCTGAGGGACAGTGCCCATCCTGTGTCACAGAAACCTGAACACTTACTCCCACACACCACCTAAGCTCACTATAGAGCCATGATCCTTGTGTTTGTGACAATGGTGATGGCCAAGCAAGACACCAAAAGGTAAGGTTTTCTTGGCTTTCCAATCTCATAGCCCTCAGGTTGGAGACCTTCTAGAAAGTTTTGTCTTTGGCTAAAACCAGGTTCCACTTTGATTTGATATGTGGTGTCAAATTATTTGGTGTCAAATAATTATTACAGATTGAACATGCATTTGCACAAATCAGTTACTTTTCTTCCTTATTGTGATAAAACACCAGACAGAACCTTCTTACTGAGGAAGGATTCATCTGGGCTCATGGTAGAGAATACAGGCCACCCTGTCCCGGAGCACACAGGGACAAGAGCCTGAAGCTCCTCTTTGGTTGGCTTCTTCCTTTTCTCCTTCTTGTTCAGTCCGGGACTTCATGCCACGGGATGGCACCATCCATCTTGTGGGTGGAGCGTCTCTCCTCAGTTAGACCTCTGTGGAAACACCCTCCACAGACTGAGTCAGTGTTCTTTTGCCGTGAAGAGACGCCATGGCCGTGGCAACTATTATAGGAGAAGCCATCGTTTCATTGTGGGCCTGCTTATAGTTCCTGGGTTTAGTTCACTGTCATCATGGTGGGGAGCATGCGGGTAGGCACTGGAGCAGGAGCTGAGAGCTACATCCTGATCTGAGAGAGGCAGAGAGAAACTAGGCCTGCACGCGCTTCTGAAACCTCCAAGCCCACACCCAGGGACACACTTCCTCCAAGGCCACACCTCCTAATCCTTCTTAAACAGTCCACTCCCTGATGACTAAGCATTCAAATCTAGGAGCCTGTGGGGGCCATTCTCATTCAAACCACTGCACAGACATACCCAGAGCTGTGTCCCTAGCTGACTCCATATCTAGTAAGTTGGCAGTAAAGATTGTCAATTATGTGTGTGTGCTCGTGTGTGTGTGTGTGTGTGTGTGTGTGTGTGTGTGTGTGTGATGCATGTGTGCTCGAGGTGTGTGTGGAGTACACATGGATGAAACCTAGGGCCTCACACATACTAAACATGTGCTCTACAACCAAAGGACACCCCCAGTCCCGTTGGTGAGTCTAGACTTGTGTTGTGACATATGGTTATTAAACGTTTAAGATCGAGCTCCCCTGAAATGAGGTCTGCTTTAACAACCCATCTTGCATTTGAAAAAACGATATAGAAAACACTGTGAGACAGCTCAGTTCTTTCTGTGCTGATTACATTGTTGGATAAGAATAATATTTCAGATCTGTTTGGCTCAATGAAATAACCTATAAAGTTAATTTGTTCCATTTCACCTTATTTTTCACCTGGCACCTGTAATGTGTTCATTTGCTTAGATGTTTAGGTTTGTGAGGGTCCGGTTACCTACAGCCCTGGATAGGCTGGAACTCATTATCTAACACCAGGCTCGCCTTGAGCTTCTGTTGCTCTTCCTGCCTTCGCCTCCTGCGTTCGGAGATTATTGGTGTGTACCACCTTGCCTTGCTTATCTGTTTTGTTACTGTCGTCAGCGATAGAGCCTGGGGTCACGAACACTGAGTGTGTGCTTTGCCACTGAGCTATAACCATGATCCTTGTTACTAAACCATTGCATTTCTACAGAACAACCACTGGTTTCAATAGGAGGCACAACCTGTACCTCTGACCTGTATCATCTAATTCCAGCAGCTCTGAATGCTATCAGGAAGTCACGGTCTCACTAACCCAAGCCAACCTCAGACTCCCTGCGTAGCCAAGGATGACCTTGAACTCCTGATCCTCCTGCTTTTAACTCACTGCAGCTGTATTCTAAGTCCCTGCTCTCTTATTCAACCACAGAAGAGTTGTAAAGGCATTTTTTTGCCTTTAAATATCTTTATGAAATAAATATTTCATAAAAATGAAAGGGTATCTTAAACACCCTTTCAATATTCATTTCGTAATGCTGAGCAGTGTAGTCCTAGCCTCTGCTAATAAAATGAGCCGGGGCCCATGGGCCCCGTGAAATCCCCCAGGCATGTACTCTGCCGCATAAGGAAATTCCCAGGATATTTGAGGTAGAATGTGTTTTTCAGAGCTGGAAGACAGCTCCCTTGAACCACTGGACGGTTGAGGGCAGCCAACTCTATTTCTGGCTCTCTCCTCTGGGCTTGTCAGATCTGCTGAAGGCATGAATGATGTGGCTTTCGAGATTTCTCCTGCCCAGCAAGGGTCCCGGGAACCCAGAGTCAATTTTGAAATCTATTACCAGGAAATTGGCCTGCTTCCAACCTGAAAGAAAGAGCTTCCAGAGACAACCAGGAAGAGCTCACATTCGGTATTAGTGAGTTGGGCCTGGTCCTAACACTTTGTGGATGGCAAAGCCAGGTACAGAGAGGATGGTGGCTTGTCTCTCTATGAAAGCAAGCTGAGAAAGCGATGGGGAACTCCGATGTCTCGGCTAAGAGTTCTACAGCTTGGGCTCAGCAGGTAATAGTGCTTGTCACACAAGCCTGACCACCTGAGTTCAATGCCCAGAACCCACTGTGGAAGGAGAGAACTGACTCTCAGAAGTTGTCCACACACACACACACACACACACACACACACGCTCGAACTTACTCTCGAGAGCACATGCATTCCTGCAAACATGCATACACATTAAAAAAGAAAACATGATGAAAACAACCAAAACAGTTTCATCTCTTAGCCAGGATGGCAGCTATGCCATCAGCGCTCAGGGAGCTGAAGAGGAGTCATGAACTGGGGGCCAACCTGAGCTACACAATGATGTCATGTCACAAAAACAAAGTCAAGGGGCTGGAGAAATGACTCAGTGGTTAAGAGCACTGTCTGTTCTTCCAAAGGACTGGGGTTCAATTCCCAGTACCCACAGGGCAGCTCACAACTGTCTGTAACTCCAGTTCCAAGTGTCTGACACCCTTATTTTAAACAACAAAAACAGAGACAAACAAAACAAAACAAAACAAAACAAACAACAACAATCAAAAAACCAGAAGCGACTCTAAAGCCAAGTGAAGTGGCTCGTGCCCATAATCCCGAACTTTGGAAGTAGAGGCAGGGGGATCAGGAGTTCAAGTTCAAACATAGAGAGTTTGAGGCCATCCTGGGCTGCGTAGCAAGGCCGTGTCTTTAAAAGAAAAAATATTGTGCCAGGAATATTGGCACACAACTTTACTCCAAGAACTCAGGGGGCAGAGACAGGAGGATCTTTGTGAGGCCAGCCCACTTTACACTCTAGCCAGGACAGCCAGGGCTAGATAATAATTTCTGTCTTAGAAAGCAAACATATCTGGATTCAGTCCTCAACACCGGGGAAAAAAGTAATAAGAATGTCATGCCATTTTACTGAGCAATTCAGAACGAGGTGCTAATCTGAAAAGCATAATTTGTAGAAATGGAATGAGGTTTAAATGAGAGGTAGAACAGCAAGGAGAAACTCTCTGCCTCAGTTCGCCTATCTCTAAAATGGGGTGCGTGACAGGAATTGAACGGGTTGGTTCTGTGGGTCCCTCAGAGCAATGCCTGATATAGCAAATGCTGAGAAAGCCGCTGCTGGGTACCGTGAGTACACTCGTCCACTCTGACTGGCCACTCCTCCTCACGCTGGGGCCCAGCTGGGTCCCAGCTGGGTCACGTATCTGTCATATTAGCTGTGGCTTTATTTTTAGGGTTTTGGTAGTGGTAGTGTTTTGAGACAGGTTTTCCTCCATAACCCACACCGGGTTGGGATCCATGATGGTTCTCCTTTTCTGTCTTCCGTGCCTTCTCCATGGTGGGATTACGGGCTAACTTCTGCGCTTTACGACGGCTTCCTTGTCTGTTTACCCCACCTGCTCCTAAGGCTTGTGAAAACAAGAATCTCTATTTCTTCGCTCTCTTTTTGCACAAGGTTTCTTTTTCGTTATTTAATGTTTATTTTACACCATATTCCTGACTGGCGCTTGGAGAGGCCTCCCTGGAACTGGAGTTATTAACAGTTGCTAGCTGCCACATGAGGGCTTGGGAATTGAACCTGAGTCCTCCGCAAGAGCAGTCAGCGTTCCTAATTACTGAGCAACCTCTTTGGCCCCTTATACAAGGTTTTTGTTTGTTTGTTTGCTTGCTTGCTTGCTTGCTTGCTTGCTTGTTTGCTTGGTTTTTTTGAGACACGGTTTCTCTGCGTAGCCTTAGCTGTCCTGGAACTAGCTCTGCAGGCCTGGCTCACAGAGATCCACCTGCCTCTGCTTCCGGGGTGCTGGGATTAGAGGGTTGTGCTGCCACCACCTGGCTAGGTTTGGGTTTGGTCGGGTTTCTTTTTCTTTTCATTTCTCTCCCCACCCCCCACTCTGAGTGTATCATTCACAAGACTCCACAGAGAAGACACTATCATTACCCCACCCTGATGACGTGACCCTAACCACAGAACACCCACTTCTTCATTTGAACCTCAGATTTCAACTGATATCAAAGGCAATCACTCTGGAGCCCTTGCGTCTCTTTACTCCCCTGGGACTTGCTCTGACTCTGCAAGTTAAGAGTCGGTAATGATTAGGATGAATTGGGTCCTTATGATAGAGACCCTATGGCTATATCCTGATTTTTTTCTCTCTCCTCTTCCTCTTTTCCTCTCTCTCTCTTTCCACCTCCGTCCCCCCCCCTTTCTCTCTCTCTCTCTCTCACACACACACACACACACACTTGGGTGGGGGGAATTCCCATGATACAATGTAACCAAGGGAAGAGGTGGGGCCCTTTAAGGACTGTTTGGATTTTCAGCCTTCAAAAAAAGGCAAAGTAAATAAACCTCTTCTCTTTATGAACTTTTCTGCCTCAGGTACTTCATTGTAGTAGTGAAAAACTGACTAATAGAGTTTCCCAACTTTTTTCTTTCTGTTTGTCTAGTTTTTGCTTCTTTGTTTGAGTTCTTCAAGAAAAGGTCATGCTCTGTATCACAAGTTAGCCTTAAACTCATAAGGTAGCCCAGGCTGAGTTCAAATTCATGGCAGTTCTCCCGCTCAGCCTGCTGAGCAGGTGGGATTATAGGCTCCCTAATGCACTCTTAGAATAATTTTCCAGTCTCTTGAAATCTCTGGAAATGTGTCAGAACTACATAGTTCCTTCCAAATATTCTGGGCCTCCAGGTTTTAGCAAAGATTCCTGCCTTGCTTTCCTCCTTCCTCAGTGGTCTCTTCCACCCCCTTCCAACCTCTTCTACTTATCTACTTCTTTCCTCCTTCCATAGTAAGTTTTGGGCCTGCCTCAGCATCCAAGGACATGACTTTTCTTTCCTGTTGCAAACAAAGAAGTCCCTGGCTGTTATGTAGCAACCAAGGCAAGATATCCAGCTTCATTGTTCAGTGACTGACAGCTTGCTGATGACCTAAGGGAAGTCACACAGCTAAGTTAAGATTCTGAAGTATGCAGCAGCATCAACAAGCATGTAGGCCTCAGTCAAGTTCTGTCCCTGGGCCTGCCAAAGGTGTGTAGGCTCAGGACTGATACATGAGGGGCACCCTCTTTCCTGAATAGCAAAGTAGATCAGTAACCTCTGAGCCGCTCCTGTAAGGTTGTCCAAGACCAGCACAGCAGCTGCACCCAGGGAACTTTCCAGAAGCACGACTCTCATTTCTTGCCAGATCTAAGCATTCAGAACATCTGGGGTAGAATCCAGAAGTTTGTGTTTTAATGAGTTATCTAGGGAATTTGGACACCCCATATAGCTTAAGACCCAAGACCCTCGGGACTTTTTATTGTTTTTGTTTTTATGGGTGTGTGTGTGTGCTAGAGAGCGTGCTTTTTAAGAGTCTGCTGTGTTTCAGTGGCTGGCCTGGAGTTCACTGTGTCACCCACTCTAGCCTGGAACTCACATTTGCTTCTGCCTCCTGAGTGCTGGAATTACAGTCTGTTCCTTCCACCCTCTCCACAAGTCCCCAGGAGCTCTTCAGTCCCATCATTTCCAGTTTCCACCAGATCTGGTCTTCCCTCAGGCCTGCAGCACCTCAGAAATTCAAGCTTTCATGCAACCTGGTTCATGGAACCCAAACTAGAGGCTGAGCAGGGAGCACTGGCTCTGAAGGCTCCCTGTGTACTTGGGGAGCTGTGGGCATTCAGCAGGGCACAGGCTGCTTCAGGGTGTGGCATGCCAGGTATGTGCAGAGAGATGGGCTCCGCCCTTCTATTTCTTTTTCCTCTCTGATCCCCTCTCCAAGTATGAGACAATAGGCCCTTGAGGAAGACCCAGTTATCCCCAAAGTGCTTTCTGTTCTTTTATAACTCCAAGGACAGAGAGCAAATTGTTCTCAAAAGCCCCAGCAGAATGCTTATAATCCCAGGACATGGGAGCCTGAGAATGGAGGAGCACCAGCTTGAGGCCAGCCTGAACTATGTAGGGAGTTGCTGTTGAGAAAGAAGAGAGTGGGAAAGAGGGGAAGAAAGAAGCAGGAGAGGTGGGATATTATGCCATAGCTGTGGATATTCAAGAACATGGTACTGAGCTAGCAGGAGGGCTTAGAGAAAGTCACTTGCTGCCAAGTCTAATGACCTGAGCTCCATCTCCAGGGCCCCCTGGATGGAAGAAGAGAACAGACTTCATAAGTCATCTTCTGAGCACACATACACACCATACACCACACACACACGAATCCATCCCACACAGGGTTTAAAAGTCAAAACATGGAGCTGAAAGCTACTTCCCTCTGGTGAGGGCCCTTGTCTGTCACATGGCTGACACACTCTGTTGAGGGCATGTGCATGAGAGGAAAACACAGGCCATGCAAAGCCAGGGCGGTGTGGGCTGGTCTTGCTCCTTTACAACAGCTTTCTTTCTAGAGACTCATTGTGTGGGCAGGGGCTGGGCCCACAAGCTAACCCCCACTAGGCCCTCCCACCTCATCCCATGCCACACTAGGGACCAAGCTTCTAACTCCTAGCACGACACATATGACCTTTTGCATTTGGCTGTCTTTATTTAGTGGAATTTTTTTTTTAATCTCTTTTGCAAAAATAATGTTGTGGTGAGCTGGATGACTGTGGGCTTCACTGGATCTGCAGGCCTTTCTGAGGCTAACCCAGGCTGGCTCAGACTCACGGAGATCCACCTGCTCCTGCCTCCAGGGTGCTGGGATTAAAGGTGTGCATGACCAGCCCTGGCTCTTAATCATGCTTTTAACCTTCCCAAGTAAATCTCCCTTACTTTTGGGAGCCAAGGGGTCCCTGGATTCCTTACTCATTTCTAAAGCCATCTGCTGAGTTCCATGTGTGTCTTGGGTGTCTTCTCCTCCCTCCCAGCAGCTTTGAAATTTACAGCTTGCCTGCTTAATCTAACAAATTGTCCTTGAGCTTTAAAAAAAATTTTTTTTGTGGTAAAACACACACACACAAATATATATATATATACAGTTTTCACCAGTTGTAAGTGTGTGAGTCAGGAATATTAACGACCCTCACCATGTTACAGTGCCATCACCACTATCCAATTCCAGAATTTCTTCATCATCATCCCAACAGGAACTCTGTGCACATTAACAATGACTCCTGCCCCCTCTCACAGGCCCCTGATGCTTCTACTTCTGTGAATTTGCCTATCCCAGGACCTCATCCATTATGTAGGTTTTTGTGCCAGGCTTCTTTCGCATGGCAAGGTGTTTTTTAAGTTGTGTCCTCATTGTAGTGTTTTATCAACATGGCTCCTTGTTACGAGTGAATAATAGTTAATCTATGGACAGTGGTGGACAAATTCATAGTGGCCTACACTATGCCAGTGCCAGGCAAGGATGGATGTCACTTATAATTATTTTTAATCCTGGTCATTTACAGCCTAGTGGTTTCCACTGTGCAGAAAACCAACCCCAAATCCATAGGGGCGAATTACTTTCACACAGGACTCACAGGTGCTGAGTGGCTGAGTTAAACTCTGTGGTGTCTCAAGTTCTAAGTGTCTGTGGGGCTTTCCAAAAAGGTGGAGGCAGAGGGACGTAGGGAGATGGCTCAGCAGTTAAGGGTGCTTGCAGTACTTGCAGAGTTTCGGTTCTCAGTTCACAACTGCCTGTAACTCCAGCTCCAGAGGATCAGATACCCTGTTCTGGGCTCTGTGGGCATCTAAATGCACATGCACAAACCCACACACAAACACATAAGTGAAAGTAAAATGGTTTGAACGAAAGAGAAGTGGAGACAGATTAGTGGGCAAAGAAAAGCAGAAGAGAGAGCTAGAGAGCCAACTAGAGAGCTAGAGCAGGCCACACACTTGAGAGTATATTAAGGGAGGAGGTGAGAGGGGGACCGTCAACATTTGATTTCTCTCCCTGCACCCAGCCACTCGCCGTGGCTCTCCTCACCAGGCCTTGTGGGACTCCTGCCACCTGCACCTCAGTCACAGGAGACTCCTGACTGTTGCCTCCACTTCAAAGCCTTGTCTCTGATCCCCTGAGTCAATACTGAGGCCTTTGCAGTCAACAGCGGCTCAGGTCCAAGGCCCTTGGGTCACCCTCAGATGACTGCTGCCTTTCTGTGGGACTCTGTGACCACTACAGCTAGCAGAGTAACGACTTGTGAGAAGCAAGAAGGTAGTCTGGTTCAACACGACACAGTAGCCAGTGTTGGTTCAAACTCCGGGAGTCGGACCCTGAGGAGTTTATTTTGGGCTTATGTAAGCAACAGCACAGTTAGATAAAGATTGTTTGGAATAATTAACTCAATCTTGCATGCACAACAAACCTTAAGACAGAACCACTTCAAAACTTTGTAAAGTACAAGTGACATCTTCCATAAAGATGGATCCTATAGAATAACTGAGAAAAACAAGCTCATGATAAGGGTCTGAGGGAGGATCTGGTCTCAGGCAGAGGTCACTGGGCTGGTGACCAGACTTCTGGGCAGAAAACAGGTTGCACATCTCTCCCTTTGAGGAGACATCTGTGTGTTTAACATTTCTGCTTCCCCTAGTGCTTCTCTGTGAGCACAGAAATCTACATGCCTCCTACCTTTCACCTGGAATCTCTACCTTGTTCTGGCCTTGCCCTGCTGAGGAATGGGTGCCTTCCTCAGGCCTGAGGCTCCTCTCTCCAGCACTGCCATCAAATTCTGCAGGGGGACTTACAAACAGTAGTACAAGTACCCGGTTGTGTCTGGTCTTTGGTCTTTGTCCAGATATCAAATGACGTGGAGGAGATGTCAATGAGGTGGTGTTAGGTGTGTGTGTGTGTGTGTGTGTGTGTGTGTGTGTGTGTGTGTGTTTCTGCCTAAGAGTTTTTCTGCCCCCTAACCAATCTCACTGTCACTGTGAATGTGTTCTGAGGGTAGAGAATTTTTTTTCTATGTGATGGGAATTGAACTTAGGACTTTACTCATGCTAGGCAAGTGCTCTACCACTGAGCTATATTCCCAGCCTGCAATTCCTTACCCACATTTCTTACCCTAACCTCCTGACATCCCTCACCACTCCTTATCCTATCCTTAAGAGCTGGAGCCTACAGATATTCTAGCTGCCCTACCTCCTTTCCCTGCTCCAATTCTCTCATGCTATGATGAGTCTTCCAAGGAAAACACAGAACAATTCAGAGCTTCAGTAATGTCTCCAGGAGCCTAATACAGAGATGACATGAGGCTGGAGGCTGGCTCAAAAGGTTATTCTGTGGAAGCCGGGGTCCTTGGTCTCCTGAGGACTTCTTGATGAAGAAGGCTGCGAATCCTGAGGCCCGTTCTGGTCTCCTCCCAACTTGAGGCTCTTTTAGACACATCCAGGATTCGTTTTCTCTGATCCCTCTGATGTTTTAGAAGGTCGTGCCATGAATAGGTAAGAGAGGGGCATAGCAATCCGGTCCGTAAGCAGGGCTTGGTAGTCCTTCAGAAGCTCTTCGTTCAGGGGCGCACTGGGCAGCCGAGCCAGTTTCAGGACCTTCTCCTGGTAATGAGGCTGTGGATTTGGGCAGGGCCAGCCCCTGGCGAAATTATTGGGAAGTGGGTTGGAGAGGATCTGAAGGCCCCAAGGCTCACACCTTCCACCATCAGATATGTGTGGGGACCTGTTGGGAAAGACCAGAGACAGTAGAGTTAATGGAAAGCACAGGCATGGTAGGGAGAGGTGAGCAAAGTAGGTAGCTGACAATTCCTATCAGCTATTTGGGGATCAGGCTATATACCACAGGTGTGTTTTAACTGTGTCATAACATTAGGTGAGCCACTGTCTAGTTGTACACATCTCATCTTTTGGACAATTGTATAGAAAGCACCTACATTTTTAACTTTACTAATTTATTATCTATTACAATTCATTCACTTTGTATCCTGGCTGTGGCCCCTTCCCATGCCCCCTCCCAACCCCTCCCTTCCTCCCTCTTCTCCTCCTATGCTTCTTCACCTAGATTTTTTAAGCATGATTTTGCTATATATTTTTATTGTGTTTATTAATTTTATTATGTTATATATTTGAGTATCTTGCATGCATGTAGGCATGTACACCACCTGTTAGCCTGGTATCAGTCAGAAGGGGACACAACATCCCCTCAGAGCAGACTTACAGACAATTGTGAGCTGCCATGTGGGTGCTGAAAATTGAACTCCCGTCCTCTGGAAGAGCAGCCAGTGCTCTTAACTGCTGAGCCATCTCTCCAGCTGCTCCCTCACCTAGATTCTTTCTCTCTCTCTCTCTCTCTCTCTCTCTCTCTCTCTCTCTCTATATATATATATATATATATATATATATATATATATATATATATAT
>NW_026590905.1:3958712-3970826 GCF_907164565.1 Psammomys obesus | reverse complement strand
TATATATATATATATATATATATATATATATATATATATATATATATGGGGTGCTAGGGATCGAACCCAGGGCCTTACAAGTGCTTGGCAAGCATTCCACCACCGAGTTACACCCCAACCCGATTATTGGCTCTTTGCTTCCTTCAATCTTCTTTCCGCATCAGTGGTCCATGCCCGTCTCCATCTCGAGATCCTCTTGCCTCCACCTTCAGAGTGCTAAGATCACAGGGTTGTGCCACCATGCCTGACTTTGTTATGATTTTATCTAGATTCCAGATGTCCTTCACATCTTTTCTACCAGTGCAGTCCAGATGGGAACACCGCAGCACCGGAGGTAACTTCCTCTTCTTGGTCAGCCTGTAGTGTTAAATTGAACAGTAGCAAATTGACTTAGAAAGAAAACAACACGGTTGAATATTAACAGATTTTCTGTCCTTCAACAGGCTCTATGCCTGGTTCAGCAGGTATTCTTGTTTGCTGCTTTTGGTTTATTTGAGTATTTGTGTAGTTCAGCTACAGCTACACATGAGAATCACCCCAGAAAGTTGTTTTTATTATTATTTATTATGAATTATCATTGGTGCAGAATTGGAATTTAGAGCCTCTTTCATGGTAGGCAAGGAACTATATTCCTGAGCCATGCCCTCACCCATGTTATATTTTGAAAAGTTCCCCAGGGATGCAGCCCAGCAGTAGAAAACTTGCCAAACATGTACAAGACCTTGAGTTTCTATCCAGAGTCCTACGGATTAAGATAGAATCTCATGGAACCTGGCTCATGTCCAGTTTGTGTGGTGCTGGGCATAGAACCCAGGACTCTGTGCATGCTAGGTGAGTACTCTCCCAACTAACTGAGCTTAGGTACCTACCCACCCTCTTTTTTGAAAGAGGGTCTCCTGTAGCCCAGGCTGGCCTCAAACTTTGTATGTAGTCAGAGATGGCCTTGAACTCCTGATTTTTCCTAGTCTCTCCCAAGTGCCAGAATTATGGGTGTGTCCCACACAACTGTGAATCTTTCTGAATAGCCTGAGTGATACACATTAGTTACCAGTAGTCTTCATGTATGGACAGGAAGCCAGGATCCTCATCTCGAAAAGTCACCAGCCATTGGTGCCATATTTTAAAAAGTATTTGTGGATAGAAACACATGTGTTTGGTACATGTATGTGCTGTGTGCATATGTGTGTGTACAGCTGCTGGTGCAGAGGCTAGAGGAAGCCATCGCCTTCTGCCTTCTTAAGACAGGGTCTCTCCCCGAATCTGAAACTTAACATTTCAGCTAGGCTAACTGGCCAGTGAGCTCCCAAAATCTGCCTGTCTCTATCCCCCCGACATTGCTGGGGTCACAGGCATGCATGGCTGTGCCCAGCTCTTTCCGCACAGGTGCCGAGGAGTCAAACTCAGGTCCTGGTGCTTGCCAGCTGGGCCATCTCCACGTGCCTGCTTGTGCAAGAGCTGGAGGCAGAGCCTGGCCTTGGACATGCTAGACAAGTGTCCTGGCCCTGAGCTGCAGTCCCAAGCTTCACTGCTTTCATTGTTTCGTTTTTTTTTTCACTACAAGTCCCTAGGTGTGGTGGCACACACCTTTCCTCCTAGCACTGAGTTTCCAGGCCAGCCAAGGCTACAGAGAGACCCTGTTTAAAAAAGAAAATTCTCTTAGGGCTGGAGAGATGGCTCAGTGGTCAAGAGGCCTTAGTGCTCTATCAGAAGAGCAGGGTTCAGATCCCAGCAACTATGTGAGGGGCTCACAAAAGCCAGTGAACTCCAGCTCCAAGGGATCCGATGTCCCTTTCTGGCCTCCGTGAGCACCTGTGTACACACACACAGACATAGACTCACATGCACACATATACACAGAGACACACTCACACAGACACACCCATACACACACACACACTCACATGCACCCATCCCTGTGAGGGACAGGCATGGGAGGAACTATATAATTCTCAAACAGCTCTAATGTCTGTCTCTGCTGGGGTCATTCCAGCTGGGCCTGCATGGTTCAATCCCCTCCTCTGTAATCTTCTAAAGGCCTTCAAACCTTCTGGCCTTAACCCTGTTTTCTCCGTTAAACTTCAAGGGGTGGAGGGGGACTCTCTAGCCCACAGTAGTCCTGCCTGCCTATGAATTTCTTAACATCAAATTTCTAATGTTTTTAATTATCATATGTTATACATAATGGATTCCGTTGTTAGTCCTGTATATAATGTACCTTGATCATATTCACTCTCATTACCTTTTCTTGTTCTCCTTTCCTAGGGACCCCTTTCTTCTTCCCAACCAACGTGTATGATCCAACGTGTTTCATTAGGAGCATGAGCCTGGGCGCCTTCCCCTGGCTACATCCTTGAAGGAAATCTCTCCTCTGGGAGCCGTCACTAGTTACTAATAACTCAGGGAGGGAGAGGTGGCACCTCATGAATTCCCCCTCCCCCCTAAGATAACGTCTAACTTTGGTTCATTGTCTTTCTCCCATATTTCTTTTCTTTTCTGTGTGAAGGAGAGAACCCAAGGCCCTGAGCATGCAAATAACCCCCACTGAGCTGTGCTCTGAAGTCCTGGTTTGGTTCTTTTACATACTGGCAACCCATCTCATCCCCGGACCTTGTTCTGACCCCACATTTCATTTTTGCTTTCTCCATTCATAATGGAATTTGCGGGCCAGATGCAGCAGTCTATGTCTATAATTTCAGCACTTCAAGACCAGTCTTGGCTACATGAGACTCCACCTTTAGAAGAAAGATTTAGTATTCTTGTGCCTTGGGCATGTAATACATTTCTGTATTCTCCTTCTTGTTAAAAAAAGGAAAAGAAGCCAGGGGTGGTGGCACACACCTTTAATCCCATTGCTCAGGGAGACAGAGGCAGGCAGAGATGGCTGTGAGTTTGAGGCCAGCCTGGTCTACAAAGTGAATCCAGGACAGCCAAGGCTATACAGAGAAACCCTGTCTTGAGAAGAAGAAAAAAAAAAAAAAAAAGGAAAGAATAGAAGAGAAAGAAATGAAAGAAAGAAAGAAGAGGGGGCCTGGAGAGAGATGTTTCAGTGGTTAAGAGCACTAGCTGCTCTCCCAGGGGGCTCAGGTTCAATTCCCAGCATCCACACAGCTGCTCTCAACTGTCTGAAAGGCTCGCTCCAGGCGATCCAATGGCTGTTTCTGGCTTCCTCGGCCATTAGGCATGCTTGTGGTGTACAGACATACATACAGGCAAAACACCCATAACACATAATTAAAAAACCTAAAAAAGAAAAAAAAAATGCCAGCCAGCCATGATGGCATACATATGTAATCCTAGCACTCAAGAGGCTAAGGCAGGAGAATTGCCAATCAAGGCTAGCCTAGATTACATAGTGAGATCCTGCCTCAATAAAACAAAATACATGTAATAGTGACTCTGTCTTTCTCTCTCTCACACATGCACACTATGGGTGCTTTACAAGGTACAGTATGGTTTTGGTAGCTGTCCCTTCCCATCTGTTGAAGGCAGAAACTAAATTACACTTCTCAGTATCTCTAGGCCAAGCAAATGTTAAATTCATAGTACACCCTCGCCATTTTTAAATAATAAAGTGCTCTTCTACTGGCTATGTTTCCTGTGTGCACATCATGTAGCCAGCTACTTTCAGGAGGCAGTTGGGAGTATGGCTCCATGGCAGAACACTTGCAAAGTATTTGCAAGGCCATAGGTCCCAGCTCCACAAAAGAAAAAGGCGCAGGTAACCATAGCTGGAGAAAGCTGGAGAAGCAAATTAGATACCAGAAACAGGAATGGGAAGAAGTTGGGGTGTGAGGGTGGGGAGCACATGAACATGGGAAGTATCACGGCCTGAGAAGGGGTGAGCTTACATCTTGAAGTTTGGTGGGGGAAGAATATTGCCATAGATGTCGAGTGGAGGGGCCCTTAGTTCGCTTCTCAGCTTGAGTTTCTTCACCTCCTTCAGTTCTTTCACTGTTCTTGCAATCACCTGGTTCTTCCTGTTCTTGTCCACGAAGATTGGGGTAGCATTGATGAAGGTCAAGAAGCTGTGGCGGCCCAGCCTGGAGGGAGGAGGGATGGTAGTCTGTGCCGGAGGGAGGCTCTGGACATTGGTGTGAGTCAGACAGCGCCAGACATTGCTGTCATAGGGTTTGTCCGGCCTGCTGGGGAAGAGGGCAGGCAAACGTCCCACGTCGAGCCATGTGTGAAAGCCCCAGGAGTGCTGGGCTGCATCCTTCCGAGGAGAGATTACCTGGTGGTGCACCATAGACTTCATGTCTGTGCATGGTGGCTGCTTCTGGACCAGCTTGTGGAAGGCTTGCTGGGTGAAGCCTGTCAACTTGGCCTCTCTGGGGAGAAGGAATTCACGCTGAGTCCAGGTCTGGTGGGTTGGGAAGGGTTCTCTGGCATGGACCATCTAGGGAGACACGAAAGGGAGCCTAGAATGGCTGTGCCAGCAGAGGACCAGGATGCTGGAGAGGTATTCTGCTCTCCTTCCTAGGCACAAGCTGCCAGCCTTCTCCAATCCAGGACTCATCAGAACGTAGATGACCCCCCACAAGGAGGCATCTCTCCATTCCCACTCTATGAGAAGAGTGTGTGTGTGTGTGTGTGTGTGTGTGTGTGTGTGTGTGTAAGTCAGGAGACAACCTTCATCCATCTTGGGTTTTTTTTTGTTTTTGAGACAGGTCATCTCTCACTGGTCTGGGAATTATTGATCTGGCTACATGGACTGGCCATTAGCCATCAAAACTCAAGAATTCACCTCTCCCCACCCCAAAGGCCAACCCTCGGATTATAAGTATTACCATGAGAAATTTAAAAAAAACTTGTAAAAATACTTATTTTATATGTATGTTTTGCCAACAAATACGTGTACCATGCGTGTGCTTGGTGTTAAAGATGGTTGTGAGCTGCCATGTGGGTGTTGGGAATCTAACACAGGTCCTCTGTCAGAGCAGCAAATGTTCTAAACCACTGAACCATTTCTCTAGCCCCATGCAAAGTTTTTTTTCTTCTTCTTCCTTAATATGACTTGTCAGGAATGAACTCTGGCCCTCAGGCTTTACAAACTGAGATGTCTCCGTCCCTTTTCACATTGTCGGCTTGACAGGTTACTCACACAGGATGCTGCGTGCCTCTGGCATGTGTGAAACGGATTATCTAGATTAGGTCAACTGAGGTGGAAAGAGCCACATTGACTCTGGTACCACCATGCGATGGCAGGGGTCTTGAAGGGAATAAAAAGTCGAAAGCAAGTTGAGCATTAGCATTTATCTCTTTGCTTCTGGCCAACACTGTGCACAGCTGCCTCAAGCTCCCGCCATGATAGACTAGAGACCTGAACTGAGCCAAAACAATCTTTGCTTTGTCAGGTACTTTGTTTCAACAAGACAATTGCCACAACCCAGAAGTTACTGCACTATCCTCCAAGTCATTTCCATACTTACCAAATCACATTCCTTTTTCATTGATATTTTTGTTTTGAGCTCCCATTTTCTCTCAATTTTCACTCTTTAAAACTTAAATATAAAAGCTGGGGGTGGTGACACACACTTTTGATCCCGCCAGAGGCAGAGGCAGAGGCAGAGGCAGAGGCAGGTGGATCTCAGGGTTTGAGGCCAGCCTGGTCTACAAAATGAGTTCCAGGACAGGCAGGGCTGCACAGAGAAACCTTGTCTTGGGGGGGGGGGGTGAGATATATAGATACACATACATATATATAATTTATCTTTTTTAAAAAGCTCGGTGTCTGCATGTCTTGCCTATGTATATATCTGTGTGCAACAAATAAGCCCAGTGCCAAAGGAGGCCAGGAAAAGGCATCAAATCCCCTGGAACTGGAGTTAAGAGATGGTTATGAGCCACCATGTAGGTAGTTGCTGGGGACTAGGTCCCCTAGAAGAGCAACCAGTGCTCTTAAACTCTGAACATCTCTTTAGCCCCAACTTGCTTAAAATTTTTATTTAGTGTGTATTTGTGGGTGTTATGGGGTGATTGTGGAAGTCAGAACTTACAGATGTCACTTCTCTCCTTCACCATGCGCTCTAGGGAACTGAACTCGGGTTCAGGTTTCAGGGGCAAACGCCCTTGAGTCACCCCACTGGCCCCAACTTTCAGTCTTCACACTCACCTCCATTCTGATGTCCTCATATGTATCCCTGTAGATGCATCAGACCTAGGGGATGACTCATGCCAGCCATTCTAGAAGCCTACCTTCCCTTGTTCATGGTCCTGGAGACATCCTAGGAAGTCTCCCAAAACAAGGGCCAGGTGGCTTTCTATCCCAGAGTACACTTCTTACCTGTTCTGTCATCGGCACTTTCCCCTCATTTCTCATTAGGTCAGTTGATCTAGAAAGCTATCTAGAATGTTCTTTCCCTACCTTCTCTGTGCTCTGTTCCCTACACCCCCACGAACAAACATCCCTCTGCTATCGTCCCTCAAAGGCTCCTGTAAAGAAATCCTGAGTTCCATTCCCAGCATCCACATGGTGGCTCATAACCATCTATAGTAGGATCTGGTGCCCCCTTCTGGCGTGCAGGAGTGCATGCAGTCATAACACTGTATACATAATAAACCAAAAAAAAAAAAAAAAAAAAAGAGGAGGCTCATGTAAAAGGCTGGGTTCCAGTCTGAGGACTGACTGATTCTACTGAGGCAGTAGAAGATAGGTTGAGAGCCTAATAGAAGTTAGACTACTGGGGGCTTTTAAGGGGAACTGTGGGACCCAGGGCTCTTCCTGCCTCTTTGCTTTTGGGTACCCATGAGGTGAACAGCTCCTTTGCCATGCTCTTCCCCACCTGTTGCCTCACAGGTCCAGAGCAACAAGGCCAAATGGCCACACGCTGAGAAGCCTCTACCATGAGACCCAGTGAACCTTTCCTCTTTTGAGTTAGCACCAGTATTTCGTCTCAGCAGTAGAAAACCAACAAGCACAATTGGCAACGATGTCCCTATGTCAGATGTAGAAAGACCCTGCTACACTGAGGAACCTACACAAGGTCTCATGAGTGGGAGAGCTCAGATTTGAGCTGTGTTCAAACTCAGTACCCTTAGCTATGTGAACCATGGCCAAGGGCTTGCTTATCATCTGACCAGCACAGAAATGTCTTTTTAAAGTGTTCCTTCCTCTCACCCGCTGTAGGCCTTTCCTCCAAAACCCTACTAGTTTCTTTAGCATCATCCCCTTACTCATATTTCTCTAAAATTAAAAACAAAACACCTACAGTATGTGCACATACATGCACATCATAGCATGCATGCAAGAGTCTGAGGGCAGCTTGTAGGAACTGTTCTTCTGCCATGTGGATTCTTGAGCTGGCGCTGAGGCAGTCAGGCACAGCAAGTGTCCTTACCACCTCAGCTATCCTGCTGGCTTGCTTGTATGTTTAGTCTTTTTTTCCTTCCTTCCTTGTGATTTTGTGAGACACAAGCTCGTTTGTAACCTGGGTGGACCAGGCTGATGAATGCTAAAATCACTGTACTAATTTCCTAAGTCTTTCCTACAAGAGTAGCCCTAGAGGGAAGTTCTGAGAGCTGACGAGGCCTGTCTCGTCTCTCCCAGGCGTGACTATGCGTGCTAGTAACTCCAGTTAGCAGATAGAGGCAGATCTCTGTAGGTTCCACAGTAACCTGGTCTAGGTATGCACTTCAACCAGGGATACACAGGGAGGTTCTGCCTCAAAAATAAAGTCAAACAAAATTAGAACTGGGCATGACGGCACAGATCTATAATACCAGCCCCTGGGGAGGTTAAGGCAGGGCTACTGCAGGCTAATCGTATCAGGTTAGCCAGGACTACATAGTAAGACTGCCTCAACTAAACAAAAACAAGCACCCTAAAACCTGAAGATGCAAGATCATAGATGCTGAAAAATGTTACTTTTTCCTGGACAAAGGCATGGTTTCGCAAGTGGAAAACGCCTTTTTGATTAGCCTCGGCTAATTTCACAGACATCCTAACAATATTGCATGCATTAACTCACCTTCAGGCTGTGTATAAGGTACATATAAAACATAAAGGAATTTCACGTAAAGTTTTGGGTCCTTTCCCAAGATAATTCACGACATGCACACAAATACTCCGAAACCCAAAAAAGAAATCCCAAAGCTAAGCATTTTTGGTCCCAAGCCCTTTAGAGAAGGCCTCTTCAACCTGCTAGGCAGGTTCCTCCTTTCTTTTCTGAGCTCCAAATTCAGGGTACCACAGGATGAAGGCAGAAGACAGCTCATGTACCAGATTGCTCAGTACAACCTGAAAGGCTGGCTGTGGAGTTGGGCCCCCACTGTACCTTCAGGAAAGGCTCTCTGACATGTGACACCTCACTCGTGTTGGGCTTTTGGAGGGATCTTTTCAAGCTGGTGGTCATTCTTCCTCTGAGCCACAGAGCCAGGAGGGGGAGGCTTTGGGGGAAAGCCCTCTTTGTTGCCATTATTAGCTGCTAGACTTGCTAGGGTTGCTATGGTGATGTTTACTTGGTGGTGGCGCTTGGGGGAGGCCCTGGCCTGTCCTGGGAGGCTCTGAAGTCCCTGATGCTTTTCTGGTGAGGTAGAGAGGGGGCAGTGCTCTCTCCGTTCTGGTTACAAAGCATGGAAACAGGAGCAGCTCCTGGGAGGGCCTTGCCTGGGAAGGCTCCAGAGGAGGAAGTAGGCTGCCTCCCAGGCTTGGGGCAGGGACAGAGGTGGTAATGAGACGTGTGCAATGGGCCCAGCTTTCTGGCTGGAATGTTGAATGGAATGGGAGGGAAATGGAGGACAACTGCTGTTGTTTCTGGTCCCATGGAACAATGTCAGCAGGAAAGAGGTGGGCAGTGCAATGGGGCAGGAGGGAAAAATTAACACTGTGGGAGACAGGATCTCTCGTAGCTAGACTGGCTGATCCTCCTGCCTCTACCTCTTAAAGGCTAAGACTATAGATATGAATCATCACATCAGACAAAACTGGCAATTTCAGAGTCAGAAAAGACTGTGGGAGGAAACATCTGTGAAAGGCCTATGCAGCAAGTACGGCCCTGCCCATCATCTCCAGGCTCCACCATCACCCCGCATTCAGTTCCTTCAGACCAGCAGTGCCACCTGTGTTTTATTCAGTAGGTAGTTACAGTAGTGTTCGTGTGCTAGCTTGTACGGGGGAGGGGGGAGAGAGAGGGGGGGACTTAGGGTGGCTCTTTGTATAGCACAGGTGTAGGCTAAGGAAGCCAGGGGTCCCTTCCTCCTCCTCAGGCTTCAGTCTGAGTTCTCAATGCTACACTCCCTGGCATGGTTAGGAACACTGTCAGAGAAACACCTAACGGAACTCATGCTTTGCTTCAGGCGCACCTGTCCCCCTACACCCAAATCCAATATGCTTTTACACCAGGATTTCTTCTTGCAGGACCACTGGCTTGGAAACATGGGGAGCTGCGAGGAAAGGGCAGTAAGCGGGATCCTGGCAAGCCAACCTGTATGCGCAGAAGCCTACAGCAGAACCCACAAGTGTGGAAGAAACTGCCCCGCAGGCCCTTCCCGCAAAGGCCGCAAGCAGAAGCTAAGTGCAACCCCTTGTGACCCTACCCAGCCTGGCAGTCTCTGGGTAATAATCTAAGGAGATAAGCTTACGCTTATAATTAGAGGACAATTTGGGGGACTTACACCATTTACGAGGACATTCTGCCAGGAGCAGTGGATCACTAATGGACACTTCCTGATCATCACTGCTTTCGGCACACCCACCATTCAGTTGCCAGCAGAGAGAGGAGGACTCAGACCTATTGCTTGCATAGGTCCCAGCAGTGGCTTAGATGTGACTATCATCTTGGCATAATTAGGTCAAGGGGCACAGCTCGGCCCTTGCCTGACAGCTTCCCTCAGACGGCTTGGGGTACACTGAGCCTGCACTATCCAGCCACACAAGTGCCAGGATAGCAGGCATTGAACAGCAAGGGCAAGGCCTTGCCTCTATCTCAACTCGGGGATGAAATGAGACCAGTTGATGTTGTCGGGGCCTAGAGGGTCGTCCTCCAGGCCGGGGAAACTGATGTCTAGAAGGATCTTGCTGAGGCTGTCATTCATTGTGTCCAGGACCAGGCCTTCTGTGAGAGAACGGTTGGCCGAGAGGCTGGGAGCCTGTGGCTCAGGGGAACCTGGCTTGGGGACCTCCAGATGTGGGGGCGGAGAGCTGCTGAACGGGTCAGAGGCGAGGTCAAAGGGTTCTGAGTTGAGGAGCTCCCTGGGCGAGTCAAAGAGGGGAACACTTTTCAGAGGTGTGGTATTCAGCTCCATCAGCCCCAGGGAGTCAGGCAGGGGACCAAAGGCGCCCTGGGGGGTTCGTACTGGGCTGAAATCTAAGCCCCCAACCTTGGCTGGGGATGTGAGCCTCCAGGACTCAGGGTCTCTGGAGAGCACAGACTTGCTAGGAGTGGAGGAGACGGGCAAGGTCTCCTTGATGGGGGTCTTGAAAGGTCCTCCTTCCTCGGGAGGGCAGCTGAGCTGGGGCGTAGGCTCTGAAGACTCTGCCAGGAGGAGGGGTTCCATGGCTGGTCGCAAGGTGCTGGGGTCCTCTGAGAAGAGCAGTTCAGGCTCATCCAGACAGGGAGGCCGGAGGTGCTGTTTCCTCCGAGACCGGCTCACCTCCCTCTTCTCTCTCCGCTTAGTCACCAGCATTTCTGAGACGCACCGGGTTGGGGACTTGAGCCCACAGTAGGACTTCTTGGGCTTCGGGGTAGGAGAGCAGGAGGAGTCTTCCCAGGAGTTGGATAGTTCCTCCTTCAGGGACGCACACGGAGAGGGCCACTCTTCCAAGGGCGGGCTCTCCACTTTGATAGGCCTCTCCTCCCCAGGCTGGATTTCTTCCTCCTTAATAGACTGAATTGGAAGCAGAGGCAGCAACCCTTCGCCGAGCAGGGGTTTCTCCTCCTTCATGGGTTCTGCAGCAGGAAGTGGGGCTATCCCTTCACTGGCTAGCAGCACCTTGGGCGCGATGCGTACTCGCTTGCTGTGACGGGCGAGTTCTGAGCTCATAAGTGAAGCCGCCAGAGGCAATGGCACCTTCACCGAGGGCTGCAGTACCAGGGACTGGTTCACTGGGAACTGGATGGGCACCAGGTATGAGCTGACCCTCGGGAGCAGTGGCTTCATCTTTCGACCTAGGAGGAAGCAGGAAAGTTCACAGGGAGATCAGTAGTAGCAGTAGGGTCTCCTGCTTCCCACTCCAGGAGCTCTGCTAGACTACGGGCTCAAATCCCTTCCTGAGTTAGAGGCATAACTCGAAGACAGGAGCCAGAACCAGGATTGGGCGGGTCTGAGGCCCACTCTCATACTCACGGGCGCCCATCGGGAGTTCAGTTTTGATGGTCATATTTCTACGGAGCTCAGGATTGGGTCGTTTCTGCTGCTGCTCGTGGGGAGAGAAAGAAAGCTGGACTAGTAAGATAAGGGGAGAAGCAGAACCCCACCAACCTGAGCGGATCCAATTGGCCTAACAACCCAGAAAGAAAAGCTGGTTTGAATGATGGATGCAGGTAGGTACGATCTATCAAGCCATGCTTAGGGGAAAGGTGGACAGCAACAGACAGGTGAGGGCGTGACGGTGCTACACCTTACCCACAGTCCTCACCACCCCCAGGGAAGTGCGGTAACTATCCAAGAGACAAAGAAAAGCCAGGCTGAGAGAATCGGCCGCTGCCGCTGCCACTGCCTGCCAGGCCCATGCCATGCACTTGTTCTTGCAATGGCGGGTCCTGCCGTGCCCACTTTGCTCTGCTCAGCACACCTTTATGGGGCTGTGTTTAGGGCTGGCAGCCACAGGGCCAAACACAGTCCCCTCCCCACATCACAGCTTCTCTGCCCACTAAAGCCATGCTGAGCAGTGAAGGGAGATAAGGCCAAGCCCCGAGCCAGAGGAAAAGAATCTTACTGATTCCAAGTGCTCGGGCGATTGTGGAGACCCTGGTTCCAGTGGCTGGTGGCGGCCAGGCATCGAGGGAGAGAAATGAGATGAAGTTACCACCAATGTGGTCAATCTACCCAGACTAGGAAGAAACCTATTTGATGGGTTCCAAGGGATACCATGGATAATGGTTCCTTCCAGAAGAACAGTACAGCAACAGCATCCTTATGAGCACTTAGAAGTTCCCAAAACAACTTTTTTTTTTT
>NW_026590905.1:3934686-3958702 GCF_907164565.1 Psammomys obesus | reverse complement strand
AAAAAAAAAAAATAGGGTCTCACTTTGTATCTCCTACTGGCATAGAACTCACTGTGTAGACCAGACGGACCTCCATCTCACAGAAATCTGCCTCCTGAGTGCTGGGATTTTAAAAAAGTATTTTACCACACCTAGCCTTTTTTTTTTTTTTTTCTTTTCTTTTTTGTTTATTAGCTGGATATTCACAGCCTCACAGAGGGTGACATTGTGTGTGAGTGATGAGGGGGGAGAGGGGGGAGGGGGACATATGCCCCACATGGAGATGTCAGAGGACATCTTTTTGGAATCGATTTTGTGTGTGTGAGTGAGTTCTAGGGATCAAACTCAAGCCCTTGGTATTTTTGATTTTTGTTTAAGAAAGATTTTTTTTATTTATACAGTATTCTGCCTGCACGCCAGAAGAGGGCGCCAGATCTCATTATAGATGGTAGTGAGCCACCATGTGGTTGCTGAGAATTGAACTCAGGACCTTTGAAAGAACAGACAGTGCTTGTAATCTCTGAGCCGTCTCTCCAGCCTAAGCCCTTGGTTTTTAAGGCAAGTTCTTTTACTGCTGAGCTATGTTTCATCCTCTGTTTGCAGTGAGCTTGTAGTTCTCTGGTATAGTAGCTTTCTGGTTGTTTAAGGTTTCATGTAACTCAGGCTGGCCTCACACTAGCCAAAGATAGCTTGAGCTCCTTGATTCTTCTGCCTCCCTGAGGCTGAGATCACAGGCACTTACCACCACACTCAGCTTGGTTTGGCGTCTCAGGGAACGTTTTTGTGTGCAGCCCAAGCTAGAACTGAACCCCTGATCTCTTGCTCAGCTGGGATAATTAGCATGTTCCCCATGCCCAGCTATAACTGTTTTTGCATATGGTGCTTCTCAGCCTAAAGTGGCCTTGCTTCTCCCAGCTCTTCATCTACAGGGTAGGTGTCTTCCTACCCAGAAAGCCTTCTCTGAAGGGAATGGAATCAAACTGTGTTATACTGAAATGTAATTATTTCTTTCTGTTAAACTTTCCACTCCCAGCCAGCCACAGTAGTGTACGCCTTTAATCCCAGCACTCAAGGAGGCAGAGGCAGAAGGTTCTCTGTGAGTTTGAGGCCAGCCTGGTCTACAAATTGAGTCCAGGACATCCAACTTTTGGATCTTTTTCTTCCTTCCTTTTCACTTTTTCTTTTTGCAGTGCTAGGGATTGAACCTAAGGATTTATGCATTTTAGGCAAGTGCTATGCTACTGTGCCTCAAAAACGGGCCTCTGTATCGCTGCAGGCCCTTAGTACTCAGTAAGGGCTGTTGAATATGTACTTGTCTGTTTTTAATCCCTAGCTCTCAGCGTGGCACAATAATTTGAGTTCAGCAGCAGGTGTTCCTTGAATGAGTGTTGTTGAATATGGATGAAATAATATGTTTTGCATGATGGTCTAGGAAACTGTTTTCTCCACAACCTGAGGTGTGAATGGTAGTTTTTGGGAGATTGGCTAACTTGGTGTCATGAAGAAATGGGGGAATCACCCACATGATTCCCCAGCTTTTGTTTCTTCTCTCCAGGCATGATTTGCAGCTGGACCTTGACCCAGACCAGGAAGGCAACCTGCATCATGTGGTTACCAACTACTCTTCACGCACTTATTGATGCCTCCCAAAAAGAGAAGCCGCAGACAGACACCGAAAGCCCCGCTGCTCTTCCACCAGCAGCCACTGGAGGGCCCCAAACACCATTATGACTCTTTCCAGCAGCCCATTACCCACACTGTGCAAGTGCCCAGCAAGCCCATTGATCGGGACACCGCCACTTCCTGGGTAGGTCTTTGCAATTCTTTGACCTTTACCACTTTAGGGTCTTCAGAATACTGACTCTTAATCCTCTTGGAGCAGGGACAGGGAAGCAGTTATTCTTTCTGGCTGTGGTTACCTGACCTGTTTGCTATATCCTCTTTTCTTCATTCAGACCAAAATGTGTGTTATATAGAATTGGAGTCTTCCCTACCGGGTCCCTCTGAAAAGTTCTGAGAGAACATTTCACTACCTGATAACTGGAAGATGCTAGAAAGATGGCAAACTTATAAAAGATTATTTCCTGTAATTCATATGAAAAATACTAGGTACTCTACGAATGGACTCAACCCTAGTGGAGAAAAATCCTACAAAAATGGCATGGTGGGGCACACCTGTAATCCTAGCATCTGGGAGGCTGAGGCAGAAGGATCTCAAGTTGAAGGCCAGCCTGGACTCCATGGTGAGGCTGTCCAAATGACTGAATAAACACTGTGTACTAGGTCCCATTCCTGAATACAGCCTCACTTCCTATTCTTGCAGCTGTCGTTCAGTATTTTGCAGCCCTTCCCAGGCAGTCTGCTAAGTGTTGGGAATAAGTCTTCATCTCTTGAGGACTTTGTTTTTCTGAGGACTGAATTGCTGAGTATGCTAAGCATGGCTTCTAACCCCATCCCCTCCTTCCAAGCCTGCTTTCATGAAGTTTAACGACAGACGTGAAGGAAGCCATGGTAGTGTAGTGTGGTTGAGAGTGCCTTGTCTGCTCTCTTCCTTGGGAGCAACCGGAAAGGGAGAAAGATTGCATAGCTAGCCCAAAGCTCTTACCTTGTTATTACATCATAAAGTTGGTTGGGTTTTGTCCTTTATTATAGTGAGCCCTCGTGATTCTGGACAAAAATAAAGGAGTCTATCCATGGGATAGTTTCTTTGGTAATTGGCCCACCCGTTTTTTATGACACAGGTATTGCCTCAGTTTGATACAGCCACAGAAAACCGCTGTCCAGCACACCGGAAGCATCACCGGGACCGGGCAAGACACCAAACTCGAAGATCTTCTTGCAAGTTTCCATGTCTAACCTTTGAGAGTCCACAGGCTTCCTGTTCAGAGACACTATTGCTATCCTTGAACAGAGAAGAGCCCCGTCACTCAGAAAAGGACATTCCCAGAATGCCTTTGGTGCCCCTGTTCAGTCCCCAGAGCTGTGGGGAACTGTCAGTGAATGCACTTCAAAGCTTACCTCATGTGTTTACAGCCCCTGATATCCAGACCCCGGGGTCATCTGTGAGAGAAGATCCCATTTCCCCAGACCAGAAGGAAAACAGTCTTCCAAGCTGCATCCTTGGCCCTAGAACTCCCAACAGCCCAGAGCCGGGGCCTGTGCTGGTCAGGGACACCCCTGAAGAGAAGTATGGGGTAAAGGTCACTTGGAGACGCAGAAGACACCTGTTCGCCTATCTTAAGGAGAGAGGGAAGCTGGACGAAAGCCAGTTCCTTGTGAAAATCTGACTGGATTTCACAGGCTTCCGTCCATTGCAAAGCTGCTCATGGTTAGGTTTCTAAAGTCACTTCTCTGGCTTGAAAGAATAAAATGGAATGAACACCAGTAGGAGGACGAGTTAGCTAGAGGCCTAGCACTAGAATTCTGTTTCTAGATTTGCTTTTTAAGCCACCTCGCATCAGGGACAGTTGAATTTAGTGTCATGAACTATTGGTATTTTTCTCATATTACCCCTTAAACCTGTGGAGTATCTTATACTGTTTACAATGTTTGTGAATAAATGACTGCCCTGAGTTTTTAGAGATCCCTATCTTTGTCAGAAACGCAGCTGCACGGTCCATCTATAAAAGGTTTGTGCTCTCCAGTCTGCTGCCTCAATTCATTCCGCATTTTTGGTACCAATCGGGAGACTTCAGTGACTACTTTGCTGATGGAGAAAATCAGATGAGCTCTAGTTTTTAATGGTTGACAACTACCTGTACAGCTTTGTCTCTTCTGCCCAAAGGGCCACGGCTCTGGGTCAGGGGAGAGAGGGGACAGATGAGTAGTTTAGGTTTGTGTTTTGAGATTGTGTTTACACTGGAAGAAATATGGCAATATCACATACAAGACAGGGTTTCTCTGTGTAGCCCTGGCTGTCCTAGACTTGCTTTGTAGACCAGGCTGCCCATGAACTCACAGAGATCAGCCTGCCTCTGCTTCCTGAGTGCTGGGATTACAGGCGTGGGCCACTGAGCCTGTCGGAAATGAATTCTTAAAGCCGAAGTGCACATTCTAACGTGACTCCTGTGGAAGTGCCTGTCTCGGTGGTCCTCTTAATCACACAATGACATCTCTTTCAGACCTACTCATTTACCATCCAGCCCCTTCTAGGCCAAGCAGAGCTTCTGTTGCCCTTAAACGGGTGAGGATTTGAAGCACAACAAAACAAAACAAACAAAGAACGAAGCAATCCTGGGTCACACAGGAGGGGCCTAAGTGAGTGTAATGTTATATTCTAGCCTATGTGTGCAGGTTCTGTATTTCCTAATTTTCAAAAGTTAATTTCTGGGGCTTGGAGAGGTGACTCATCGGTTATGAGCCCTGGATGCCCAGAAGGCACAGGGTCCTTTGTTCCCAGCACCCACAGGGTGCCTCATTATCTACAACTCCAGTTCTAGGGTATATATCAGCCTTGGGCACTATGCATATGATATGTAGACATACACATAGGCAAAACATGGAAATAAAATAGCCTGGGGCATGATGACACGTCTTTAATTCCAGCGCTAGTGGGGCAGAGGCAGTCAGATCTCTGAGTTTCAAGGCAGCTTAGGACTATATACCAAGATCCTGTCTCAAGTACATTAAGTGAATTTTTTAATTCAACACCAATGTAACTTTGGCCTTACTAATTAAATCTATATGCAATAGCTCTGGTCAGAAAGTCTTATAGAGACCAGAGTCAGAAACGAACTGATCGCTGGAGGCATAACTTAGAGTCCCCTTACGGGAACAGGGACATTTGAAGATGGCCCCCAGGTAAGGGTCCTTGAGTCGGGCTTTGGGCGGGGAGGCTGAAGGGCCTCTGGTATCCCGAGGAGGGTCAGACTGCGAGGTTTGGGGCAACAGCACACCCTGGCAGCGCCACGGATGTTTTCATTGTCACAGTGGGGTGCTGGAGTCGCTCTGTCGGGGGCGGCCCCGGAATGGAGCAGATGGAGACGGGCCGAGAGCTAGCTGGGCTCCAGTCCCGGGGGCCGCACCCCGCTCCAGCGCACGCGCCTTCGCCTCCCGGTGCCTCCCGCCTCCCTGGAAACCCTCCAGCATCGTGGCTGGCTCCTTTAGCCAGTGAGAAGGGAACGGCGGGCACTGGACCAATGGGCGTCGGCGACAGTGCGGGGTGTGGTTGCCAGGGGCGGGGCCCGACCCCCTCCATCCCTCTCCAGCCCGGCGGCAGCGGCTCGGGGTCTGGACTCTGATGCCACCGGCTGGGCGAGTATGGAGGCGGCGCGCTGCGCACCGGGACCCCGCGGGGACAGGTCAGGGGCGAGGGCGACGGAGGGGCGGGCTGGGGTCTCCCGGCTGGGCGGGCGAGGGCGGGGTTCAGGATCGGGTCCCCTAGCTGGGCAGGCGCCGTGCATCCCGCGCCGTCTGCACTCTCTCGTGCAGCTCCCTTGGAGTTTCCCCCGGACCAGCTCGCCCGGCTCCCCCAGGGCTTCCGATTCCCTCACTTGCAATGCGGTCGCCCTTCTCCCTGTCTCTCTAGTGGGGTCAGTGCTGAGCTGGAACGAGGTTCCTCCCGGGAGTTGACGCGGAAGGTCGCGGTGATGGTTAATTGGTTCCAAGGCCGTTGCTTTTGGCAGTCCTTGTGGAATTCTGGAACGGAGTCCGAGGGCTGAAAATGCAAAACTGTTTTCTTCTTTTTTCTTCCTTCCTTCTCCTGCGTTCCAGGAGTTCTCTTAATCGGGATGGTCTGTTTTAGTTTAGACTGCTCCATACTTCTTGTTTGTGTCCCCCATTTCTCTGCCAAGACCCCTCTTTTTGCCTGGTCCACAGAGTGAGCCTGGGAAAACAAATGGGCTTCAGTCTCAGCCTGTTCGTTTCTCGTCGTTTTTGGGGGGCCCCGTGTGAAATCATTGACTCAACACTTTGGCATCGATGAGGATTGAAATCAAACATGCCAGCTACATTCTTCCATTACCACAGCAAATAAAGACTTGGCGTGTAAGACTTTAGTATGATGTTTGAACTAGTTTTTAGCAGATTCGAAACCGTCTTTAAGAAGTTACAAAGACGGAGTAGAGACTCCTCCCTCTCCCCGCCGCGCGCCCCGCGTCTGTCTCAGGCAATCTAGGCTTGCGTCAAACCTGTTAATGAAGATGACTTTGAACTTCTGATCCCCCACCTTCCAAAGCTGAGATGTTTTCCGTCTTTTCATCAAGTAAATTCTTTAAACCCGATGATAATTGCTCTCTGAAATTTGTCCCCTCTCCCCGTTTTAAAGAACAACTACAACAAAATACATTTACAAGTTTAAGGTCGGGTTAGTAAAGTTGAGAGTCTCTGATTACAATCAGATGCTATCTCGATCAGTTGGGGGATTTCGTTTTTAACTGAATTTTAGAGAAGTAAATCTCATGGGGATGTGATCTTATTTTATTTTATTTTTCAGAGACAGGTGTTCTTAATGTAGCTTTGGCCTGATTGAAACTTGGTATTTGAACCAGGCTAGCCTTGAACTCATTTAGATCTGTCTGCTTCTGCCTTTCATGACTCGGATTTTAGGGAACAAGAAGCACTTGACTTTGAAATTGGGACCAGACGGCATTTATTTTTTTCATCTCTTAAAGGAGTAATTTTAAAGCCCCCTCCTCCCACTTTTTCTTCCAAAGAAACCAACTCTAATTTTCAGTTGACATCAAGGGCCTGTATGAGTCACTAAATGTTTGTTCTGCCCCTTAGGTAGATGTGCAGGTTTTGTCACTATTTAACTCATTTGTTGCTGAAAGGGAGTTAATGTCTGGCTTTTTAGGTAGTCATTAATATTTTTTTTTTTTTTGAGAGTGACTAACTCTCAGTACAGCCCAGTAATCCAGGCCCAACGTCCTCCTCCCTGAGCTTCCTAAGTGTCTTATACAGATAGACATGTATCACCGAACCTGGATGTACTTGTGTACTAGGAATATGCTTTTTTTTTCTTTCTTTTTTTTTGACCACAGTGTCCCCTCCCTCCTCTCTTCCCCTTCCCTGCCCTACCCCTCCATCCACTCTTCAGAAAAGGGTTGGTCTCCCATGGATACAGCCTTGGCATATCAAGTTGCAGTGAGACTAGGCGCCTCCTCTCCTATTAAAGCTGGAAGAGGCAACCCAGTGGGAGAAAAGGGTCCCAGAAGCAGACAGCAGAGGCAGACGGCTCCTGCTCCCACTGTGAGGAGTCCCATAAGAAGACCAAGCTACACAGCTGTACTGTATGTGCAGAGGGTCCAGGGCAGTCCCATGCAGGTTCCCCGGTTGTCGGTTCAGTCTCTGTGAGTCCCTACGAGCCCAGGTTAGTTGGTTCTGTAGGTTTTCTTGTGGTGTCCTTGACCTGTCTGGCTATTAAAATCCTCCTTCTCCCTCCTCCGCAGCATTCTGCAAGCTCTGCCTACTGTTTGGCTGTGGGTCTCTGCATCTGTTTCCATCAGATGCTGGGTGAAGCCTCTCCGACGACAATGGGACTAGGCACCAGTCTGAGTAGAGCAGACTATCATCAGGAATCATTTCGTTGATTTTTATTTCCCCCGTTTGTGTTCCATTCTATCCCAGGTCTCTGGGCTTTCCAGCCTCAGGGTCCTGGTCCTCCAGTCAGTGTCAGGGGTGGGTTCCCTCTCGTGGCCTGGGTCTCAAGCTGGACCGTTATGGTTGGCCATTCCCACCTTTCTGGGCCATCTTTACCCCAGCACATTTTGTAGGCAGGGCAAATCATAGGTTGGAGCTTTTGTGCTGGGTTGGTGTCCCAGCCCCTCCACAGGATGTCTCGCCTGGCCACGTGAGGTGGCTAGTTCAGGCTCTGTGGCCCCTATTTTTAGAAGTCTTAGCTAGGGTCATCTACCCTCATAGCTTCCTGGGAGTTTTCATTGCACTAGGTTTCTTGCTCATTCCAGAGATGCTCCCCCATTCCAGTGGTCTCTTCCAGTACTTTCTCCTTCTGTCCTCCCCGAACTCGGTCCCTCTGGTTCCCATTCCCACCCCTCTATCCAGAACAACCCCCACCCCGACACTCTACCCAAATAAAGCTGCTATGAACATAGGTGAGCAAGCGTGCTTGTGATATGGTGGGACAGCCTTTGGGTCTGTGCTTAGGAGTCTTCATGTCGCTGGGTCTTGAGGTAGATCAATTCCCAACTCTCTGAAAACCCACCATATTGATTTCCAAAGTGGCTGTACAAGTATACACTCTCACCATCAGTGGGGGAATGTTCCCCTTGCTCCAGATCCTCACCAGCATGAGTTTTTGCTTATGTTTTTGATCTTAGCCATTTTGACAGGTATAAAATAGAACCTCAGAATTGTTTTGATTTGCATTTCCTTGATGACTAACCATTTCTTTAAGTGCTTCTTGGCCATTAGAGAATTCTCTGTTTAAATCGGTACCCCATTTAAAAAATTGGATTATTTGGTTTGTTGATGTCTAGTTTCTTGAGTTCTTCATATACTGTGGATAACAGCCCTCTTCAGAAGTAGGGTTTGAAGATCTTTTCCTGGCTGCCGTTTTGTCCCTTTGACAGCATCCTTTGCTTCACAGGAGCTTTTCAGTTTCATGGGGTCCCAGTATTAAAGATATACACTTGTCTTGTTGCTTTTTAAGATGGTCATATATATATACATATACATATATACATACATATATATATACACATACATACATATGTATGTATGTGTATATATATATACACATATGTGTGTATAAAATGTATATTTTTTTACCTTGAACTCTTCGCCTTTGGCCACCCCCTCCCTGTGGCTAGGATTACACGTGTGCGGTACTGTGCGCATACTTAATGCTCCTTTTTAAAAATGCCAGAGATAGAAGCCAGGTCGTCAAGCTTAACTCTCTAAAGAGATTTTCCTTATTATTGCCAGGCATGGTGCTCCACAGGCCTTTCAGTCCCAGCACTTGAGAGGCAGAGGCAGGTGGATTTCTGTGAGTTCAACCTGGCCTACATAGTGAGTTCCAGTACTGCCAGGGCTATGTAGAGAGATCCCAACTCAAAAAGAAAAAAAAAAAAGTTATTATTCCTGAGTGGGGTGGGACAGTGCTGCAGCAGGAATGTGGAGGTCAGAGGTTAATGCTGTGACATCAGTTCTCTCCTTCCACCTTTAAGTGGGTCTGGGGGTGGTCCTCTGGTCACATCTATGTGCCACATCTGTGTGGCAAGGGCCTTTACCTGCTGAGCCATCTTTCCAGTACCTCTGTTTAAAGTTTTTGATGAAAGACTTGAATACAGATCCCCTAGTACTAATGCCTTTAGTTGCATGGGTAACTGCTATGATTTTGTAGCTCCAAATTATGTAGCTAACGAGGCAAATTTCTTTTCAACAAAATAAAAAGGTTATTAACAAGCAGATTTCAGATGCCTTTTCTTATACCTGAAGTTGGCAGTGAAAATTGGAGACAAGCTGTGAAAGCACACTTGGGGCTTTGCTGAGCCTAGGCAGCTGATGCTGCTAATTCCTCAGGGACAGCAGATATCTCGCACCGTGGCTCAGACTGTCTGAACTCTTGTTGGTGAGGCTGGCATTGGGGGTATGGCTCTGGGACAGAGTGCTTGCCTGACATTTTGAAGGTCTTAGGTTTGAGCACAACCGTTCGGATATGCAAGTATACCAGTTATTAATACAGAATTGAAGGTGTGTCATGACCTTGTGAACCAGAATTGCCTAAGGAAGTCTTGGTCTGCCCAGTATGGTTAGGCATAGCTGCGAGTTTAAGGTCAGCCTGGATTACCAGGTGAGTCCCAGGCCAGCCAGGGCTATACAGGGAGGCCCTATCTTAACCCAGCCCTCCAAATGTGATTTCCCTTTAGAAATAAAATATGAAAGCTGGATATGGCCTATGGATACCTGTGCCCTTCACTCATGAACAAGTCTGTGCAAACTTACACAAAGAAATAAAAAGCCAGGCTGTGGTGGCACACACCATTTGATCCCAGCACTCAGGAGGCAGAAGCAGGTAGATCTCTGAATTCAAGGACAGCCCGGTCTACAGAGTGAGTTCCAGGAGAGCCTGCTCTATACAGAGAAACCCTGTCTTGGAGGAAGAAGAAAGAAAGATGAAAGCTGGGAATGGGGGACAAATCTGTAATCCTAACACTGGGGAAAAGTAGAAACCCTAAGATCAGGAAGTCAGATTCAAGGCTGGCCTGAGCTATGTGAGACCCTGACTTAAAAGGAGGCCCCCAAACTGGAGGGTTGAGGCACTGGCTGAGAGCACATAGGTTCCCAGCACTCACACGGTGGCTCACAGCCACCCACAACTCCAGTTTCCTAGGAATCCAGTTCTTCCCTCTGACCTCCTCAGACACGCGGAGATGGAGCACCGACCCACATGCAAGCAAAACACTCATACACGTAAAATAAAAATGAAAAAAAAAAAAAACAAATGAAAGAAAATATGAACATTCCTGGCTGGAAATTATGTCGTGCCTAGTCTTGTTAATAGTGTCTAACGTGCATGTGGACTTTTTTTATTTTTTGGTTATGGTGAAGGCCTCATCCAACCTAGACAGGAAATGTCCATCCTGTAACATTTCTTTTTGCCAGGATCCTTTGCTCTAAGCAAAACAGTTAGTTTCTGGCTTCTTAGACTTTCCTGTGGAAACCCTACCATGTTCCTGGCATTGGTACCATTGAAAGAACAAGTTAATGTTTGTTCTTACCAGAGCAGAGAGAATGCTTGAGTTGAATTCTTCAGAGGAGGAGCTGAAGCTGTCTCCCAGCGAGGTGTTGGGTGTTTGGAAGGCCTAGATAATTCCTTTACTTCCACAGTTGGAGACTAGCTTCCCGGCGGCGGTGAGTCTCTGGCAAGCCCAGAATTCCCTGGAAGCCATTCTCGATTTCAGCGCCAGTTCACCAGGAATAATTTTCTGTTCTACTTAATTTCCACTGCTTCATTAGGCAGCCTTCCTGGGTTTCTCTTTTGTTTCTTCGATTTTTTTTTTTTTTTTAACAAATCTTTTAAAAAATGTTCAATTATGTATATGTGCGTGTTTGATGTAACTACCTAAGGAGGTCAAAGGAGTCAGATCCCCCTGGATCTGGAATTAGAGCCAGATGTAGATCCCGGGAACTGAACTTGGGTCTTTGGCAAGAGCCATATATGTTATTCTTAAATCTCTGCAGTCCCAGAACTGTGCCTGTGGGTGGTGCTGGAGATTGGGTCTAAAACCTTGCACATGATGATTTTGGTTTTCAGGATAAATCTAAACTCTGAAACCTACTTTTAACATGAGTAAGGTATGTGAGTGAGAGAGAGAGAGAGAGAGAGAGAGAGTTTGTCACTGTGTAAATGAGGCTGGCCTTGAACCCTTTTAAAAAATATGTTATTAAATTTATTTAGTGCATATGTTGGGAGGACAGAGGAGGCTGGAGGACAGCCTGTGGGAATCCGTTCTCTTCTAAGGACTGAGCTCAGACCATCAGGCCTGACAGCCGAGCGCCTTTCACCTCTGAGCTGTGGCACTGGCCTGGCCCTGCTCTTGTACTTTTGACCCATCTGTCTCAGCTTCCACATTCCTGGGACTGCACTCGTTTGCCACCGTGTCCTGCAAGATAATGTCCTTAGCAGAAGAATTACAGTGTCAGGTTTTAAGATTCTCTTTATTGCAGTGTATGCTCATTATCTCTGTGGGGGGAAAACTTCGGTAGATTTCAATGAACTTAGGGTAAAACCAGGTTGATAGAGGATAGATTGTTTTCCTGTTGGAACGTAGTACAAGCTTCTCCTGGTGATTCACTGTGTCCAGAAAGCTGGAAGCAGAAGTAGGGAGGGACATTTTGATTGAATGAAATTCTTAAGCTCTTTTGAATGACCGTCTTCCTTACACCTGCTGAGTGTGTGCGGGTGTTGTTAAGAGGGCCCTACCACCGCACCTGCTGAGTGGGGGGGGTTCCAAGCCTGCACCACCGCACCTGCTGAGTGGGGGAGGGGGTTGTAGGATTACACCACCACACCTGGTCTTAGGGAGTGCTGGATATTGAACCAAAGGCTTCATTCGTGCAGGGCAAGCATTCTCTCCAGCCTTAAGTTGTATTTTTGTTTTGTTTTAGATCAGGGCTGACCATTGAGCCTAGGCTGGCCTTGAGCTGCAGATCCCTCCCTCCTGGCCTCCGGAGTGCTGGCACCGCAGGCTTTCACCACCATGCCAGGCCCTAAGCGGTGTTTTGAAGAAGGGACGACCTGTCACGATCAAGTGGTCAACAGCAGTGTCTCACCCTTGTGTACGGCTTCTTCACTTTGAAGGAAACTGGGAAGGTGTTGTTGTCTTCACTTCATGCAGAGGAGCTTAGAAAGCTGGGCCTGGTGATGTTTGTTCCTGTCCGTATTAGTCATTTGGGATGCTGAAGCAAGACAACTACAGCAGCACAGGAGTTAAGCCCAGCCTGGGTAACACAGTGAGACCATCTCAAAAATAAAGATAACCCACAAGAGAGAAAGAGAGAAAAAGAAGCCAGGTGGTGATTGCACATCTTTAATCCCAGCACTTGGGAGGCAGAGGCAGTTCAAGGCCAGCCTGGTCCACAGAACAAGTTTCAGGACAGCCAGGACTACAAAGAGAAACTTTATCTAAATGAATGAATGAATGAATGAATGAATGAATGAATGAATGAATGAATAAATAAATAAATAAATGAATGGGAAAGAAACAAAAAACCCAAAAGGAAATGGAAGCCTGCTACACCTAAGGTTACATGAATAAATAATGGTGTCAAAAATATAGTTCAGAGGCTGATGAGATGGCCTAGTAGGTACAAGTACTTGCTACCAAGCTGATGGCTTGGATTTGATCCTCCAGACTCTTATAATTTGTCCTCTGACCTCTGTGTTGCCTGTCTCCCACATAAGTGGAAAAAACCAAATTAAGTAAACGCTTACCTATCCTGGGTTATAATGATATTTAAGCGGGCTGCATAGATGTCTCACGGGTCGTTGCTCTTCCAGAGGACCTCTGACAGATTGGGTGGCTCACAGCTCACTGTAATTTTATCTCCAGGGCAATCTGATCCCCTATTCTAGTCTCTATGGATCTCTACACACACAGAGCCACATACATGTACATACAATCTTTTAAAGAGTCTTGGGGGAGCAGAAGATAGGATTTAGGGCTGATATGATTAAGATACATTCATTTTCTACATGTATGAAGTTTTTAAAGAATAAACATAAGAGGTAGGTTCCTGTTCTCTTTTTACTATGTATTATTAAGGCATATAGCGCGGGTATTTGAGGTTTTGGGGTTCGAGAAGGTATCACAGTGTAGCCCAGGCTGGCCTCAAACTCAGTGGCAATCCTGCCATTACCTCCTGAGTGCTGAGATGAGGTGTAAGCCATCATGCCCAGCTACTGCAGATGTTCTGAATGCCACCTGTGCACAGAAATGCTAACAGACACTGATTAATTTCAATTCTCTTTAGAGCAAGCTATTTGGGAAATTAAACATCTTGGCAATGTACAAGAAAGCATTAATTTTATTCAGAGAAAAGTATTTGGTGAGCCTCGGGGCCTTGGGCATCCCAAGTACCAGCCCTGCTGGGCACTGAGCTCTACCCCAAGTCCAGGAATACGTATTTGGTATTATCAGGCAAAAGAATGTGCTTTCCTCTTCACCCCAGAAAGAAAAGGAAAGTAAACAGCATGCCAAGAGAGAAAGTGTAACTCAAGAAACAGGTGAAAAAGAAGACTGGGTTTCGGTGCCGAGTCCCAGCTGTTGTAGATCCCCAGGGAAGGATGTGGTCTCTAACTTCTGGATCAAGGCCTACGTTTCTCAAGGGGTTAGAGCGGTGCACACCTGTAATCCCAGCACTCCAGAGGTAGAAACAGGATGATCAGGAGTTCAAGGCCATTAAGGGCTACCAACAAGATACTGTGTCTCAAAAACCATGATGATCCCTCACAAAAGCTAAGTACCTCTTTGTTTGGGTCATTCAACTGAATGTTTTGTCCTTCCTTCCTTCCTTCCTTCCTTCCTTCCTTCCTTCCTTCCTTCCTTTCTTTCTTTCTTTCTTTCTTTCTTTCTTTCTTTCTTCCTTTCGCTCTATGTATGGGGTATGTCAAATCAAGAGAGAAGCACTAAATGAATTCTTTGCTGTGTTCTTGAAGTTGTATGAAGGCTTAAATCAGTTTTCAACTCTCCCTTCTCATTGCCTATTTCTTCCCCAAGCAAGTTTTGCTTTCTGGTTGTGTGTCTACTAAATGGGCCTCTTTTTAGGTGCCATCTTTATTTTTTAAAGACTTTTAAAAATTATTTTTAAATTTCAGTTATTTACTTTATATCCTAAGGGTGCCCCTTCCCTGCTCTCCTCCCAGTCCCCTCAGCCCAATGGGTCTCTTAAGAGATAGATTTTCAGTCCCTGGCTTCAGTTAAGATCACTCCAGGCTGAGGCAGGCCTTCTAGGGGAAGACAGCTGGGTATATTGGTATTTCTCGATAGTTGAGGGAGGACATTTTTTTTTTTTTTTTTTTTTAGATTTATTTATTATGTATACAGTGTTCTGCCAACATGCCAGAAGGGAGCACAGATTTCATTATAGATGTGAGCCACCTTATGTTTGGTGGGAGTTGAACTCAGGACCTGGGCAAAAGAAGCCAGAACTCTTAACCTCTGAGCCACATCTCCAGCTCTCTAATTTGTTCTTGATGTGTCTTTTCTAGTCAGAATTATTCTTAGTATCTCAACCTGTATAAAGATACGACTTTCCAAGGTTGACTAAATTTAGAATTTGGACACGGTGAATTTTATTTCCTTTATAATTCCAGCTGCTTGGGCTGTTAAGGCAGAATCAGTCTGGTTCCAGAAACATGACAGTCCTCCTGCTTCTGCCTCCCAAGTATGGGATCACTGTCTAGGGACAAAGATCTTATAGGCCTAGATCAGCCTAAGCAACAGAAGTTGACACTATCTCATTTCCTTTAAAAAAAAAAAAAGTGGTTAATTGGTATATTAGATATTATAATAACCAAGGATATATAACTAACAACTTTGTGGGTGAAACTAAGCATACCGCATACCATTTGTTTACTTCAGAATGTGACAAAAACTATCGTAAGTATATAATAAAAGAAACCATAGGCGGTCCTGGAGAAACTTCATTGACTATTCTTCCAAAGGACTGAGGTTCAATTCCCAGCACCCACATGGCAGCTTACAGCTCTCTGTATTTCCAAGATCTGACAACTTCACACAGACATACATGCAGGCAAACCACCAATACATAAAATAAAAGTAAATTAAAAATAAAAAAGAAACTTTGATAGATGTGACGGTGGATGTGAGTTGAAGGCCAGCCATGGCTACATAGTAAGTTCAAGGCTAACCTAAGCTACATGACTCTCAGCGAAGAAGAGGGGAAAGAATACATTTTGAAGCTGGGCAGTGGTTATGGCACACCTTTAATCCCAGCACGTGGGAGGCAGAAGCAGGAAAATCTCTGTAAGTTCGAGGCCGGCCTGGTTAACAAAAGTGAGGTCTAGGACAGCCAAGGCGATTACACAGAGAAACCCTGTCTTGAAAAACGAAGCAAAAACCCAAAACAAGCATTTTGATTGGTAGTTGCTGGGTTCAAGAATTCTGTCTTGCAAAATATAATTTTATATAAAAATTAATTTTAGGGGCCGGAGAGATGGTCAGCAATTAAGAGCAGTATGCTTTTCCAGAGGTTCCTGAGTTCAATTCCCAGCACCCACATGGTGGCTCGCCACCGTCTATGCTGGAATCTGATGGCCTCTTTTGGCGTGCAAGTATACATTCAGATAGAGCACTCATACACATTAAATAAATAAATGTTTAAAAAATTTTAATTTTGTGTGAAATGCAAAGAGATAGCACAATGGTGGTACTAAGGGCCATAAGCATTAGCTCTCGAGTGTCATTTGGTCAAAGACCCCCAAGTTATTTAGCAGTACCCCAAGTTTAGATTTAATAACGTTTAAGAACCACCCTTACCACGATAAGGGACTCCTAATCTCGCGCTGAGTAATCAGGGGCAGCAGAAGTTTCTTACATGGCATCTGCTGTGGTGTGGGTCACACTTACCCTTTTAAATGGCAGAAGGAGGAAACCAGAGACCAGAGGGGAAGCTGGTATCCTGTCAGTGGGCAGCAGGATTGCTTCTCTGACTAATAGACTCAAGTTCATCACCATGAAACAGAGGTGTGCACAATTTGTTTGAGGCCTCAAACCTAAGTTTGCTTTTAAAGTTCTGTTGTTTGTTTATTTGTTTTTCTTTTGGTTTCTAGAGATAGGATTTCTCTGTGTAGCCTTGGCTGTCCTCGGGCACACAAATATCTGCCTGCCTCTGCCTCCCCAGCACTGGGATTAAAAGTGGGTGCCACCACTCGCCAGCCAAATATTTTTTAAATCATAAAATGAGATGCTGCAAAAAGAATGTGTCATCACTCTCTCTTGAAGTTGTTTTTTGTTGTTGTTGTTTGTTTTGTGTTTTGTTTTTTGTAATTAGTCTAAATAATCAGAAGATTCTTCCTGCCGGGGATTTTGAAAGTTTATGATAAACTTCTATTCCTACTCCCGTTCTCTCTCTGCTTTCTTTCACTTCAGAAGTGCATGACTTCAACCTTAATTTAAATGGTCTTCTGTTTTGTACACCATGCACCATTTAGCAAGGCTAAGTACAGAAAGTTGTGCTTTTTGAGTTCCTTTTAAATTCTGCTCTTCTTTTGAGCGTTTCAAGTGTGTCTAATTGCTGTGCAGGTCAGCGAAGGGCTCGGGTTAGGCAGAGCTTTGTTTTGGCAGTTGCTCTATCGTAGTGAAAACAAGAATTCCCAGAGAAGTGCGGAGTGTTTCTCCCGACGCCACAGCTGTAGCATAAACACGGTGTAAAAGATGCCGGTGTGGGCAGCAGGGAGGCCTGGGTACCCAGAGGCCTGTTCAGACACCACCATGCCTCCTCCTTCTGCAGCAAAGCCCCACTCAGAGCCCTTAAAAAAAAAAGTTTATGTGTATGAGTTTTTGCATGCATGTATATCTCTGTGCCCTATGAGTGTCTAGTGTTCGCAGAGGTAACAAGAGGGCATGGGGTCCCCTGGACCCAGAATTACAGATGGTTGTGAGCCACCATGTGGTTGCTGGGAACCGAACCTGGGTCCTCTGTAAAAGCAGCAAGTGCTCTTAACCACTGAGTCATCTCTCCAGTTCCTGAAAACCCTTCTTGAGCATATTCTGTCATTAATGGCAGTAAGGGCATGGGGTTTTAGAGTTCTCGCTTATGCAGCGACATCCCAATATTTTTTCATGTTAAAAAAAAAAACAAAACAAAACACTTATTTGTTTATGCAACAAGGTCTTGCTGTATAGTCCAGGCTAGCTTTGAACTCTTTCAGATTCTCCTTCCTCAGCCTTCCAAGTACTGATACGGCAGGCATGAACTTGTAAATACCACGTGAAAGACTTCTGGAATGCATAGGGGAAGCACGTGACTGATATCAGTCGATTGGAATCAGTCGGTGATCGATATTTTTAAAGATTTATTGACTTTTGTTTTGTATATGAGTGTTTGCCTGCACGAATGTGTGGGTACCACATTTGTGCCTGATGAGGCCAGAAGAGGACATTGAATCTCTGGGACTGGAGTCACAGGCTAGGCGCTGCTGTGTGGGCACTGGAAACTGTTGTCTGACCACGAGGGCACCATGTCATGCATGCGCAAATATACTAGTACAATTAAAAAACCAGAATCAGTATTGTGCTGTGTGTTTAGGATCCTGGCAAGGACCCTGGGAGAAGGAAGCCTGGGAGAGGGACAGCATAGCATGACTGTTGAAGCCACTGGCTAAGAAGGCAGATTACACGTCAAATGCATCGCTTTTGTCTTTTCTATATATTTTATCCTCGAGTTTAGTTGCTGTTTTCTGTCTTCAGTAAGAAAACAGTTCCCAGGGAAGCATGTATTGTTTAGTCTCAGCATGGAGGCTGCAGGAAGCAGGCATGGCTATTTATCCTGGCCTGCTGTTGGCTGTTTGTGTTTGTGTCTCTATGCCAACTCCAGAAGAACCTTACAGGAGGTTCCGCTCCGGTTGCTGCTTCTTCAGTTCAGCTACAGGAGGCTGTGAGAGACTTGACAGGCCTCTTCTGTCTGACATTTTGCTGTCTAACTTCCCTTAGCAAGGTGTGACATTCAGAACATTGTTGAAAGACTTACAGGAGAGAGAGTCCTGAAGAAACAGAGACCAGGGCTGTGTCTGAAGAGGAGCCACTCCCCTGTCGGCTGTATCCTCGGCTGGTCCCATCGCTGCTCTCATCGCTGCTCTGCTTCCTCTTGCTCTGCCTTTCCTGGCCTCCTGCATCCATCTAGATTCCTTTTCTGTCTATCGTCTGCTCAGGTTGGGGTTTTGTTGGTTTTGTTTTGGGGAGACAGGGTTTCGTTTATCCCAGGCTAACCAGAATGACCTTGGACTCCTGATCTTGCCTCCACCCCGTAGTCCTAGGACCACAAGCATGGCTTCCACACATAGCCCTGCAAGAAACGTCTTCGTTTCGCTCAGAGGTGTAGCCTGACGAGGGCCCATGTTCCCTGAACCTCTCACTTCCCCTTCACACCAAGTAGCCAATTGTCAGATTATGAAGTCCAGCTCCCATCCATGGGATGAAGAAGTAGTGCTCTCTATTCCTGCATCAGGGATGAAAGATAGCGGCCATCTTGACCCAGTGTGCTTGCTCGCTTGCTGATCACCCGCAAGCGCACCCTTTTCACAAAAACAAAAACAAAAACAAAAACAAAAAAAACCAAACACCTTTGCTTTGGTGTGTGTTCTTCTGTGCAACACCAAAATCACACTTCCTAAGAGCCTAATCTACATGTCTCGTCAGTTTCCCCACAGTCGGCTCACCGATGTTGGTCGTAAACATAAGTCAATGGAAGTAGCTGCGGTGTTGGTTAAAAATCACTGTTTTTTAAACACGTCACGGAGTATCTCACATGATACGTGCCAGAATTCCTTGGCAGTGGGAAGTGGGGTGACAATATGAATCAATGGTTGGAAATACACAAAGTTACACCAAGTGCTGGTGTGTCCATTTGAAAAGCATGTGGACATTTTCAGAACTTAAGATGGAATTATTAGGAAAATTGAAAGAGTCGCGTCTGGAATGAATACAGGGTATGGGGTTCAAGAGCGACACTGAGATGCACTGTTGGGGATGGGGATAAGGGCGGTGGCGGTGCACACCTTTAATCCCAGGACTCCAGGGGCAGAAGGCTCTCTGTGAGTTCGAGCCCACCCTGGTCTGCAAAGGAGATTCCAGAATTACACAGAGAAACTCTCTCTCTCTCTCAAAAACCAAAAAAGAAAAAGAAGAAAAAAGTTTATCAGAGTTATAATGCCACAGGTGGACAGAAAGACAACAGTTAGGCAGGGCCAGGCCCTGAGGAGGAGATTCAGGACCATGCTGCAGAGTTGGGGTCCCTCTTAGAGATTACAGAGGAGCCTGCCATCAAGCTGCCTCAGGAAATGGGGAGAAACGGATGTGTCAGTGTGTTGTTCTTTGATATGTCTGACTGTCCAGTCCGCTGGCACATGGTGCTCACTCGGGGAAGTAGAAACCAAGTATCCGGGCATCTGTTTGCTGGAGATTCAGGTTGTCTTAGGAGGATGCCCTCCAGCTTCCGACTGTGGGGAGGGATGGCTGCTGCAGGTATTCTGTCCTGAGCAGCAGCCTAGGCTGGATTTTGAAAGGCCAAAGAAATGGCTCAGTGGATAAGAGTGCTTGCGACCTGAGTTCAAATCCCCTGGCGTCCATGTAAAAGTCTGGAAGTGGCCATGCACATGTCTGTATCTCCAGTGTCATACAGAGAGGAGACAGGAGGCTTGCTGAGGCTTGCTGCGTGCCATCATAGTTGCAGAGTTCAGTGACCTTTCTCAAGGTCAAGTCACACACGCACACGAAAGAGCCGTATCTACTTTCCTAAAGTGTTCATTTTCTTCAGATTTCCACTCATTGCCCATCTTACTGCTGGTCTGTGCTGGTATCAGTTATTAGCAGGTGGCTTAGTATTCTTGGTTACTACGGAAGTGAAAAGGAACAGTTAGTCCCCTTTAATGCGTGTTTTAGTTTAATAGTTGAGAGCACAGAGGAGGACCAGAACGCCTGTCTCGTACACCCTGCATTTGCTGCTTAGTGATTGCAGAACCACGTAGCTCACTTAGATGTGTCTCAGTGCCCTCAGAGAGCCTGGGCTAAACCGGATCCCCAAGATCCGGTATCAAAATCACGGACAAGGGAGTCCGATTGCTCATCTAGGGTCGGGTGTCTCTCTGATGTGTCAGTGATGGTCACGGAGACGTGGCACAGAATAATCAAGTCCACTCCCGAGATAGGCCCTCAGTGTCCTGAGGCCAGCCTTGCACGGTGAATTTATAAACTGCTTCTTAGTGTGCTGGGGCGTAGGCTTTTGATGCCACACCCATTCACGTGCTGCTTTGTTTGTTTGTTCGTTTTTGGGTTTTTTTTTTGTTGTTGTTTTGTTTTGAGACGGTCTTTATATAGTTTTGCTGTACTGGAACTTGCTATTAGATTAGGCTGGCCTCTAACTCACAGAGATCCTCCTACCTCTGCATGCTACCCCTTACGTAATAAATAGAGAAATGTACTAAGACTCGTTTTAAACAGTTACCCAGTTTATTAATGCTGTCATCTTGAGGCAAACTATTTCCTTTTGTGTTTCCCATAGCATCTTACCAATGCTTCCTTGCTCTCTGTATACCAGGTCATGTATCCCTCCGAAGCCTTCTCACTGGCACTTAACCCTGGTGTATTTCTTGCCTTTGGTAGCCAGGGTAAGCCACTCCTTCTCGCTTGTATCCACACTGTGATGTCTGAAACACTCCAGCAGCATTTGTGATGATCAGGAGCCAGTCAAGGAAGTGTTTGCTCAAGGCACTCCTGAGGAAACCATGGCCGAGTATCACCGGCTTCACTTTTTGCAAGCCTTGTCCTGTTGCCTTCCTTCAGGGTAGCTTTGCTTTCCCCAGGCCATCAGGGCCTTGCTGAACCTCCACTTCCTGGGCAAACGCAGCACTCGGCATCCTTCTCTGATGGAGCAGTTACTCGTGATTGTTCAGCTGCAGTGGGCTCCAGAGAGCTTGCCAGGAGTGTGGAGGTGGAAGTTGGTCAAGGATATCAGTGGTTTAGTTAGGCAAGCAGTCTGTCAGGGATCGCTCCATAGCGGCAGCAGAAGCGGGAGAGGTCTTCCGTTGTGAGCTGGCTCTGTTTGATCTTCTCTCCGCTCCCTTTTAGAAATACTCTAACTGGGTGCATTATTCAAGGGCAAGCTGGCCATGGTGGCACATTCCTTTAATCCCGGGGAGGCAGAAGCAGCAGATCCCTGAGTTTGGACCCATCCCATGGTCTATATAGCAAGTTCCAGGCAGGGCTAAATAGTAAGACCATCTCACCCCAAACAGTGATATTCAAGGGCAGAGGAACTGACAGATCACCCAGCCCATAGTTATGAAAGAAACATTTATCAAAATGTCTTGTTTTATAACTGTTTTATTTTGGGGGAAAAAAATTGACTTTTGCATCTACACCTTTCCCCAGCTCGTTAACCACACCCAGTGGGTGTAATTTTGTCTGTCCTAATAAACTGTCTCTATAATTATTACTTGAAAGAGATTAAATTTGCCAAAAAACTTACAAGAAAAGTTCAAAAGTAATCTTTGTCCTTCACCTCAGTTTATCTCTTGTGTTCGTCACATTAAAACAAACAAACAAACAAACAAACATTTAAGCCAGCCTTTAATCCAAGCACTCCAGAGATACAGTGATGTGATTCAGTGAGTCTGGGGCCAGCCTGGTCCAGGCTGGCCAGAGCTACACAGAGAGACCCTGTCTCAAAACAACAAAAACAGATTTAAGATCTAGGCACCGTGGTACACTCCTTCCTGTACTCAGTTTAAAAAAAAAAAAAAAAAGAAGAATTCCTGTATATGTCTTCTATTGTGTCTCCCTTTTTGTTGACATTTCATACAGTCACAGAGCAGTTAGGAAAACCAGGAAATTCATAGAGACTCAGTACCATTCCTAGCCCATGGGCCACTTCCCAAGGAGGTTTTGTCAACCTCCCTAATCCTGTGGCCCTCTAATACAGCTCCTCATGCTGTGCTGACCACCACCCATAAAATTACTTCATTGCTACTTCAGAACTGTAATTTTGCTACTGTTCTGAATCATAAAGTAAAGATCTGAGAAATGGGGTGTCTGATATTCAACGCCTGTGAAAGGGCCGTTTGACCCCCTAGGGTGTCACGACCCACAGGATGAGAACCAGTGCTGTAGACCATTCCTGAATACTGGTTTGTCTCACAATTAAGTTAAGGTGATGCCCCTTGGCAGTTGTACCATAGAGGTGCTGTTTTCTTTTCAACCTGTCAAGAGCACGAAGACTCGACCTCTCTTCAGGGGAGGCCTTAACCGGGTGTGTGGCGTGATTGTGTAGAAAGGCCTCGCTGTGCACTCTGGCTGGCCTCAAACTTGAAGAGTCCTGGGAAGCAAGCTGCCCCGCTTGCGAGATCTTCATTGTAGTTAAACTCTCAGCCTTCTCCTCTTTACCATCCCCCACCTGTGAGAATGACCATCTTCTGCGAAGTCCTGTGGCGTGAGTGTGCACGTCCCAGATGCTTCCAGCACGATTAATCAAATCGGCCAAGCTATGGTCTCAGCACATGGGCTTTGGGGAAACGATAGGTCATGAGGACAGAGTCATCAGGAGGATGGAGCTGGAAGAAAAGAAGAAAGAAAACAACTGTTGTGTCCATATGGTAGAATATCAAAGCTGTAGGGGTGGGGCCTGGAGAGGTGGCTCTCCTGTCAAGAGCATAGTTCAGTTTCTGCTAAATGAGATGGAACACAGGGTCTTGTGCGTGTTAGGCAAGCGCTCTGCCACTGAGCCACATCCACAGCTTAAGTCAGAGTTCCTGTAGCTGATGTGTAGGTGTTAACTAGACGGAACAGGCCTGTAGCATCTATTTACAGTTCTGCCCAGGTCAGAATGCTTCCGTGATACCCTGTTATTTAGATCTCCCGCTCAGCTTGCCCAGGCTCGCTGGGAGGCATTGAGTGGTGTCTGGTGCAGCCTTGAAGTCATACCCAGCGCGCTGACTGTCAGAGGCTCCGAAAGGCGTGCTCAGCTTCAGAGTGTTCGGAGTGTAGATTATTGAGGTTTCGGCACTGGGGAGGCTTGGTGAGGAGAGGGGACAGTCGTTTTATCTGTGCCAGAAGGCATCACAGTTTTGGTCTAGTGTCTCGTGCAGAGTGAGTGCGTTGAGCTTTTGCACGTTTGCAGCAGTGGTTGGAAACTAAGCTATAATCACAAGTTTTTGCTCCAGGTTGATGTTTCCAACATAATGTTCATGATTTCTGTTTGTTTTTGTCTCCGTCATTTTAGGCACCATTTTTGCAAATCTACCCTCATCCCCACTGGATACCAACACTACTTACTTACCCTGTGGTAATGCAGCTAGGATTTAGGAATGTATGAGTGAGGCTGGAAATAGAAACATCTCAGGAGAAACGCAGGGATCCCTCAGGGGAGGCCAGAATTGGGCTGCAGCAGGGAGGAGGGGCTGGAATTGTAAGTGCCCTGTGGCTTTCTTGTCTATTCCTTTGTTTAGTTTGCTCTGCAGTGCCGGGGCTGGACCCACGGCCTCATGTATGAAGCCTTCTACCACTGAGCTATACCCAAAGCCGGTTTTGCTTTGTCTTTGAGACACAGGGTCTTACTATGTAGTCTGGATGACCTGGAACTCACGGAGAACCGCATGCCTCTGCCTCCCAAGGGCTGGGATTACGGGCGGGAGCAATCACCTCCACCACCATTTGTTTTTGTTTTTGTTTTGTAACAAGAGTCTGATTCAGAGTTAGGAGTGTGACTCCCTTGGTAGATTTTTTGCTTAGCCCTGTCCCAAGGCCCTGGAATCAATCGTTATCACTACCCAAAACACAAGACGATAGATGGATGATAGATAGATAGATAGATAGATAGATAGATAGATAGATAGATAGAT